>NC_059359.1:27798781-28119481 GCF_019703515.2 Myxocyprinus asiaticus | reverse complement strand
CTTGTAATCCACTTTTATCACTTGTTTGGAATTTTGTGTATTTTCCAGCATTAACAGAAAAAAATTTGACATATGACAGAGAAAGAAAAAAACAAAGATGGTGAAAACAGATAAATGGATTTCAAAGAGCCCTAGAACTGATTACATGGAATAAGATACACTTCAGCTTCTTCATGTGGAAATAAAGAAAGCTGGGCTGGAGAGAGAAGGATTGAAATATAGAGAGATATCAGAGTCAAGGGGGTCAAAACCACAAGAGCAGAAATAAATCCTGTTGCGTTCCATCTTACTATCAACTCTCAATTTTCACACAGATTTAATGTCTTATTTGGCAGCAACCAATTTAAAACTTTTAAACTGTGTGTGTATGATCTCCTCCACTATAGTTTTGAAATGGCAAATCAGCCATTTGACACCAAATGCTGGTTCTCATATTGACCTGTTTCAGTGACATCACTTTTTCAGCGGGAGGAAACACTGGCGGTGAATGGAAAAACACCTGTAAAACGATATCGCGAAAAATATAAAAAAATATTTTGATCCATGCCAAGTCCCAGTAAAGGTGTATACAGATCTGATGTCAGCACAAACATTGCCAAATTTGACATTCGTGGACATTTAAATGTATTTTATCCATGATGCATCTCCATATACCGGTGAGTCTTCTCATAATTAAATAAATATTTTTCTCCAAAAAACATTTGCCACAATTCTTATGAGTAAAATATATCTGAAGTATAATCCCATTCATGTTATTATTTTTTATACACTTGGGTGACTAGAAACAAATTGTTCAACCATGGCTACCTGTTTCACAGGGGTATAAACATGAGGTAACACACATTCCAAATTCCCTTAGTCGTCCATCACAATGGGTAAGACCTAAGAATATAGTTATGATGTGCGACAAAAGGTTGTTGAGCTTCACAAAATGAGAAGTGGCTATAAGAAAATAGCTAAAGCATTGAAAATGCCCATTTCCACCATCAGAGCAATAATTAAGAAGTTCCAATCAACTGGTGATGTTAAGAATCAGCCTGAAAGAAAACATGTGTCTATATTGTTTCCACGCATAGTGAGGAAGAATCTCAAAGAATCTCCAAGGATCACAACTGGAGAATTGCAGAAATTAGTTGGGTCTTGGTGTCAAAAAGTCTCCAAAACCTCAATCAGACATCACCTACATCACCATAAGTTGTTTGGGAGGGTTTCAAGAAAAAAGCCTCTGTTCTCGTCCAACAACAAACTCAAGCATCTTCAGAAAGCTTAAAATGGGCTGTGGTTGGATCTTCCAGCAGGACAATGGTCCAAAACACATATCAAAATCAACACAAAAATGGTTCACTGACCACAAAATCAAGGTTCTGCCATGGCCATCCCAGTCCCCTGACCTGAACCCCATAGAAAACCTGACTTGACTTGTGGGTAAACTGAAGAGGAGAGTCCACCAGCGTGTCCACCAGCAATGTGTTCTCCAACCTCATTATGCATTATAAGAGAAGACTCAGAGTTGTTACCTTGGCAAAGGGAGGTTGCAGAAAATATTGAAAAAAATGGTGCCAATAATTGTGCCACACATATATTTGACAAAAATATTTTTTTATTTGATAAAACTTGTGTTGTGTTTGCAATTGTTTGATATCCATTAGAGGATAGATTTTTTGTGAATATTTTGAATGAAAGATCAAAAGAATAAACAATAAAGACACATTTTTTACAGCTCATCTTTACCAAGGGTGTCAATATTAGTGGAGGGCACTGTATGCATCTTATGGTGCTAAATTTGATTTGAAAGCTACAACAGAGGGGAAGATTTTCAGTGAATAACTACTTAAATATGTTTCAACATCAGGGTGTTACAGTAACCCAGACTCGAAGATGGTGGTGAACCCAAAAGCAGGTATTTATTGAACAAACACAGACAGCAAATGGCAGGTGAGTGGTGAATGAGCAGATTGGTTCTGGAACAGACAACAGTACTTGATGGAGGTTATTGTTTTTGCTGGTAGAATATTACTTGGGTTGGAGGATAACACCAATGGAAGGAGACGCAGGAGAGGAGACTTCGAACAAACTTCGGAATAGCGCTGGAGAGGAATCGTCGAGGGAGCACACTGGAATGGCATCTGAAGAGTCAGGTAAGTTGAAGGTAAGTCAGTCTGTATACTGCTATGATACCAGACGAAGACTAAAGGGAGAGTGGAGTGTTATGTAGAGGAGCTGATTGACACGGTGATTGGAGACAGGTGTGGGTGATCAGTATTTGGGGGAGCGGGAAGATTGAGTGTTTGTGGCGGGAAGGTCAGGTGGATCTGTGACAAAGTGTAAGTAAATAATGCTTGGGTAAACTCTTCCTTTAAGCTCCCCATATAACTTTTTGTTCTCTAGTTCTTTCGAAAACTTGTTATTTACTGGTGCAAACCAAGAAACCAATACAGCCTCATCTCTGTGGCAACATATTTGCTAAATTAAATGATGTGGTTCCTTACAAGTTTCACAGCAGTTCCAGGGTGAACTGCCCACTGTGTGGCGCTAAAAGTACACAAATTTTTCTCCCAAATAGATGAGGTTTTTAAGGTTTATGTTAAGAATTTTAAATCAACAAAACATACCTCCCTACCCAAAACCTTAAACCTAAACCTGACAAATAATGTCACAAAAAGCAAATGTGACATAAAAAACGTAATTGCTGAAGCAACATTGTCATTTTGTGGTGCTTTTATGACACTTTCTGCTCACACTATGACTCGTGTGCTCTGTGGGTAATTGGTTATGTAATGCAAAGTTAAAATGTGTCGCTCTAGGAAAAGTGTTTAAATGTCATAAGATAGCATTTAAAAAGGTTTTTATGAACTCATCATCTGATTTTGTAATGGTATACTACCCATACTACTCTTACTACCTCTACCATATCTACAGTATCTATTGCAGGAATAGTAATAGTATGGGTATTACAAAATCAGACGATGAGTTCATAAATACACTTTTTCAAGAGCGACACATTTTAACTTTGTAAGTCTTTAAATGTCATATAGATAGCATTGTGTGAGGAACAGAGTGAAAAATATGTTTTTATGAACTCATGTCATTGATTTCGTAATGGTATACTACCCATACTACTTTTACTACCTAATATCTATCTATGGCAGGAATAGTAAGAGTAGTATGGCAGTATGCCATTTCACATGTAGCTACCATCTGTCCTTTTACTCAAGGTTGGTGTTAAAGGGAATAAAGGTCATTGATGTTGTAGCCTCTAGTGTTCATTTTACAAGGAAACTGCCACAGTAAGTACAATGAGGCATGTAAAAATAATTTTGCAAACATGTAGGTATTGTAACGTGATACTATGCGACCAGGTTGAACCAAAATACTGAATAAATATCGGTAACACTTTACAATAAGTTTCCATTCGTTAACATTAGTTAATTCATTAGGTATCATTAACTAAAAATGAACAATATATTTTTTACAGCATTTTTTAAACTTGTTAAGTTTAGTTGATAAAAATACAATTGTTTATTGTTAGTTCATGTTAGTTCTTAGTGCATTAACTAATTTTAACATACAAGTTTTGATTTTAAAAATGTATTAGTAGTATACACTACCGGTCAAAAGTTTTGAAACACTTGACTGAAATGTTTCTCATTATCTTAAAAATCTTTTGATCTGAAGGCGTATCCTCAAATGTTTGAAATTAGTTTTGTAGACAAAAATATAATTGTGTCACGATATTAATTACATTATAAAACTAAAAATTTTATTAAAAAAAAAAGTTTTTTGAAATAGATGACTTGGACCAAATAATAACAAAAAGCAGCCAATAAGTGCCCAACATAAATGGGAACTCCTTCAATACTGTTGAAAAAGCATCCCGGGGTAGCACAGTGGTAAAATACGCTGGCTACCACCCCTGGAGTTCGCTAGCTCGCTAGTTCAAATCCCAGGGAGTGCTGAGTGACTCCAGCCAGGTTTCCTAAGCAACCAAATTGGCCCGGTTGCTAGGGAGGGTAGAGTCACATAGGGTAAACTTTTTGCGTGGGTTGCGTGGGTTGACGGTCTCAGATACGGAGGCAACTGGGATTTGTCCTCCACCACCCGGACTGAGGCGAATCACTACGCGACTACGAGGACTTAAAAGCACATTGGGAATTGGGCATTCCAAATTGGGAGAAAAAGGGGAAAAATCCCCCCCCCCAAAAAAAAAAAAGCATCCCAGGGTGATACCTCAAGAAGTTGGTTGAGAATATGTCAAGAGTACATGTCTGCAAATTTTAGGCAAAGGGTGACTACTATGAAGATGCTAAAATATAACACAGTTTTGATTTATTTTGGATTTTGTTTAGTCACAACATAATTCCCATAGTTCCATTTATGTTATTCCATAGTTTTGATGACTTTACTATTATTCTAAAATGTGAAAAAAAATTATAATAAAGAATGTGTAAGTGTTTCAAAACTTTTGACCGGTAGTGTGTTAAAATTAAAATTAATAAATGCTGTAAAAATATTGTTCATTGTTAGTTCATGTTAACTAATGTTGTTAACTAATGTTAACAAATGGAACCTTATTGTAAAGTGTTACCGAAATGTCTGAAGAACTTATAATATGTAACATTAAGGACTTTTTCACTTTCCAAAGAACCATTTAGTCAACACATCAGCACAGTAGAAAGGTTCATCATGATGGCGCCGCGGATGGCCGCCTCGGTGTGGAGCGCTCCTATTGTTTTGTTGTTTTTGTTTGTTTGTCCTGTATTTAGTAATCTTTTTCCAATCAGTTTTACCAGAGACAAACTGCTGAACATCGACAGCTTATATCAGACAGTCTTTTCCCGGTTTTTGAATATTCAGACGTTTTGCTGGACATTTTAGTCGGAGGCGCAGCTTTGCTGTTCAAGAGACTCAGGCAAGGGAGACGAGCCGGTGTGCTGGTCAAACTCCGTCGGCGTGGCTTTCGAACAGCCCTGCCGAGCGTTCATTTTGCGAATCTCCGCTCTCTTCCTAACAAAACGGATGAACTACATCTCCTCACCTGCACAAACAAGGACTTTTCAACCTCTTTTAAATCCGTTCAGAGCGGATCACATCGCAGAGTTAACAGGGAAAACGAGAGGCGGTGGAACATGCTTTTACATCAATGAAAGTTGGTGTACAGATGTAACAACATTAAAGAGGATGTGCTGTCCTAATTTTGAAGCGCTCTTTATTAAATGTAAGCCTTTCTACTCGCCATGGGAATTTTACTAGTTTATTCTGGTGAGTGTGTATATTGTCCCAAACGCGTGTTTGAATGCCGCGCTGCAACAGCTGGCTGATCAAATCACACACACGGAACAACAATACCCAGACTCAGTTATTATTATTCTTGGGGATTTTAACAAAGCAAATCTCACATGTGTACTGCCCAAATACAAACAGCACATTACATGACCCACCAGAGACAGGAACATACTGGATCACTGTTACACAACAATAAAGGATGCATATTGCTCTGTCCTTAGAGCAGCTTTGGGACTCTCTGATCACTGTCTGGTTCATCTTCTTCCAACCTACAGGCAGAAATTAAAATCAACCAAGCCAGTAGTAAGGACTGTAAAGAGATGGACCAATGAAGCAGAGCTGGAACTACAAGCCTGCTTCGATTGCACGGATTGGAGTATTTTTGAGGCTGCAGCCACAGACCTGGACGAGCTCACAGATACTGTTACATCATATATCAGTTTCTGTAAGGATATGTGCATTCCTACTAGGACTTATTTAAAGTTCAACAACGACAAACCGTGCACTTAAAAAAAAAAGTTTTTTGTGAGGGTTAGGTTTAGGGGTAGGGTTAGGGGATATAATCTATAGTTCAAACAGTATAAAAATCATAATGTCTATGGAGAGTCCTCATAAGGATAGCTGCACCAACGTGTGTGTGTGTGTGTGTGTGTGTCAGAGGATTTGCTTAAGTACTGTGTAACTAAATGTTCCAGTAGTGTATGTTTCTGAATATGTATAATCTGTGCATCCTTCGAGATAGCCTGAGTTGTCTGCAATTTCAAAAACTCTCATTCATAAACTGCTCAAATATTTCCACAGCACTTCTCCACTTTGGCTGAAGCAAGCAAAAGTATGAAAAATAGTTCCAAAAGGTTTTAAGTGAACATTGTGTGAGTCTGAAGTTAGCATGTTCTCAAGCTGATAGCTTTGGCGCTGTGAAAGACGTAATCGCATCACAGTTACTCACAACTTTAAAGCATCTTCCTACAGAGGCATCTCACTGCTGCTGAAAAATAAAATTCCATTTGCAAAATGTCCCACAATTTGAAAATTTTCCTGATGCTTTCACCCATATGAGCACTTGTTTATGTGCACTTTATTCAAGAAGAAACATTGATCAAAAGTGTCCTCCCAAACAGCTGTTTCATATGCAGCAAACAGCTTTAGAAAGTCCGATTCATTTTAGTGCATCGGTTCGTTTGGACATTTCATGCATATGAAGCTCTCCTAAACCATCCTCTCCCTCTCATAAGAAGTATTGGGAAGTTCAATTAATTTTAGCGAATCGGTTTGTTCAGAGTATTCATGTAAATGAACCGTATTAAAGAATGATTTAATTGAGTTTTACGCAGAATACACTAGGCATAATTTCACTCCTTAAAAAAACAATTTGTTTAAATGTGTTTACATTTATTTACACTGGTGTATCTGTTCAAATGCTGTTTAATACTGATATTTATGTTTAGTAAAAAAGGTAGTACTTAGTGTAGTTAGACCCTATTGTTAATAGCTTGTAGTGTATTAACACATTTTTTTAAAGGGTAGCTTTAACTCAAAATTGCTCAGGGACGGAATAAGTAAATATGTTGTATTTATACATAATACAATTATTTATATTATTGTTTGAATTAATTATATTCTGTTCATGTAATTTCCATGAACTATAGTTTATTTTATGAATAAAATGCCATGTCCTTATCCATCTGTGACTTAATTTATTTATTTGTATAAGGACAGTACAAGAACATAATTTCAGCAAAAAATAAATAAAAAAGACACATTGTATATAGAGATTAAAGCATATGCTAATTTACATCTCAGACTTTTTTCCCTAGAGAAAATAAACTAAAGCAAAACAAGCATTTGAAAATTTAAGAGAAAATATTAACTATAAAAGTTCATATTTATTGTAACCAATATTAACTATATAAGATTTTAAAAACAGCAAGATGAATGGGTCGGATTTTAATTTGTAGCACTTTTACTTTTTGATACTTAAGTATTTTTAAAACTAGGTATTTTTACTTTTACTTAAGTAGTATTTTAATGGATGACTTTTACTTAAGTAATACATTTGTGTGGTATCTATACTTTTACTTAAGTATGGAAATTGAGTACTTTTCCCACCACTGGTGGTTAGTTATGTAATGCAGAACAAAAAGGAATGATTAGGACAGATGAAACATACTGCCAATAAATAGACAGTTAATATAATATATTGTTCCCTGTCTGTCACTTACTCGACTTTGTGTCGATGTAGTGACACTAGGGGTTTGATCTTGAGGGCCCCAATCACCTTTGCTTAGAAAAGGCCAGTGAAAATTGGTGAGTGGAATTTGCATGCCACTCTCCGTCCCCGGACATATGGGTATAAAAGGAGATGGCGTGCACTACTCATTCAGATTTTTTCTTCAGAGCCGAATGCATGTATTGTGTTCGTCCTCTCACCTTTCGCTTACGCTGCTGGATTTTATGGCACATATCATCAGTCACCCTCGCACAGTCGAGCGTTGTGCTTCCCCTGGGCGCTTCAGCGGCTGAGTCCGCGGGTGCTAAAAGAGTATATTCAAAAGAATATATTTCCTTCTAAAAGAGCTCGCACAAATGCTTGCTGTCTTTTTAAAAATGTCCTTCCGCGTTTGCGCTATTGGATGTGGCCGTTATCTCTCCCCTCCGGACAGCCATGAAATCTGTCTCGAGTGCTTGGGGCGCCAGCACGCCGAGGCAGCTTTTGTGGAAGGGTTATGTTCTCATTGCGAGAACATGCCCATCAGAACGTTGCGGTCGTGGCTCATTTTCTTCTTCATGAAGCAAGGAGCCACAGCGGCTGCTCCCCATCCTGGGTTGATGCTCAGTCGGCCGGGTCAGCAAGCACAGTGGGCGATCTGGATGTGGATATGGGAGCGTTTTCGCCAGCTCAACCCCCGCAGACCTCCCATCCCCCAACACCCTCATTCTATCCGGAAGAGCTGTCGAGCGATACAGGTGGTCCGCCTCAGGGCGGATTTAATGTGTCGTTCGCGGCTCACGACGAGGATGAGCTTTCGATCACAGCATCAGAGGGGGGCTTCTGCTATCAGAAGCGGACGAATCTTCTGAGCTCCCACCCACGGGCGGTAGAGCACAGGATGAGGCGGATGCTGAGATGGCATCTGTGCTTGCCCGGGCAGC
Source organism: Myxocyprinus asiaticus (assembly GCF_019703515.2). Lineage (NCBI taxonomy): Eukaryota > Metazoa > Chordata > Actinopteri > Cypriniformes > Catostomidae > Myxocyprinus > Myxocyprinus asiaticus. Next base: position 28,111,045 of record NC_059359.1, on the reverse strand, counting down.
TGCAAACATCGGGCTGAAGTGGAACCCTCCACCCTGAGCGTTTGTGGCTGTATGATTGGTTTCTGGGCCCCGGTGCCTTTCTTCCCGGAAGTGCACGAGGAGCACCTTTTAAAAAAAAAAAAAAAAAAAGCTGCCTGTACACGCTTCGCGGGCTCGTCCATCCTAACTACCCTCGACGGCGGAGCGGCTAAGGGATATATGGAGCTCCCCCAGGTGGAGTGCGCCGTAGCGGTGCATTTATGCCCGCAGGGCGCAGCCACCTGGCGCGACCGACCAAGGCTCCCTTCCAAGGCCTGTAAGTTATCTTAACTTAAGAGGCAGGACCTTCTCACTCAGGGGCAGGACACGCTCCAGCACCTGTGGCCGAACCTCTGGAATCTCAACGTCTCGCTCCTGGACGGGACGCGGAAGACCTAGCGGGTCTTCCACCAGCGGTGGTAAGCACGATCACTCAGGCCAGAGCCCCCTCTATGAGGCAGCTGTATGCCTTGAAGTGGCGTCTCTTCATGAACTGGTGTTCTTCGTGAACTGGTGTTCGGAAGACACACAGAGATGCGCCGTCAGGTCTGTGCTGTCTTTCCTTCAGGAAGGACTGGAGAGACGGCTGTCTCCCTCTACCCTGAAAGTGTACGTGGCTGCCATAGCAGCTTACCACAACACACTGGATGGGAGGCCCTCACGTCAGCGCGACCTGATCAACAAGTTCCTCAAAAGTGCGAGGAGGTTGAATCCTCTTAGACCGCACCTGATTCCCTCTTGGGATCTCTCTGTGGTCCTACCTGCCCTACAGAGAGCCCCCTTTGAGCCCCTGGAGCAGGCCGAGCTCAGCACTTTGTCTCTGAAGACGGCCCTCCTGGTGGCACTCACTTCCATCAAGAGGGTGGGGGACCTGCAGGCACTCTCTGTTACCAGCGAATGGCTGGAGTTCGGGACACATTCAGCACATTCTCATGTGATCTTGAGACCCTGGCCCGTTTACGTGCCCAAAGTTCCCACCACTCCTTTTCGGGACCAGGTGGTGAACCTGCAAGCGCTCCCTTCAGAGGAGGAAGACCCGGCCTTGTCGTTGCTGTGTCCAGTTTGCACCCTGCAAACCTATCTGGACCGCACGCAGAGCTTTAGACGCTCGGAGCAGCTCTTTATCTGTTTTGGAGGACAGTAGAAGGGGAAAGCTGTCTCCAAGCACAGGCTAGCCTATTGGATTGTGGACGCCATTTCTCTTGCATACCAATCTAGGACTTGCCGTGCCCCTTGGGAGTCCGGGTGCACTCCACTAGAGGTTTTGCGTCCTCCTGGGCACTGGCAAGGGGGGCCTCTCTAGCAGACATATGTAAAGCTATTGGGCTACACCCAATAAATTTGTGAGGTTTTATAACCTATGCACAGACCCGGTTTCAACCCGAGGGTTACGCGGTAACAGCAGGTAGACCGGGTGGCCGGTTGGGTGTACCGCTTACATTGTGCCTTTCCCCTTTTTTCAAAGGTGATAATGTGCACCTTTTTGTCCGCAACAGTTCCCTGTATCCGGTGAACGCCGGACACCTCTTTCATTCTTAAGCACTCTTCGGTGATGAACTCAGCAGAGGAGTAATGACACCAGGCCCAGGACTCGTGGTATACCCCTTTTCAGGTGAGCCCGTGTGCTCGGGCTCAGTGCTCCATGCGTGGTGATTCCCCCTTGGTAATCCCGTATGATAAGTTTCCACCGTTCGGTTTCCCCTTAGGTGAACCCTGTGTTTCCCCTTGCCAGAGCTTTCTCTGCCTTGGCCACTGTGGCTGCGTACCCTCTCTATAGATAGGGTCCTCTGGTGGTATCATACCATATGTGAACTTCTCCGTTGGTAAGTCCATGTGAGGTATTCTCCACATGTTAACCTCCCTCCGGTAGGATGTGGTCTCCGTAGTGCTCTCCTTCCTGGAGAGGGAAGAGCACTTCCCAGCGCTATTCTAGAAAGTGCTCGGTGGGAATTTGCTTAACAGCAAATCAGGAAAGGCACCGCCGGTACCCTACTTGGGTAAGTACCTCCTCCCCCCCATTAACGGGACTAGGGAGACGCCTTACCTAACTCGCTGGAAGGTCACGACATGGTTGAGCGCTCGCTGCGAGGCACGTAGCAGCTTGCCCTTGTCCACTCTTCTGTACCTCGTGACACAGTTCAGCGCCTGCAGCCTTTCCTATAGGAACACCTAGTGTCACTACATCGACACAACGTTGACAGACAGGGAACATCTTGGTTACTGATGTAACCTCTGTTCCCTGATGGAGGAAACGAGATGTTGTGTCCCTCCTGCCGTGGCACTGAACTGGCCGCTGACATGGCCGGGACTCTCTAGCAGCTCCTCAGCATTAATCTGAATGAGTGGTGCACACCATCTCCTTTTATACCCGTATGTCCGAGGGCGGAGAGTGGCATGCAAATTCCAATCGCCAATTCTCATTGGCCTTTTCTATTTAAAGCAAAGGTGATTGGGGCTCTCAAGATTGAACTCCTAGTGTCACTATATAGACACAACGTCTCATTCCCTCCATCAGGGAACAGAGGTTACATCAGTAAACAAGACGTTTGTATTCTTCAAGCAATTTTTAGGTTATTTTTATAACTCTATAAATGTTCTTTATAGAAAATGACAATATTTTGAATGAATATCAGCTGGCTAGCTTAAATGATGTTAAAAACAAAAAACAGTTTAAAAAACAAAACACCATCTATGCAACAGAGTGGAATACAGTGAATATGCACATCTTATTCATCTTATGCACCATAGAAACTAGCATGCTTCCATCTTAAGAATTTTGTCTTTGATCTTCCGGTCTAGCATATTTTATATACAGTAAATTTCTGTGGTGTTGATGTCAATGTGTAATTAGCTATCGAAGTGCATTTACAGGTTATAGAGTTGTCAAAAGCTATCATGAGTATTTTAGAGTGTTCAGGGGGTGTCATACAAACTGGAAGCAGAGCAGGGAGATTTTAAAACAAAAGTACTTAATTCATAAATACACAAGATCCTACCTTCATGCTGTGGACGTATTAATATGCCTCTGTGCTCACAAAACTCTAGTCATGAATGAATAAATGAGTCATGAAATGGAGAACCAAGTTTTCCTTGATATTTAGACATTTAAGAGGTAACTGTACTATAAAAACATTCTGTAAATTTCAGAACTCAAAACTTCCTTCCCAGTCTAAAAAGAGCATTTATAGTTGCCACCCTGCTGAAACATCTCATTTTGAAATCTGTCTGTTCGTGACATCATGACACATTGCTCGTTTGTATTTACACATCCCACAACATGCATCATCGAACCCTTGGCCCAGCCCACTGGCACACAATTCAAGTCAAGAGAGCAGGCCTACCGTGGATAACTAATCCTGACATAACACCTAAGGGGACCCATCTGGACCATTTGGGATTCTTTTTTAATATTTCCATGCACTAGACAGACATCTTTGAACAACTGATACATATCTTGTGCCACTTTTAAAAGATGCGGGGTCAAGTTACAACTCTAAAAGTGAGAACCAATACGCTTGAATGTTACTACAGAGACTACTGTATAACATCGATTACAGAGGTTGCTGGCATGACAAAAACATATAGACAGGTATGTATCCAATGTAATAGAAACTAAACAAGGCAGTTTCACACAACACGGGACCTGACAACTGGTAAAATTGTGTGTGCCGTTTATGCAGTCAAGACGGTGCTCGCTTTGTGTTTAAAAACTTAAAATCAAGAACTTCACTGAGTCAAGTCAACCATATCATGTCTCTCACAGTTTACTAAAAACAGCATATTGAAATAAAAATAGTATTCATATTGGATATTAAGTCTTTTTAGGTGTAATGTATCTACACATGTAGGCTTCTGTAGTCTCTTGTGGTCCATGCAGTGTTATCAGCTTGAACTGGTCCATAATAGTTTGATGAATTAACTGTGTAGCTTTTTAAATAGTCGGGGAAAAAAGCGTTATTGCTTAAGCAGACAGCAACTCTAAACAGATAAACAGCACCTATTTATTATTGATTAGGGGACTGATTGACAATTTTCAAAGCATTGACGAGCTGCTTAAAATACATTCTTTTACAGCATTTGTCCACCATTCACAATAGTTCACATATAAAATATTAGGATATTTTGGGCAGTGAAATGTTTTGTTTATAATTTAATTATAGACTATAAAAAAAAGTCTCTCCTCTCACCACTCTATCTGACTCTCTCACGAAAATAATGGCAGAGTCAGAAGGACACAAGAAACAACACACAATTTTAAATGCATAGACTTGATATTAATATAGATATTGTACAATAGATATTGTTTTCATACATTGTTCCGAATAACTCCATGGCAGGTTTGGTCAGATTTAGCTAACTTTTAGGGGCAGTTTTCCCCCTAAATTATAGCTATATACATACACACACACACATACACACTCAGTAATGCTATGCTATCTACCTTTCTCTCTGTCCCTCTGTTCTGACTTTTTCTTGGTTTATTATCATGCAGTAACACTGACAATTTGATCGATGTATGTCATCATGAAATCAGAGACCTTCCCCTCCAAATCCAAACACAAGTGGTCACACAAGATGCATTTATACGACCAGGTGTAAACAGCGATGTGTCTCGCTTGACCACATGTGATCGGATCACCCGAGATGCATCTTAAAACGAGGTGTAAAAGGGGTCTTTTTCTCTCATTCATACCCAGGTTACATTATACATGCTATTCACCCAGTGCTCTCTACAGTCTCTCTTTATCACAATTCCTGCAATTCCTTTTGTTTAATATTTTATCCCCAACTGCCCCACACTGCCCGTTCCCCTGCTGCACAAAGGTGAAGGACGGACGAGGTGAAGTAGGAGAGGAGGGCACACTAAATAAGGGGGTGCTGTTTTTTCCTTTCAGCTTGATTTACTGCATCTCTCTCTGTTACACCACAATTTGGAGCCATGGGGCAACAGCAGTCTACTCAGTCTCAATAAATAGGGTCAGTAGAATCTGAGAAATGAGTCCAGAGAGAGAGAGAGAGAGAGAAATTTGAGAAATCTTATGCAGCACAAAATTTATTTATTAACCCTGAAACTATCAGGGGACAAAACAGTATGTTGCAAGTAAAGAGGTGGAGTGGACTCAGGAATAATATCATGATGAGTAAAGGAACAGCAAAATCGACAGTGTGGTTTAGTGTGACCTTATGGCTGCCTGTTACATGTGTGCTGGTGAGGTGTGATGAGGTAATTTACAAGGTTTCACTACAATAAACCCTCTCACTGTAGATGCAAATGGGATGTTGCAAAGAATGTAAAGAAATGTGAGGAATGAGGTAAGTGGGGAAATGAATAAAATAAGAGGAATGACAATAAACAAATGGAGGTTTATTTTTACCAAAATACAAAGAGTGTAAAGAGAAATGTGTGTACATTTCATTGTATCTTTATTCCTCAGTTACAGTTTGAAGGTAAGAAAACAGCTTACCTTATAAACAAGAATATAGAGTAAAACAGATATAATTGGTCTGTTCCAAAATCTAGTGAGCGGCCTAAGGAGGCATAATTTTAAGCCAATGTGGGCATGCTCCACTTTACACTTAATTAAGCAATTAATTAAGCAATGAATCCACTACAGAGATTTATTTTTATGTTTTGCATTGTATGTATGTTATTTTTACTATGTAATTTTTGTGTAGACCCCAGGAAGACTAGCAACCACTTCTGGAAGCTAATGGGGATCCGAATAAAAAATAAAGAATACATTTAATTATGCTACTTCCTAAGATACCTTCTTTGGCCCAAATTTCCGTGTCAGGTGTTAGCTACTTTGAAACTGTAGCTTCCCAAGCTACAAACTATATATAATTTGAATAGTTATATTACAGTCAAGCTACTCTTTTAAAAAAGTAGTTAGCTACACTATACACTGAAGCCATTTAAAAGAAGAAAATAATTTTAGATATACTGCTTATAGTAACAATCAGATGATATTATTTAATTTATTTCAATTATATTTAATTAGGTTGACATTCCCTTACTAAAATTAACCATGCTTTTACTACAGTAACCATAGTTTAGCCATTGTATTTGAAGTAATGCCATAGTAAACACAAAATTAACCATGGTTACTACAGTCATGGTAATGTAAGAGTCAAATCTGTGAAATCTATGAGTAACTTTGTATGTTTATATTAAAATAGTGGATTTCATGGTGTTTGGGGGAAAAGGACATTTATTTTGATGAGTAAGTCCATTGGAAAAAAGGAGAGAAAAATTCAGGTTAGAGAGTTGTGAAGTTGAGAATAAAGATGTAAAAGGATGGAAGAAGAACTTGTCCATGTCCATGGGATTTATTTATAATTTCATACAGTTATCACAGGATTTAAGCCCCTAAACACCCACACATAAGCTTTACAGTAACTACAATACTACTTTAGTAAAATCATGGTTAATTTTCATAAGGGTTAAACAAATAGGGTGACAACATTAAACTGAACATAAATATATACTTTATATACACTAATAAACTAGAAATCTCTCTATTTGATATAACTGAATCGAAATATAGTGATAACAGCAGCAATTATCTAAGGCTTGCAAATAGCAATAGATGCTATTTACACTAAGTGCAAATAGAGAAAGATACTCTTACACCCTTGTTTAAATACTAACATACAGTATAGTGGCATCACTGCAATATTTTTATTGTGCTTATTTGGAGTCCCACAGACATCCTACACCAACCCCTAACCCTACCTTACAAAAATTACCATGGTTTTACTACAGTAACCATAATATCACCATGGTATTTTTCTAGTAAAATCATAGTAACCACAAAATTAAACATGGTTACTATTAACTACTATTAACAACATGTTACTTTATGGTTAGTACATCAGAACTATATAGTTTCCACAAAAACACATGGTTACAACAATATTACTACAGTAAAACCATGGTTAATTTTATCTGGATCAAACTATCTCTCAACTCCCCGACCTTCACTGTGACCAAATCACTGCAAGGAATCTCTTTTATGTATTACTATAAGTAGTATTATAGGAAATATTAAGAGTAGAGACAAGGGAAAAGTTTGCCAATGGGTTGGATTTAAATCCGGATCTCCAGCATGACAACACATATATATACCGTCGTTACACCCAGAGCTACTACAGCTGCACAGTTTGTTGTAAAGTATTCTGTTTCCACCAGACTATTGGAGCGCAAATAGTCACTAAGTTATCCAATCTCTTAATCCACTAAATGCCTAACCCGTTAACCAGTTTTATGTCTCTGGTCCATTGCGAAAAATTCAAATATGCCCGTCTTCATTTGATCAGCAGTTGACCCCAAATAAATATGTCGTGGCTGTCTTGAGTTTAGTCTGAGCAGTGGTGGACAGTTAGTGTAAATAGCCGCTGCCAACAAGATGGGCTACTTGCACTTAGTGTAAATAGACACTCCGATTAAATACTTCACTTTTAAAAAAAGTTCCTTTAAGAAGTATTCACTTAAATTATAAGTTTTTTCAGCAATACATGAGAGAGATACTTATATCATTCAGAACTGAAAAGTATATGACAATTTTACCCAATATTTGTGTGTGCAATGTTATTTTATGCTTATTAGAGCATTGTTATCTTAGCAACATGCTAACGTCAAAATATAGGTGTTTTCCGAACTGAATTTTGGGTGGCCCTTCCACAAGACTGTTAGCAAGGAGTACATTCATACAGTAATGCCATGCTCCCTTCAAAGTGCCTACATCAAGAGCTCTGTCCTTCATAGTGAGTAGGGCATAGGGAACGTCCAAAATGGTCTGGGAATGTTCTGCATTGAAATTTACAAAATTAACCAAATGCAGACCTAAGCAGACGTTGCTGAACAGCCGCGGATGTCCCCTGTTTGCTAGGTAGGGATGATCACTTTCGATTGGAATTTGCCCTATATTTAAAGCAATTGTGAGTCAAGTCTCCCGTGTGGAGTGCTTGTGAGTTGTAGCCTATATAGCTTGGTCAAAATCTGTCACTTATGAGGTTCCATGATGGATAGAATACTGCCTTTATATGAAGCTGCCTATGTAGGCAGTAGGCAGCTTACTATAATTTGAAACAAAGCTATAAAATGTGAGTGGTGCAGAGATGTTTAGAAGTTGAAGGGAAGGAAGAAAGATAAAGATAACAATGGTAGCTGAGGCATGTGATGAGAGAAGATGAGTAAGAGCAGAGACAAAGAGTACTGGAGGGGAGAAAACAGCAGAGCTTGAGATCTAAATTAGAAAATGAAGAGCGGTAGCAAGGGAAGAGTTCATAATCAGTCCTTATATTAGAGATAGATATGCAGTATTAGTGCAGAACTGTATCTTCATAAAAACACTGAAAACCTCTGAAAGATCTCAAATAAAGATCTTGCTGTAAGTCTTTTATCGACTAGGCCAGCTTTATACAGACTCAAAGTTTAGCACATCAATCCTTACAGCTAAGTCTGTCAAAATGCCACAATCCCTTTGTACAACTCAGCACAGACATATCCAGACTCACACGGACTCAACTTACACATCTAAAACAGAACTTTGATATGCATAAAGAGGAAAATGAAGAGGTAGGAAAGAGGTGAAGAAAGTTGGCTGGCGCTGATGGCCACGCTATGCCTCCGGATGTGGTTGCTGCCCTCTCCGTGTCATTAAAATGAATCCACTCTGCGTGTTAATGCTCACGAGGATAAATAATTCAGCGCGGGCACACGCTGATGGGGCGGGTTAATTAAAGAGCAGCCTGGTGGTGAGATGTCACCATCACACACATTTGCACCATTTAACTCGGATTGTCGAACCCTGCGGTCATGTCCGTAATGTGTCGTGACAACTGACACGACCTCACAGGGTGGCAAATTTCAATCGATGACGGAGGACACCGTGCAATCGCAACATGCCCAGATGTTTGCAATCAAACAACAGCATACCGTGAACGCCACAACCTGCTTATTAACCTGAGGCGGAAACAATCAGAACATGGTGTTCAGGAATACTCAGCACCAGTGTTTGTGACAGATGCCCAGACCGTTTAACTGCTCAAGTAATTTGATAGACAGCTAGACACACACACACACACACATACACACAAATGCACACAAATTATTTTTAAGAACAGTGCTGTAAGATCAGAGATTAAGGATTGGAGTGGAGCGTTGGCTGTCCTTTAATGTGAGACAGAGACAATAAAACAAGAATGTGAAATGGATTAACAGCACTGTAAAAACATTGTGGTCAGATGCCAGCATGAATAACACACCAGCTCATTTGTTTGTTTTTTAAGAGACTTCATTATATGAAGACAATCTCCCCTGATCTTGCAGGCTGGCTGGAGGCTCTGCAAAACCTGTAAGACTGTGGTTCAACTCCCTGACATTTACTCGAGACAAAGTGAAGTAGTGCCACATATGACTCTCCTCTTTGGGGGGGGGAAATGACATTAATAGAGACTCACTGTGACCTGTGGACATACAGTAATATCCAATGCAACGTGTTCCAGCAAACACATGGACAGCAGCAAACACATCTGAGCATGTGCCCCTTTCTCCCACTGCTCTATTTAAAAGCAAATACAGTTCATGTTTATTTATTAGATGCTAATGCAAGGCAATTCAATGGACTGTCCAGTCAGAAGCTCCCAGAGACTTTACTAGCAGAACCAGTAAATTACTCCTCCACCTGCCAGGCCCAAACACACCTGCAGAAATAGTTACATTAGTCCTCTCTTTGTTTACTGTAGAGCCTTAAAACAAGCACAAGGTGGAAACTGTTACACACCCACAGGCTGTATCAGATTATATAGAACTCAAGTTGATGACTAAAGGACTATGTCAGTCTGTCACCTGAAACTGTGAAAGTGCCCAATTTCCTGTGAGAAAAAGTACAGTGTAGCTTGGGGGTGTCCGGGAATGTTGGGGGCATCTCGGAAAGTATGTTCCATCTGTGAGGACTTAGGCTTTTCTCTTGATGGCTAATCAATTAAACAGATTGCTTTGGGTCAACCATGGAGCAAGGTGAGCCACCAGTGGACTCTCTGTCTGACAAAAAAAAGTCAGCTTTTGTAATTTAGCCATTAGGCATTTGTGAGCTACCTTCTGAGAAAGCATTTTAAGGCATCATAAGCTTTCCATCCACATATTTCTTTGCATATTTTAGAATTTTGCATAAAAAATGCTGGATGGAAACACCAAGATGTGAATAAAATCTCCAAAATGTCTATAAAAAAAACATATACGCTCACTTGAAGTGGATACATTTTTTATATTCGATAACAAAACATGAGCATAAATTATGCTGGCCCGAATATATTCCTAAAGAATGTATTTATCAGTATAGATGTGTATCAAAAATGTAATGTGACTTTGCCTCAACAAGCCATGTGAACAAATAATTTGCTCTGAGAATATCATCATCGCATAGCTAATGTTGTTCTGGTTATTCAGGAATGCCGGATTTGTGCCGAAAACTTACTCCCTGCCAGATTCTTACTCCCCGCCAACTGATTGGCTCTTATCCCTAAAACCCAACCCTACACCCACTCCTAACCCTAACCATTAAGACTGTCATCAAAATAATTTGCTAATATTACCTCCCAGAACTGACATGCTTTCGCTCCCAGGCATAAGGCATTTGCCACTGAACAATAGTAGAAGTTCATTAGAGTGTTTTGTCTGCATGCTCTAAACCACAAGTAATTAATTACATTTAATGAAAAAACAGTTGTGGCTTCAACTTCCATTTTCATTTCTATTTTGCACCAATTTCCTCTGGAGTGATGTTTTCTTTTTTTTCTTTTAAACACATAGGATGAAAACGCTGCTTTATTTCACAAATTATTATTTATTTATTTTTTTACGATACTCCGATTTTGCGCATAAATTAAGATGTATCTTTATTGATCCCCCATATGAGAAATTTAGTTTGATTCAGCAGCAGCATAAGTATGAGCAGATAACAGAATGGATAAAACATTTCCATAAATACCTATACAAATGTAAAATCAAAATATGACATAAATAAAATAATAAAACTATAACATTAAAAGATCAATAAAAGAATATACCGGTCAAAAGTTTTGAAACACGACTGAAATGTTTCACATGATCTTAAAAATCTTTTGATCTGAAGGTGTATACTTAAATGTTTGAAATTAGTTTTGTAGACAAAAATATAATTGTGCCAACATATTAATTTATTTAATTATAAAACTAAAATTTTATTAAAATTATTATTTTTTTTTTTAAATGGATGACTTGGGCCGAATAATAAAGAAAAGCAGCCAATAAGTGCCCAACATAGATGGGAACTCCTTCAATACTGTTTAAAAAGCATCCCAGGGTGATACCTCAAGAAGTTGGTTGAGAAAATGTCAAGAGTACATGTCTGCAAATTCTAGGCAAAGGGTGACTACTTTGAAGATACTAAAATATAACACAGTTTTGATTTATTTTGGATTTTGTTTAGTCACAACATAATTCCCATAGTTCCATTTATGTTATTCCATAGTTTTGATGACTTTACTATTATTCTAAAATGTGAAAAAAAAAATGAGTAATGAGTAAGTGTTCAAAACTTTTGACCGGTAGTGTATACATGTGCTCAATATTTTATATACTCCACTACTTACAATCACTAAATTACATACATATACATATACTTTAGAATAACAAACACTATGAACAGTGGTGTGTGGTACTGCTGTAACTTGGATGGAAACATGACTATAAGCACTCCCAACATAAAGGCTGTTCCAAATGGTAGGTAACTTTATTATTCTGCCTCCAAAGATACCTTATTTTGACCTAATTCTAAGATAGCATCAAATGTATTCTTCACAAAGAAGGTAGTCTCAGAAAGCACTGTAATGAGCTTGGTTAAAAAAAAAAAACAAAAAAAACAAGATGGTGAATATAGTGAGAAATTTTCATTATAAAATGTACTTATAATCCATTCAGAACTAAATAGTATAAATTAAAAAAAAAAAAAGTTTAAAATAATAGAAACTGACTATTGCCAAAAATATGTGTGCTATGTATATTTATGCACATTAGAGTATCGCAAAGTTCCTCTCATGTCACCTGTACTGAAATCAACAGAGTGCAACAGTGCCTGCCCACTTATTCAGCCGTCTCGGTTTCTGAAGTATTTTTTCCATAATTTTTTTCCATAGACTTTGATAGATCCTTTATAAGAGCTGTAAGCCATGAACAAAACCAACCAGCTCGGAGGTAAATCACAACATAACAAACTTTGTTATGAGGAAAAAAACGTATTTGAAAATTGGACAAAAAGACAAAGTTACAAGACTGTGTACTTACCGTCTTTCACAAGAGCACAAAATCCGATGAAGCATTAGGAATTATGACACTGAATAAAAAACTATGGGTAAATATAATTGATTTAAGGTTGTTGATTACAAGTTGAGAAAAACAATATGTTTTATGTTTATTGCAAAATATTCCGATATGTACAAATAGATAAGGGTGAAGAGCCACGACTGGATTACGTCATTCACAGTGCATCATGGGAGTGGGCGGTCACTCTGAGGCACGTCAGGCTTGGTTGACCGCGATTCTCTGATTGGTAAAGCTTTCTCTGCTGGAATATGGGTAATGTAGTTGTTCACCATGAAACACAATATTATTTTACTTCAACAATGAAGTTGAAATAATGTATATACTGTAGATGGCTTCAACGAAAGCATATACAATCGATGAACAACCTCTGAGCTCAAGGTAGGTCAGTTTTTGAAGGTTTATAAGTTACTGTTGAAAATCAATTAGTCTATGGAAGAAATTTATGGGATTTATACCTCCGGAACCAGACTGTTGCACTCTACTGTGAGCCAACTCTCTCATGCGCTTCACTGAGGAGCACTTTTTGTGTGGCTCACAGAGTTGAGTTCCAAATCAGTCACGTCATGTATGACCTTCAGGATGCTGCCTTTGGAAGAAGACAACGAGGCAGCTCACTAGGTTGTGGAACAGACCTAAAGTCTCACGAAATCCTACAAGAGCTCTGCTGTACCATCCATCTCTCTGCATTTCATTTACATCTCAAAGTATTTCCAGCAGCTTGTTTGGCTTCCCTTTGAGTCACTCTTCTTCCAAACAAATCTCACGACTGAATTCATATCTGACGTTTGTAGGGTGAGATGGGTAAGGCCTAAATCTGGAGAGGCGTAAGAGACCAAGTTCGCCCATGCTCTGTTCTCTTATAAAAGAGGGTTTCCATTGATCTTGCAGCGTGGAGGACTAATAAAGATCTATCTTTTTCAGAGCAGAGATGAAATGAGGGCCCACAGGTAAGAGGTTCAGACAGCCATCCTTAATGGAAGATTGATTTTAATTGTGACACCACCTGATTGGCCAAGCCCTAAATGAATTAAACAGAAAAAGCGGTGGAAATGAAAAGCAGAGGGTGACCAATGTATTTTCTCTAAAGCAAAAGCACTTCAAAAGCATTGACATGACTCACAACTGTTTCTTTTTTATCTTCGACATTAGGTTTTTCTTGAGGGGGTAAAAGGGTACCATTACTGTCATGAAGAAAGCTTCGAAATGGTCTGAAATAACATGTGCAGTCATTTTCTTTTTCATTTTCTTCCAGAATTTTTTTTCTGGAAAAGGATGGAAAAGCATCCCAATTTTTTGCTCTCATTTTTATATAAAAGAAAATCAGCTATTTAAATTAATTATCTTGAAGGCCGTACATGGTACCACGTATGTTTCTTTCTCACTTATATCGAGTGCAGTCTTGACTTCTGGCTGAGGCTCACAAAAAGAGGCTAAAGGGCTAAATGATCCCAAGTGTTGTGGGAAATGGGTTGTAATGAAAGCTTTCATTCAAACGGCTCAACAGAGCTTGAGTTTTTATTGCCCTTTCTGAATCAGATCAAATTGATCACTTCTTGTACCCCTGAAGAGTCCATCAATGCTCCAACAAAGCAAAGAAGCTGTGAAAAATACTGTGAGTGTGTTAGTCACACAAGCCAACATACAAATTCTTGTTAGAATATTTCAATTATGAATCAGAGATGTACAATTTCGTGAGACAACCGAAAATGTCATTTAAACTCTCTGATACATTACGATGGACATATTACAATATAGTAATACAATGTTCATGACACTGAGGTACAATTTTATGAATAACACTTGTAATTTTGTAGCTCAGATATTGTTTTTGGGTTTGAAACCATGTAATGCATAAGCCTACACTCTGCTTTTTTGATTTTTATTTTTGGCACAAACTGCCTGCAATTTTTTCCCCCAAGTGTTTTTCATGTTATTCTCTTTAGTCAAACCATGAATTTGTTTTGTGCTTCACTCAGCAAAGAGTATAGCACAACAATGCACTAAAAACTAGTAAATATGCCATTGGCAAGCCACACAATTCATTACATTTTGCATACTCACGTGCAGCATACAATGGATTATCAAAGCAGGGACACACTGGAATAGAGGAAGGACATTCAAATGCATTCCCTCTGTTCCCTTACAAAAAACACTGAGCCAGTATTTTTTAAATCTCTTTCACACTGACCCAAAGACACACACATGCACAAACACCTGACAAGCTTTTATTTCAGATAAATACATTCGATTCCGCAGCCAGTGGATCTATGAACTGGAACTTATGTCATATATGTGATGTTGGCATTTTGGTGAGGTACTTTCATTCCTGCCATCCAGTGTACAATATTGTGCTCAGATGCTGTCGATTCTTGTGAGCTTGTGAACTGTGCACATAACTCACATTAAACCCCACTCACACTGACAGCGACTTGCAGTGACAAAGCTATTGGAAGTCATTAATTTTCAAAGAGAACTGGCAAAGAGAGTTGGTGATGCAATATGGGCGTGTCCAGCAACTTGACGAAGTTAAAAGAAGTTAATCTTTATGTAAATGAGCAGTGATGCGATGCATTAACTACCAGTGGGTGTAAAGGCAGTGGAGACTGCATGATCCATTGGAGAAGTTGGAGAAATGGAGAAGTTAATGTTATTGAGAGCAATTTCACTGTCATAAATATTTTTTTTCTGTCCACATACATGGATATAATAAAAAAGATTTGTGGAAAACAGTTTTAGAAGTTTAGAAGTTCATATTGAGGGAGTTTGATTCATGCATTGATAATCAATCATCTTGTTTGTGATAATATGTATTATGCACTCCTGCAATATTTAGAAAAATATGTTTCCCTCCAGAATGTTCATCTTAGATATTTAAAAACTATGGTCAGAAGTGTAGCCCTCCAATAATAGTGACTACATTTACATGGACACCAGAAATTGCGAGAAACCGGGTTACTGCAAGAAAGCAGCATTCCAGTTTACATGAATAAGTGGTGTACACTTTACTCCCGTATACATGTGGCTTGGTCAGTAAGCAGCTTTCTCCACAGCAACGTAAATTCCTAGCGACCCTTGTATAAATAACAAACATGGTATACGAGGAAAACTTCACTATTTTCATTCCCTGTTGCCTCGCTTTATTTCCAGATTTTCCAGAGTTGTTATTGTGTTTGTTTCCTTAACTTTCTATCACGACCTGCAGCGGAACTGCGCTGTTGTGCCATCTAAGTAAAACTCCAGGATTCCCCCAATGTACAAGCGCATATATGCAAATGTGAGGGACCATCAATATTTAACATTAGTGTGTATACATTAAATGGGTATAGTTTTTAGTGAATGTGGTGAATTCTTTTCATTTTGTTGACTTGTTGTTGGGCTCCATCCTATGATGTTTGTTCTCCTCACTGTTCACGCACATGCACATTCCTCAAAAAACCTGTTACATGACCACATAAGCCGCTTTCTCCGGGAGAAACCTGGGTGTGTTAAACCACTTTCTCTTAATCCCTTAAATGGCATAATGAAATCAGCATTCCTGTTTACAAGACATTTCAGAACACCGCTTACTGCAAAAACCCTGAAATAAGTGCATGTAAATGTGGAGGAATCCAACTGCAGGAAGCCCCAATAGCAACCAAGAGTACAGCAACCTGGCAACTACAAGCAATAAAATCACTGTCAGTGTGAACAGGGTTTATGACTCCTGATGATGTGAGAAGCAAAGGCAAGAAGAGAAGAGAAGAGAAGAGAAGAGAAGAGTACAGAACAGAACAGAACTACAATAAGCTCCATACAGTGAAGATCCAGTGATCATCTCTTCATTGCTGCCAAAACCAGCTCTGTAAGGGATCTCTGTGACATTAAAATAAAGCTGTTTTTCATCCCACTGTTGAACCCTCCTTATGTCCTCTGTGTGACAATAACAGTTTTATTTCCTCAGATGGCCTTTTCCAATTTTACTGAATATTACTAGGTGGTTCTCCAAAAAGGCAGAAATAAATCAGGTTATTTCTTGGCTTGTATTGAAGGATATTCTGAATCTGATATTTTTGCTTTTTGGCACAATTATATAGACATATATCAGTCCAGGCAAGCCCTCAGACACGGACTATGAAAGCCTAATAGCTTTGCTTTTTATTCCAAGTAGGCTACCAATATCATTCCCATTAATCTATTCTATCTGCACACAATCTGATGAGACCAGCATGATTTTCCCATTGTATTTTAACTCTCTGCTACTACTGAGCAATGTGTGAATGTGTGAGGTAATGTGACCTAACAAATAACAATTGACAGTGTATTACTGGAGAGGAATGAGGATATTAAGGAACTGCTTTCTATTCTTAACAAATCTGTGAAGACTTAATGTTAAAGAGTCCAGCGGAAACTCTCGTAATTCTTTTGGACACCAGTGTCTCTCCCAATATTCACAGCCCAGACAGTAACAAGAGTCCACTGCCATGGCAACAGTGGAGGCTGATGTCACAGAGGTGTGGAAATCCAGCAGTAGCTGCCTTGTATACTCAGGTCCCATACAGGTGCCAGCAATGTCAATTAAGCATACAAAAATCCAAAAAGCCAGAATAGATGTGCATATGTGTATCTGAAGATGGAGATCAACATTCAGGAAAAGTTGGCTGGCATTTGGCCAAAATACTTGCACGTATTTGCCTATGTGCGAATGTTTTCCTGCATAAATCATGATTCAAAAATAAGTTTGCATGTCAATTTATTCTAAATCAAAGACTATTTCAGCTCAAATAGCCCAGTGAAAGATGTCTCTGGAACAAACGATGCCTGCAATGCTGGTTTGTGGCCAGAGTTGAGCCTGAGACCTTGCATGGAGCAGAATGAAGCTTGGCTGTGGCATGGAGCAGATTCAGGCGTGGCTATGACGTGGCATGGAGCAGGCTCAGGTGTGGCTGTGACATGGCATGGAACAGGCTCAGGCGTGGCTGTGACGTGGCATGGAGCAGGCTCAGGCGTGGCTGTGACGTGGCATGGAGCAGGCTGAGGCATTGCTGTGACATGGCATGGAGCAGGCTGAGGCATTGCTGTGACATGGCATTGAGCAGGCTGAAGCGTTGCTGTGACATGGCATGGGGCAGATTCAGGATCCAGGGCAAAAGATGGTGCTAGATCAGCGACCATGATGAGGAACTCTGGCTTGGCGGTCATGACGTGGAATTCTGGTTTGGCGGCCATGACGTGGAACTCTGGCTCGGCGGCCATGACGTGGAACTCTGGCTCGGCGGCCATGACGTGGAACTCTGGCTCGGCATCCGCCTCCCCCACAGTGAACGTAGAACCAATAATCTGCAGGGCAAGGTCCATAGACTAAGCCAGGCTGTGGGTACTCTGACCGCCTGGCATCAGAGAAGAGATGGGCTCATTCAGTCCTAATCGGAAACAGTCCTTGAGGGCCACCTCATTAAAATCCACCCTACAGGCCAGAGCGCAGAATTCCTCCACATAATCCTCCAGGGGACGACTCCCCTGGCATAGACAGAAGAGCTGAACTGCTGGGTTCATCTTGTGTCAGTCAGGTATTCTGTAACATTAGGCTAGCGCTGGCAATGACAATGCAGATGAAGACGACAATGAAGTATAGAACCCAAGTGTAGTTTATTATAAATCGTGATATCCAGAAACCCTAACTCTAAACGTGAACAAAACATAAACATGAACTAATAGAATAAACATGACACCCGTGGCCATTGCAACATATGTTAGGCCAAAATGTTTTAAATATATACAGTATTATTATTAGAAATTGAGGTAACTAACTGAGGATTTTAAAGTAATTAATTCATTACCATTGTTTAACTACAATAGTTAACATGAATTAACAATGAACAATACTTTTACAGCACTTATTAAAGGTGCTGTATGCGATTATTTTTTCATTGAAATGTATGCAAAAAAATGCCCTACTCCCTGAGAGATATTACTGAAACAAGTGTTGTAAGATATCTCACCTGTCTCTGTAACAGCTCTAGATTTTGTAAACAGCAAACAAAAATGTGTCTGCGGACAAAGACACTTTTGACCTGTTAATAATTTTGCACGTTCTCATGGTGTTGCAGTTGTCAGTTGATGGCACTATGTAGTATATTATTGGCAGAAGAACGAACAGTTGCTATGCAAAATTACTTGAATCCAGAAAGAGGCCCCTGGAATTCCTCAACATCATAAATTAAAGACTCTGACAAAGATGGTGCCAAAGAGTCTGAGATGAACCACATCAGGCCAATAAAACGAACAAAGGAGACTTGTCCAGATAGCACATACCCGAAAAAACTCATGTTAATAATTATTCACATGACTTGAAGACTATTCTTCTGAAGCCCCATGACGTGACATCTAACCATCTTGGCAAAGAGACCGTAAGCACAGAGGTGATGGGCAATAAAAGACTGTAACGAATGAGGCTGGTATCCATTCAGCCGACAGCCAGAGGGAGCCCTCTCCCGAATACTAGCCATGAACTGCTTCTTCTACATTTACTTCCTGTTTGCACTGTATAAATAGCCATGCCTTCCATAGATACCTTGTGAAGTATTGGCAGTTATTTCACTGCCTTACTGAGTGTTTTTCCATTGCCTGTTTCATTGCCTTCTTGTTATGACCATTGTGCCTGTCTTATTGAATTATCGATTGTTGGATTACTGTTTTGCTTTGTTTGCCTGGTTGAACTGATTACTTGTCACTACTACTTTGCCTGCTTCATTGACTACGTCGCTGCCTTGTGTTCTGGATTTGTCTGCTGAGTTTATTAAACTTCCTGCATTTGGATTCTACCTTCGCCTCTATGTCGAGTCCCTCACAGAATTCTTCGCCACCAATGAATCCAGCAGAAGTTTCTCAGGTCCAGGCTGCCTTTGCTTACCAGAGCAAACTTCTCAAAGGTTATCAAGAGCAACTAAACAACCTAAGAGCTGCAAATGAGAGCCTCACCCTCTACATCCGGCTCAAAGTGGATGGAACGATATCGCTCTCAAGACTGTTTACAGAGAGGGACTGAACCACAATCTGCAGGCCGAACTCGCATGCAAAGGTGAGGATTCAACTCTCACAGAATTAATTTCATTGGCTGTAAAGATTGATAATTTACTGCGTAATTCACCACGTTCAAAGATTAGCCCCAAGTCACAACCATCAGTCTATAGTCAAGTCCAGGCATGCTCCGAAGACCCTGAATCTATGCAGATCGCCTATGCTAGAGTTTCTATTGAAGAACGTTATTGTCGTCATAATGAGTGACTATGTTACTACTGTGGTAAAAGGAGTCATAAAAATTCTGCATGCCCTAACAAAGGCAAGAAATATCACAGCTCAAGAGCAAAAGTGAGTTCCAAGAATATTTAGTCTCCCATACACCACGGTTTTTCTCTTCCCATTGAACTCTTGTTTGATGATAAACTCAAATGTGTTTCTGCATTAGTCGACTCAGGGGCTGCTGTAAATTTGATTCATCAAGATCTTGTATATGAACGCCATATCCCAACAGTACCTTGCATAACCGCTATTAACATCACTGCTTTGGATAATGCACCCATTGAGTCTGGCAGGCCTTCTGCAAGCAGCTAGACATCAACGTCAGCTTCAGTCTGGATATCATCCTCAAGCAAACGGACAGGTGGAGAGGCTGAACCAAGAGATAGGCAGATATCTCAGATCGTACTGCAGTCATGAGCAGCAGAAGTGGAGCGACATCCTCCCATGGGGGGAATATGCTCAGAACTCCCTCACTCCTCTACTGGACTCACTCCCTTCCAATGTGTGCTGGGCTACCAACCTCCAATGTTCCCTTGGTCAGGTGAACCCTCTATGGTGCCAGCGGTGGATGATTGGATTAGGTGGAGTGAGCAGGTGTGGGACAGCGCGCATGCCATCCGGGCCCAACGGATTCAAGCTGATCGACGGAGGCATCCCCACCCCAACTACCAGCCTGGTCAGAGAGTCTGGCTATCCACACGGGACCTCACATTGTGGCTACACTGCAGGAAGCTCAGCCCCATGTATGTTGGTCTGTTCAGAATTATTAGACAGATCAATCCTGTAACATACCGATTGGAGCTTCCTGCTAACTACAGCATCTCTCCCTCCTTTCATGTGTCCTTGCTGAAACCGGTCCACCCAGCATCTGGCCCCGGAACCACAGATCCTGAGCCTCCTCCTCCATTGGAGATCGATGGATCACCTGCATACATGGTCAAGGAAATCATGGACTCTCATCGTCAAGGGGGCCAGATGCAGTACCTGGTAGACTGGGAAGGCTACAGTCCAGAGGAGAAATCATGGGAAGCCGCCAAAGACATACTGGATCCATCCTTGATCCATGACTTCCACCAAGGGCACCCGAATCGTCCTGCACCACGACCAAGGGGATGACCCAGAAGGAGAACACCGGGAGTTGTTCGTGGGGGGTGGTTCTGTAACAAATGAGGCTGGTATTCAGTCAGCCGACCGCCTGAGGGAGCCCTCTCCCGAATACTAGCCATGAACTGCTTCTTCTACATTTACTTCCTGTTTGCACTGTATAAATAGCCATGCCTTCCATAGATACCTTGCGAAGTATTGCCAGTTATTTCACTGCCTTACCGAGCTTTTTCCATTGCCTGTTTCATTGGCTTCTTGTTATGTCCATTGTGCCTGTCTTATTGGATTATCGATTGTTGGATTACTCTTTTGCTTTGTTTGCCTGGTTGGATTGATTACTTGTCACTACTATTTTGCCTGCTTCATCGACTACGTCGCTGCCTTGTGTTCTGGATTTGTCTGCTGAGTTTATTAAACTTCCTGCATTTGGATTCTACCTTTGCCTCTATGTTGAGTCCCTCACAAAGACAGAGTTAGAACACACTCCCTGGAAACCCCACAAAAAGCTAAGATACTCCTTTGTCCTTTGATATAAACAATTTGCTACACTTAAATTAGACTAATCAGGAGATCACATGACATTGTGATCATTATTCTGCAAACAGCAGCTAAAAAAAGAATCCATGAACATTTCACACAAAGTCACAGTATTTGTGATTTAATCCTCTAAAATGCACAGAATCTACCTTTTTGTACCAAAATGTACACAATACTTAGCCTTGCAAGATAATTCTGAAAATTATGTTATGACCTGTAATCACTTTGCTAACTGACGAATTGGTGATTATAATCTTGTTTTATTCATGTAATATTACTAGAATGGTAACCATTCATGATAAAGCACATCATGTTTACTATTGTTGAGATTCTTTCTGCATCTCAGGAATGTTTATGATAATGAATTTTTGATATATTCAGTTGTATCCAAGATATATAAAATGTATGATTAAAACAAGTACTTTTTGAGTGGGAAATGATAGCCCTCACACACAAAGGATCATCAGTCACCTTCAGAAGGAGGGACAGAGAGATGATCACGTGGTATCTGAAAAGACACTCCACTCTCTTCTCTGGCTCTCTTGCCTCTCTTCCACTTGCTCTGCAGCTCTTCATCCCCACGCTCTGGCCCTCGTGGCTTGTATTCTCACTCCGGCACCCCTCAAGTTCCATACCATGTAGAGTCCAAGAAAGCTCAGAACATGAAGAGTTCTGAGGAAGCCCTTCTCTTCTCTGCGCTATGACTCACCAACGTGATGGAGAGTCGCGAGTCTCCCTTGTGGAAGGCCATGCTTCAAAGCCCCTCCTCATCATCCCAGCAACAGACATCCACGATCTTTACAGAGGTCCAAAACATCGACGGAACAACCAGAACTTTCTACTGACACAGCCAAAGTACCAAATCAATGCAAGGAAACGCAACAACACGCAAGTACATCTCCAGACTTTTGCTGAAAGTGCTGGTGTATTATTTAAATACTTTGGGTAATCCAATTGCAAATAGAGTGAGACTCAAAGAAGTATTGAATGGTTCTCAAGGCATTGTCTCTAGACTCCATAAAGTTTATTTTCTCTGTGTCAATCATATCATTCACTTTCTGTTACAATTCACTCACCAACCTGTTTTTCATGTTTGTATGTGTTAGATTAGTTTTTATGTTTAGATTAGTAATAAAGTCTTGTTTGTATTCAAAGATGGACTGACTGTGGTATATTTTGATAAATAATCTCATCTCTTAATTTTTCAAAGATCTTTGCACCTAAGCTCGAACAATATCTAAAAGATTTGTGATATTATTTTCAATAAGCCATGAGAATAGTATTACTCCAATAAGTGAATTAATAATAATTCCCTTATTAAAGCTAATTCCTTACAACAGAAATTGTGAGCGGATACAACAAGCTATTGTATTACGATTTTAATGGTGGAGAATTTTATTCAGACTTATAACCTAATTATTTGTCATTTATCCTTCTTATAATGGTGGTTGAATGTGACTAATTCCATTATAAAATTTCTTTATATAATGGCGTAGACATGCAGACAGTTTAATTGAATTCCTAACACACATACTGTTCCCTATTATTATTGTTCTTTTAAGGATTATTATTATTAGCACCCAAGCACTGAAAGTGCGGAGACCCTATTGTTCTTCTAAGGAGTATTAGGGCCCAAGCACTGAAAGTGCAGAGACCCTATTGTTCTTCTAAGGATTATTAGGGCCCAAGCAGTGAAAGTGTGGTGGTGGGGGGGGGGTCTCTGTAGCACCCCCTTGAAAATGGACATGTAAGGGGGGCACTGTAGCACCCCCATTTTCACCTAGAGTCACCAAACTTGGTTCATATATTTTTCTCATCAAGCCGAACAACTTTCATACTTAAAATCATTAGCTCGCCCAACAGGAAGTCAGCCATTTTGGATTATCTGAAAATAGCAGGCTTTGCACTTTTAAATACTCCTCCTAGGTGATTGATGTGACTGGTACCAAATTTGTGCAACATCGTGCCAAGACATTGAAGATGCTAAACTGCAAACAGATTTTTTATATTTTGAACGGTGTCGCCATGGTGAAGCAGTAAATTTATGGCAAAATATGGGAAACAGGAAGTGCCTTATATCTTCTGTATGCATTGCATGATTTTGATGAAAATTCAGCTGTATGTTTTGTAATGGGGGCTGAACACATGGATGTGGCTATTATGGGTCACGGTCATAGCGCCACCAACTGGCAGCAGGAAGTATGGCACTTTTAACAGACTTTAAAATAGTCCTCTTATAGTTACCCAAATTGCTTCAAAATTATTTAGAATAATGTCAAATGCCAAATGCATGTGTTCACCTTGCATTGTTTTCTGAAAGCCACTGGGTGGAAATGGACCCATGGTGCTTGGGCCCGTCATCACTGTTTGTAGCTATATTTAGTTTAGTTTGTTACCCTGAGTAACAAAAATTATATACAGTTGTGCTTAAAAGTTTGCATACCCTGGCAGAAATTGTGAAATTTTGGCATTGATTTTGAAAATATGACTGATCATGCAAAAAAACTTTTATTTTAGGATAGTGATCATATGAAGCCATTTATTATCACATAGTTGTTTGGCTCCTTTTTAAATCATAATGATAACAGAAATCACCCCAAAGTTTACATACCCTTGAATGGCCTTGTTACAGACACATAAGGTGACACACACAGGTTTAAATGGCAAATAAAGGTTAATTTCCCACACCTGTGGCTTTTTAAATTGCAATTAGTGTCTGTGTATAAATAGTCAATGAGTTTGTTAGCTCTCACGTGGATGCACTGAGCAGGCTAGATACTGAGTCATGGGGAGCAGAAATTAACTGTCAAAAGACCTGCGTATCAAGGTAATGGGACTTTATAAAGATGGAAAAGGATATAAAACGATATCCAAAGCCTTGAAAATGCCAGTCAGTACTGTTCAATTTGGGGATCTCTTGATACCAAGCCAAGGTCAGGTAGACCAAGAAAGATTTCAGCCAAAACTGCCAGAAGAATTGTTCAGGATACAAAGAAAAACCCACAGGTAACCTCAGAAGAAATACAGGCTGCTCTGGAAAAAGACAGTGTGGTTGTTTCAAGGAGCAAAATACGACGATACTTGAACAAAAATGAGCTGCATGGTCGAGTTGCCAGAAAGAAGCTTTTACTGCACCAATGCCACAAAAAAGCCCGGTTACAATATGCCCGACAACACCTTGACACGCCTCACAGCTTCTGGCACACTGTAATTTGGAGTGACCAGACCAAAATAGAGCTTTATGGTCACAACCATAAGCGCTATGTTTGGAGAGGTGTCAACAAGGCCTACGGTATAGTGAAAAGAATACCATCCCCACTGTGAAGCATGGTGGTGGCTCGCTGATGTTTTGGGGGTGTGTGAGCTCTAAAGGCATGGGGAATCTTGTGAAAATTGATGGCAAGATGAATGCAGCATGTTATCAGAAAGTACTGTTTTTTTTTTTTTTTTTTTGCATTCTTCTGCACAAAGCTGCGCATTGGACACTCTTGGACTTTCCAGCACGACAATGACACTAGCACAAGGCCAAGCTGACCCTCCAGTAGTTACAGCAGAAAAAGGTGAAGGTTCTGGAGTGGCCATCACAGTCTCCTGACCTTAATATCATCGAGCCACTCTGGGGAGATCTCAAACGTGCGGTTCATGCAAGACGACCAAAGACTTTGCATGACCTGGAGGCATTTTGCCAAGACGAATGGGCAGCTATACCACCTGCAAGAATTTGTGGCCTCATAGACAACTATTACAAAAGACTGCATGCTGTCATTGATGCTAAAGGGGGCAATACACAGTATTAAGAACTTAGGATATGCAGACTTTTGAACAGGGGTCATTTCATTTTTTTCTTTGTTGCCATGTTTTGTTTTATGATTGTGTCATTCTGTTATAACCTACAGTTGAATATGAATCCCATTAAAAATAAAAGAAATGTGTTTTGCCTGCTCACACATGTTTTCTTTAAAAATGGTACATATATTACTAATTCTCCAAGGGTATGCAAACTTTTGAGCACAACTGTACGTTATAACTCGATCAGGGAAAGGTTCTGCATCAAAAGGAAGCCGATCACATGTAATTGAGGCCAATATAACAGATGCTTATTGTGTTTCAACAAGTCTTGAGAATGACAAACTTTGTTTTACTCAAAGATCTTGTCTGCTCTCAGATGAGAATGCATCTTCAGAGAGCGTAAGGAAATGTTTGCAAATAGTGATGAATAGCTGTGCAGGTGAGATTATGTGGAAAGCTCTTTTGTGGAGATCATTTGGGTATGTTTAATGCAAATTACTAATTGTGCTCACTGGCACATGTTCTCTAATATAGAATAATCCATATTTATCAACATTAGAACGAAAGAGTGAATCCACCTCAAATTTTGCATGAGAAACTTGTAAGCAATGACTAATGAATGAGACCCACTGTCTTTGCTCTCCATAAACAGGTAAAAGACAACAGGACAAAAGGACAATTTCTGCTAAATACACACACATTACATCAGAGAAGATTTGCTAAACCTGTGGAGTGTGGTCACACACTGAGGGGATTACACAATGCCTTCCGTTTTTCACTTTCAAATAATGCAGATTCTGCTACACTTCTGGTAATTTCTTACAATTCTCACATTACATGCCTGCCTACAGAAACACAGAAATGTACTCCATATAATCAGAAGAGGATATTCAGGCTGGCAGAGCTTTTGGGAAGTGTGTAAGGTAGGAGTGTGTGGTGATGTTATTCACAGTTCACTGGGCTGTTTAAAGGGCACATCCCTATTCTGTTTCCTTTATTGGAGGGAGTTGGATTGTCCCAATCCTCACAAACTGAATGTTGCACTAGAGAATAGAAAACAAACATGTGGAACTTTATCTAATGGTCAGTGAAAGAATACCATCACAAAAATAGCTCAAATGGTCTGCAAAGCAAAAACGTGTACAGATCAAGCAGAGATCACTACTAGCATACCAGGTTTCAGGAATTAACAACTGGGAGTTTTTCTGCTGGGCCGCCAATATTTTCACTGGCCCCATCACGAAAATGTTATATATATATATATATATATATATATATATATATATATATATATATATATATATATAAAAAAAATTTTATTATTATTTTTTTTTTTTTTGTGGTGTCAGAAATATGGTAGTTGTCACAAAATATTTAAAAAAGTTAACATGGTGTGTGACATGCTATACATATGCTATATGTTTGTAGTTTAATCTAAAACTATAAACAGCATTTTGCCAGTTCCTTTATCATTTTTATGCATGCAGCATATATGACCTGCATATTAATTGAGAGACTACATGTAATGTTTGTACTTTTAGAAATAAATTTGTCACGCTGCAGGACCATTTAAAATGAACTAGTAAAGCAACAAAGATAATACAAAATTGTAGAAAAACATGAAAGAATGGGTGCCCAGTTACAGAACCTAAGACCCCGTTTACACCTGGTATTAAGATGCGTCTTGGGTGATCCGATCACAAGTGGTCAGGCGAGACACATCGCTGTTTACAACTGGTCACTTAAATGCATCTCTTTTGACCACTTTTGTTTGGATTTTGAGGGGAGGGTCTCTCTTTAATGACGATATACATCAATCACTATGTGTGTTACTGCATGATAATAAAGCGCAACAAAGTCAGAAAAGAGAAAGAAAGTGCGAAAAAAAATGGTGCGCTGTTTCTTTATTTAATCCAAGCACAAACACATCATTTCAAGCAAAATAATCCATCATTTTAGTGGATTTCCTGTATTAACCTGAGTATCAGATGTGTGTGCTTCTCATCTGTGTCTCCGCATGTTGATCTCAGACATACTGAAGAAGATTTATGAAGTGCTCGTGATTGTGTATGTATCCGCTATTTTAAAATTCTCAGATTGGACCATTATTTCCTTTTTAAGCTGCTTGTAACCAGCAAAGTTTAAACTCTTGTTTTAGCGCAGCAGTTCATTGACAGGTTAGTTATACCTGTTATACCAGGTTATACCAGGTTAGCTGTCCGGTACACATTCAGGACAGATAGCATTTACACCTCAAATGTGATGTGGCTACACGCGGTTTTGACCACATTTGTATTACATTTTTGTGACCCGATCACAAAACGTTTTAGACCCCCTTTAGACCTGTATTTAGCGCTGACCACATGTGATCGGATCACCCGAAATGCATCTTAAAACCAGTTATAAACAGGGTCTAAGATACAGTATACACTTCCCCTTATACATATATATACATTTTTACTTAAAATATGATTTGTTTAGAATTTTCACCTGTTTCTAACTGATATGAGTCAGGAAAAAAAACTCATAGTATCTACCTAGATAACTTTACCTTGGCACATGGTTGTGACGTCACGAAATGGTGAAGCTTATGAATATTAATTAGGTTATGCACAGATAATTTCAAATGATCTTTTACTATTTTGATAAACAGTCATTCTTGATGACCAATTCAAGCACTCACATAAATATTTCACATTAATTTGATAACTTCATCC
The DNA here is from genome assembly GCF_019703515.2 of Myxocyprinus asiaticus. Taxonomy (NCBI): domain Eukaryota; kingdom Metazoa; phylum Chordata; class Actinopteri; order Cypriniformes; family Catostomidae; genus Myxocyprinus; species Myxocyprinus asiaticus. The sequence continues at coordinate 28,083,235 of NC_059359.1, read as the reverse complement.
TTACATCTGCTACTGTTGGTCCTGGGATTTCATTAGTCCGTGTTCAATACATGGATTGTTAAGCAAGTCACTTTAATGCATGATTGAATGATCTACTGGTAGAACTTTTGCCTCTAGTATTAGGGGTTTCAGGGTTCTAATTCACCCTAATATAACTTTTTTATTTTAATAAACTAAGATTTAGAGATATCCCAGTGCCTGTTTTTTATTTTATATCAACAATTTATATCAATTTTATCATCAAAATAGTGTTTAAATAAATGAATGAATTAAAACTTTAATCAAATAAAAACAGAAAAATGTATTTTGAACATAATATTGTATTATTTTTATCAAATGAAGTGCTCTTATACAGAACCTCACAGCACAATCCAAAATACAACATTGGAGTTATTTTTGTCAAATAAAGAGCTGCGTAACAAAGCATCACAGATGTGAGATATTGATTAAATATTATACATTTACTATTGATTTATTATCATTAGTAGTATTAGTATTAGTACTACAGTGAATATTACATAACTATACAGTAGTGATATATTGTTGCCGTAGTTTGTTCCATTTAAATTGAGCTTTTACTTTGGCGGAAGCTTTTATTTTGAAGCCCTTTCCATTTCTGTAAGTGTGTTTTGACGGTAGTTTCTCACTTTCGGAAAAGCCGGTCGCTATGTGACCCATGTGATTATTAAACCGCAAAAGGCTGCCGATTAAAATATGTAGTCTGTATGTACCTCGCGCTACAAAATGAATTAGCGCTCTGCTCGCTGTCATCTGCTTCAAAGAAGGTGCACGATGCTCATAATGGTGTTTTCTGTGTATGAGTCAAGGAGCTTTAAAAGGAATAAGCACTATGTGTTTTTATGTCAGCACAACACCAGCTCTACACACATTCACCAGCACTCACATTTTAAACGAGCAGCACATGCAAACTATATATTATCTCATTAAATCGCTGCCTTTGTGGTTTAATAATCATACTAGGACATAATGTTATTTTAATTTGTGTGCTGAATGTTTACAGAATGACATTTGTATGTCAGATGGTATTGGTTTTTTGGTGTCAGAGCATTTTTATGAGCATGCGTACAAGTACATGAGTGCATTATCGGACCAGATTCTGATACCAGTATTGGTATCGGGACATCCCTACTAAGATTGCATCTGTACCACTGCAACAAGCTCTCATCAATAAAAATTACAGCACCGGATCTCCACTCATTATAACACAAACAAATAAAATGTAAACTCCTGATTAAGAGCTGGAGATGTCTCCTCTGTATTATACACATGACAACAGCTATATCAAAAAGTGGTGGGGACAGAATTAAGGCAAGAAAGTGGTGGGGAAATGTCCCACCCGTCCAAGCCATAAATGACTCCTTTCCCTTGGCAATGAATTCAAAACAACAATGTTCAATACATCAAAGAAAATCAAATATTTGAGTTGGCAAGGCATAAAATCACATGTACATGATCAACACATGTAAGATGTTGGAACATAATGAATGTACGTTCTGTTAACCGGCCCTAAAACTCTCTCACACTGGCCTCTGGCCATCAGGTCATCCTTATTGTTGAAAATTGTACAACCACCTGGACAAACAACAAGCATTAAGCCATTTAAATTACAGACTCATTCCAAATGCTCGCTCATGCACACACACAAACAAATAGAAAACAAAATTACACACTCACACAGAGTGGAATATAAATACTCACAGAATGAAGCAGACCTTGTCAGGAAGAGGGTGCCATAGATTGCTGTGGTAACAAGTGAATGCGGTCCTCCGGGGAATTGCAACGTCTTCCAGAATGACAGGTTGAGAGTCACAGAAATGGACTGCCGTGGAGAGTTTAGGGGAGTAGGTATTCAAGATAAAAAAGATCCATCTGAGGGGCCCTTCACAAGCTGTGATTTTTGTAATAATCCATTATGACAGGACAAATGTAGTTTTTTATGAGCTTAAGTACTCAGAGGGGGGAAAAACACCACCAGTGACCACCAAAGCTAAAAATACAGTGACAAAAAAGACAAGTGTCACTTCTACTTCGGTGGTTATGTTGACCCTGCCGGCTCCAACACAAAAATATGAGGAAACAGCAATAATGGCCAATTCTTCGAATTATGCTCTCCAAGAGACAATCACACATAAACACACTTTCTCACACACATTCACACACAAACACATTCTCCCGCACACACATTGTTGCCTCAGTTGTCCACTAATTTTTTAGCTGCCTCTTCTTCTCAGCCCTTGGCAAAAACTCTCACCCATTGCTGCACAGGTCTTCTCTGCCTCCTATAAACACACAAACACTTCAACATGCTTCCTGCTTTCCTTTTCCACTTCACTCTACCCTCTGCATTATTGCTCTTGGGTTCCTCAATGAATCCTTCCTCATGTAAAAGATATGAAAAAGATATGAAATTCTTTAGACTGATACAAAAAAAAAAAAAAGTCCTCCAGAATAAGTTGAGTTTGAGAGTCTGAGAGAATGAACTAATTAAGGAGTCCAGTTCTCAGGTGGAGTCGAAGAAAGCAGCTCACACTCTATTCTCCAGCACCCTCATCAATCCAGAGTTCCCTCCAATTCCCTCGGCACCTCCTTTCAGAAGCTTAGGAATGCGCATTGGCACAGCCGGCGCCTCCCTCTCTCCTCCGAAAGTCACCTGTAGGACGAGGGCGTGACGAGTTATGGCTGCTCTGAAGTCCGTGGAAGCAAGCAGAGCCACAGCTGATGCTGGGGAGAGGAGGGGCCACACATCTGTCACTGCATAGAGAATTTCCTGATCAGCTGAGCCTCATGTCCTTGTGTTGCTTAAGACCTGAGGCAAAAACATAGAGATTGAGCTAGAGAAATAGTCATGATTGATGACATTAATTATGATGTATACAACACACCCATATGTGCTTGTTTACATTTACACATTGGGCAGATGCTTTTATCCAAAGCGACTTACAGGTACAACATTTTTATCAGTATGTGTATTCCCTGGGAATTGAACCCATGTGCCATGCTCTACCAGCTGAGCTACAGGAACCAACATTTGTTGAACATTTAATTTCAAAACCATGGGCATTAATCCCTCACTTCACTACTATAACAACTTTGAATCTTCTGAGAAGGCTTTCCATTAGATTTTGGGACATGGCTATGGGGATTCACTTTCATTCAGACTGATGACAGGTATTTCAATTCATCCCAAAGGTGTTCAATGAGGTTCAGGTCATGTCATGCTGGAGGAGGAAAATGCCCTCTCCAAACTGTTGCCATGAATTTGGAAGCACACAATAGTCTAGAATTTTGTTGTGTGCTTTAGCATTCAGATTTGTCTTCACTGGAATAGCCAAACCCCTCAATTAGAATAGGGAGGCCACATACTTTTAGATACGTAGTGTATTTTAGATTTTCAGGATTAAAAACACAATTTCATCATAATACTTCCCTTTAGATTTCAGTGTTATCATGGGGCTCTTGTAATCACATTATAATCACAAAACTAATCCAGTTACACCATGCATTTATATGACAATCATGTCACCACCATATAACAGTACCGTACAGGGCTTCATTCTCACAATGCAATGAATGTAATGCTATTAAATGAATGTCCTCAAATGTGCACCATGACAAGAGCATTTCATCACAATTAATATCCAATCAAAACACAGCCTTTTTATTATACAATAAAACCAGCACTGTCTCATAACTATGAATTGACATTTAAATTAGTACCAAAACAGCTTATTGCTATTGCAGCAGCTCACAAATATGTGCTTAAGTACTACAAATGTCTAACTTCAGATGTCAAGGACCAATATGTAGTAATGTGTTCCCCATACACTGATTGACTAATTGTAGGTGATCATGTCATATATGAACCTCATCAGGTTGTCATGAAAGGAGCAGGTAATTAAAGGTGGATCTTAAAGGTGGAGCTGTTTCATCAAGATTCTTATTTCCATACAATTCTCTGTGTCATGCTTTGATTATGTGGGTGCCTGTCTCATAAGCTGGACTGATATAAAGAGGAGGGAGAGGGGTTAGGGGAGAAAAAAGAGTGATGATACATGGGAGTGGAAGCGACGTGGACTGTGGCAGAGTGAGAATGAGACAGTAAAAAAGGACTGTATTCTAAAGTTATGCTCAGTTTGTTAAAAAAAAGGGGACAGGAAAGGTCGGAGAGAGTTGTAGATACAGAAGGTGAGAGAGAGAGAGAGTGAGAGAGTGAGAAAGAGAGAGAGTGGTAGAGACAGAAGAACTACTGGGGGATGACAGTTATGTATTTGTTGCAGCAAAATTCAAATTTGAGCTGCACATACTCGGAAACCAATTACTGCTTTGATCTGTGTAACAGAGCATTCTTTATGTTCATTAATGTCTTGAATGTTGATATAAATATGAATGTCTTATTATATTCTATTTTAGATTATTTTATTTTATTGCTTATTGTGTATTATTATTAGTGATGCTTGCTAAGATAAGCAGCACTATAGCTATTGCTCATTCTTACTTCTAAACCCCAACCCTAAATATTAAACCTTAATGCATATCTCATTCCACACCATTTGTGCTACAGACATAAATAATACCTTAAACTGTGCGGTTTGATGAGGAGAGGTCTGCTGGTTACTTTTCAAGTTATCAAACTTAAAGATTTTCACCTGGCGGATGATAAAACAGGTGACTTATTTAGAAGAGGGGGCTGAGGCATATCTAGGAACCAAAATCGGACCAATGGGCTGAGAGGTTCTGAGCACAGTGAGTAAAAGTTCTAGTAGCATTTCAACTTAAGCATGGTTCGGTATGGGATGATTACAAACCGTTCCTGGTCTAGATTTTTCAGCAGAGTTAGCTAATTGTACTCAGAATAGAGAACCGTTCTGGTGGAACATGCTGTATATAGTGACATGGCGACTCATGACTGGTCACTTGCTCAGTCAGTCCATTCTAATACTGATTTCGCAGCACCACAGTGGATAAAGAAACCGCAACCATGTCAACGAGCCCGGATTGGCACGAAACAGAACAGTTCCACAACGAGAACAGTTCGGCCCAATGGTGGAAAAGTGGTTATAGTGACTTGGGGGCTCTTTTGGCTTGAATCAGAGCCTCTTTCCCAGTTAAAGCCTTCAAGGTTAGCAAAAAAAAAGTGTAACATGGCAGAACACTTGCAAGGAAACCAGAGGCTGTTCTCTTTGAATGGATGTCAATGGGGGAGATGCGTTAGTACACTGAATACATTTCTTTTGTGAGAAAACAACTAATTACCGTAGGAATTGACCGCCTGTCTGCTAATCTTCAACATGTTTAACACTAAACAATGCTTTGAGTGAATTACACTCACTGAGCACTTTATAAGGAACACTGTGGTCCTAACTAAGTGCCCGACGTGGTCTTCTGCTGTTGTAGCCCATTCACCTCAAGGTTCGACATGTTGTGCATTCCTGAGATGCTATTCTGCTCAATACAATTATACAGTGTGGTCATCTGAGTTACCGTAGCCTTTCTGTCAGCTCGAACATGTCTGGCCATTCTCTGTTGTCTTCTCTCATCAAGAAGGCATTTCCGTCTGCAGAACTGCCGCTCACTGGATGTTTTTTTGTTTTTGGCATGATTCTGAGTAAACTCTAGAGACTGTTGTACATGACAACCCGTCTGACACCAACAATCATGTCACGGTCGAAATCACTGAGATCACATTTTTTATCCATTCTGATGGTTGATATGAACATTAACTGAAGCTCCTGACCCACATCTGCATGATTTTATGCATTGCACTGCTGCCACATGATTAGCTGATAAGATAATCGCATGTATTTTTATCTACAAAACTAATTTCAAACATTTAAGCATACACCTTCAGATCAAAATGTTTATAAGATCATAAGAAACATTTCAGTCAAGTGACCTCAAAATTTTGAAAGGCAGTGTAGGTTTCAGTTTACAGCTTTACCCACTAATTTGTGTGGTATACATAAAACTGTGATTTACAGTCATAACACTCTGAAAGCAGTTCATTGACATTAGGGCTATTATATGATTGGCTTAGAAGATTTATGTGATCCAAGTTGACCATTACACTCTTTTCAATGGTAAAGGTTGCATCTCCTTATATGTAGAAGAATCTCTGTTGGCCCAGTAATCAACCACCTTGCAACCACCCAAAACACCCCAGCAACCACCTAGCCATGCCCTAGCATCCACTCAAAACACCTTAGTGACCACATAGCAAAACTCCTGGCAACCACCTTATATTGTGGCAGGGACTTTTGCATGGGCAAGCACCCCTCATATTTCCTTCAGAAAATGTAAAAACAATTACTGCCACTTTATTTGTCTGTCACTGTGTTCTTTCTTTTTGTTTTTTACATCAATGGTTTGGAAATATTGTGTATAAAACAATCATGCAATTTAAGCACTTGAACATTGAAATATGAAACAGAGAGGGGCAGAGGGAGAGATTGAGGGGACGAGTGTGAGAGTTTACAAGTCTGACACTGGCGTCACTCTTGGTTATCACACATGTCACTCTGAAGAGCAACTTACTCAACTTTTCATTCCTCTGACCAGCCATCCCCTCATACTGCCTGCTCTCTCTCTCTCTCTCTCTCTCTCTCTCTCTCTCTCTCTCTTTCTCCCAACCAGACCAGACCAGTCACTCTTCATACTCACACAAACAAACATACACAGGGCAAAAGACTCGCTGACTCACAAACCATGAAAACAGTAATAAGGGCAGAAGTGGGGTGAGACTCAGGAGAAAATGAACAATAAAATATGACCAGGCCTGAACTGTGATCTTTCTAAGCTCTCTAAAACACATCTGATCAATACACAACCGTCCACACACACAAAATCCCATGTGAGCATTTGTCAAACTGTCCCTTGTGTGAGAGTGAGCAGGTGAGATCTATGTGAGAGTGAGAGTGTGTGTGAGACTCAGGTGGAAAGACACTGAGACAACAGGGTAGAAATTTGGATTGATGTAATATGAGAAATCCACATCTGAGGCACCAGACAAGAGCTGCCATGTTCTCTTCACTCACTCACTCACTCACTTTTGTGCAACTTCTGAGTAGGAACACTCAAAAAATATTTTTAAGATTTAGGCATTTCAATTTTAATAACATTTCTGTCAAATTGAATTAAGTAATCTTTAACTAAATTAAATAAAATTTGTTTTTTAATCGTAATTTAATTTTGTTAAAGATTCACAAATAAATCTGAGGTTAAATCAAAGCCCCTCGCACACCTGAAAAGTTATAGATAGGTGCGTAAGAAAAATATATTATCAAGACATCTTTCTTTTTGTCTTGACAATTGAATGTGAGGGAAATTTGTTATGATACTGAAATGCATTAATCTTAAAAATAGGCTAAAATATGTTTTTGAGTAAAACTAGTATTTATGATAATTTCAATAGACAGCATAAGCCAAACCCACACCCACACACAAACCTTTTTGCAAGAGAAAGACCGATAATCAGTTTTGTACCAATATTTAATCTTTTCAGTTCAATCGGTTATTGGTTCTATAATATTGGGTATACTAATAAAATTAGACATCTCACATAGTGGAAGACAAATTGTGCAATTGTTTTAGACTTCAAAATACTTTAATTAAATGAAGAGCCTTGGAGAAGTGTATATTGCCAGTAAAACTAATTAAATTATTTTTTTGTTGATTATGAGTAGTATTAGTCTTGTAAAGCAGGCTATTTACAATCAGACATTACTGATGAATGATTTAGTTATTACTGTCGAAAAACAGAAATTAAATCATTTAAAAGGTGGTTATGCAAATCAATTATCAAAACAAAGTTAACCAGTATCAGTCATAAAAAATACAATATTTTTCAATTTCTCAATTTTGTATTTTTAGATTTTGATTAAGAAAGTATTTAGGGTGTTAATTTAGCCATTTTCCTTGTGAGAACCGTTGGCTGGTCCCTGCAAAATAGGTGATTTAAGGATTTACTATCCTTGTGGTGACATTTGGTCTCCACAAAATAGGCAAAACCTGATCCAAACATTCACAAACAGCCTAATTGCCAACATGTGAGCAACAGGAAAGATTCCTGTCTTCACCCTGCATATAAACTAAGAGAGAATAAGGAGAGGCAAATGAAACTAATACTGGTAAATTTCTTCAAAATCTGTAAGCAGAAGACAGGCATCACTCTCTGACTCAGACTGGAGGATGGAGAGAGAAAAAAAATAGGGAGATCAGAAAAACAAGGGGGAAAAGGAGAAAATCTGAACGGTGCACTGAGGTTAACGAAATGGCAAATGAGAAATTCATCAAGAATGATGCCAGAGGACATTTATGATATGGAGATAAAACAAAAAGGAAAATAACTAGAAATAGGGCTAGAGGGTGCTGAAAACTCACCCTTGTGTGAGAGTGGTCCTCCTCAGGTTAATACAATCCCTGCTCTGTGGAGCCATTCTGAACAGAGCCTGTTTGGAGCACTGCACACCATCTACAGAATACCAATCACATGCCAGCAACACACACACTGTCAGTGGCATGACACACTCTTTCACACAGTGTTTCAAAGGTTAGACATTGCAGCTAAGCCACAATACAACAGTTCTGACATTCTGTTTGAGGTGTGAATGATGTAGTCATAATAGAATATGGTGTCATCATTCAAACACACACACACACACACAAGCAAATACATACCGTGAGACGCAGTTCCAATGACGACCCCAGTGATGGGGGACCTCAGGCCAATCGGCTCAGGAACTGAAGATGAGAGGTTGGAATGAAGCCCCTTTCGGTGTGCCTCCTCTCTCTTCACACACACTCTCTTCACCGTCGATTATCAAGAGGCTCTTGAATCATTCTCTTCCAACCTGTCGTTTTCTCATTTGCTTTCCTTTCTTTTTCAAGTCCCTGACAGGCTGTAATTCCAAAGCACAGCAGTGCAAGCTGCATTGACTCCAAACCCCCTCCCTTCCTCATATGCTCTCTCTCTCTCAGCTCATTGTATCCCCGTACCTCCTCTGCTCTTCCTCCAATCCAAACAGCTCTCATTCCTTCTCTCGCTGCTCCTTCATACACCCCCTTTCCTCCTCTCCCTCCTCCTCCTCTTTTTCATTTTTCAAAGGCAAATATGAGCCATCATTAATGAGATCACTATCTCCTCCTATGAAAGAAGTATTCAAATGAGTGAAGAAGAACGTCAAATACGCAAGAAAACCCTTGACATGCCCTGACGCAGCAGCGCACTTGAAGTAGAGGACATCACAATGCCAGCACATGCTAGTAAAACAATCTAAGTGTACTGGTAGTATGTAGAGTATGTAGAGCAGGGTCTTACAGGTTGACTAGCTACCACACATGTGAAGATGTGAATTGATGTCACAACAGGTTATAAGTTTTCTAATATTCATTTAAAACCAACAGTTATTCTAAAAAAACTGACATAATCAAAAAAGTGAGACAAATTGCCAACAAACGGCCCCTTCACACCAAAAGCAACGCAAATACTTGTCGTTAGCACATTCACAACTTTACAATAGGTAGAGAACCCATATTATAAAAGATGTTTTCTGTTTTTGAGACATTTGTCACAAATAATATATACATCCTCACTGCCGGTCCAGGATTACTTTCTTGAGTTACTTCAGCATTTAATATCAGTGGGCAAAACAGCTTTCTGTGCTTTAGCTCCACCAATTTCAATAACTGCAGTTGTTCCTGACATGTGATACAAAGTTTTAAATTTTATTGGTTGGGGCGTTTTATCACTGGACGAGGAAAAAAATTATGCCACAAATGTTGCTGAATGAGTTTAAACTGAGTTTAACTTGCATTGAACCCAGAATATTCCTTTAACAATTAAATAGAAAATGTAAACACATTTTAAACACAGTCTCTGATCTAACAAGCACTTGAGTGACAATGTTGACCCAAACTGTTCGGTTCTAATAATTTGCTAAACATCTTTCACAAAAGTGCGCGTTTCTTTAAGGGTTGTCGTGTGCACCTGTTGTTAAGCAGGAGTCTCCCTCACTTCAGCCCTGTTTGTCTACACACAGGAGATTCATCCCTCTCTCTCTCTCTCCCTTTGCTTGAAATGGCTAAATACAGCCTCATCAATGCAGAATCTATCTTTGATGCAACCAAACACTAAATCGCCAATAAGACACAAGACATAAATCTTGCACAGGGATGATGGTATTTTGAAGCCTTACATTCTATACCTGTAAACTATAGCAAGTTCTTGAATATAACCCTCATTTCCATAAGATTTCCTTGTTATACAGAGACAACCAGAACCCCAAGGGTACAAAGCTAAGTAGAGAGAGAGAGAGAGAGAGAGAGAGAGAGAGAGAGAGAGAGAGAGGAGGTACTGAATGGAAGGGGAAAGAGAAACAGAGACAGAGAGGAAAAAGGAAGAGGAATGATGGAGTGAATGGGAATAGGTATGAGGGATAGGTGAAAGAAGGGTGGGAGGGGAAAAGAGAGAGAGAGAGAGAACTGACATTCAGCCTGTGCACTGTGCCTCACTGGTGGAATAATGATTAGCTACTCAGTATTCCAGTCACACAGGCTCTACAATAAATGGGGGGGGGGGGGCAGGTTTGTGGGGGAAAAAAAGAAGCAGAGAGAGATATGGTGGAACAGGGAGAGGGACCAGCAGATAGAGCGCATGTATGAAAGAAAGAGAGAGAATGGAAGAGGAAAAAAATAGACCCGACTAGACCAGATAAGCATGACAAACCTTTCAACAGAAGGCTGTGCACACATGTAGCCATTTCGAAAACACACGAGCATAATATGGCATTTTCCAGCAGTGCTGACGGAGAAATATGATAACTCTATCAGCATAACCCCCACACCACTCATCTTGTGTAGCTTCTCTTTCTTTCTCAAACACACACACAAAGACAGTGTGTTGGAACAAACCATGAGTATGGCCAGCCGAACTGACTTTTAATCATTCGCAGGATACGAATTGTTAAAATCAACAATACAATTTTTCACTAGACAGATCATTGTGAAATTCTGCTAGTGAAAATGCAGTTACTTATATCAAAAATTAGCACTTTCACTAGTAGTAATTACATTCCTGATATCAAGAATTAGCATTTTAAAGCTGAAGTATGTCACTTTTTCTATGTACCTTCTTCTATCCCAGCTTAATATGCAGAGACAAATGAAAGTAAGCCATTCATAAGTCAATTTTCACAAAAACTGTAAGCACCATGTTTCTGTGGCACTATGAAAATGGCTCTGTTTGTTTTGAGCTACCCACTTAGACCCATCCCAGTTCACGCCATTGGTTGAGTAACGTTGTTAGGGCGGGTCTAAGTGGGTTGCTCAAAACAAACAGAGCAATTTTCATAGTCACATTTCATTTAAAATGCTAATTCTTCAATTTGACTCAATTTGTTTGACCAACGCCAGACGGGGGTGCATATTCAGAAAGCTTTTTGAAAACGTTTATTTTTGCAATTGGTTCGGTGGCGCAGAAATTGCATACTTCAGCTTTAACATAAGAAAATTAAAATTCATATCCTGCAAATTATTAAAAGTCAATTCGGCTTGCCATGCATGAGGGCCAAAGAATCATATTCACACAAACAAATTCATAGGCAGGCTCAGACAGAAACATTGCATTTTCTGCGCTGTTTTGGGGAGATACCTGTGGAATAAATATGAACTGTAAGCATGTTTATATGCACACCAATACGCTGATAACTACAAAAATCAGCCTATTCATAAAACTGACAATGCAAGTAAACTGTGTTTACACAGACTTTATCAGTTTATCTCTGCTTTTGATGACAAAACATAAACAGGCATGAGCACAACTCTTGCACACATTGGATAAGAAAGTCAAACGGTGGTAAAGGTGTTAACATGCAACATGAAATCTACATGTGCCCATCGGTTTAGTCTTAAAACAGGGGCGTAGATTTTCAGGGGGGATGGGGGTAACCAAAACAATCAAAGTACGACCCCATAATATTTATACTATGATCAATGGAAACATGTTAGTGCTTCATGCTGCAGCGCCCCCAATGTTCAAGACAAATCTATGCCCTTGTCTTAAAGCAAATTTTAGCCGTTCTGGAACTTCCCCAAGACTGAGCCATTGAATTAGACATGCCCCCTCTTTCCAAAACACCACCCTCCAAAGAAAGCGTTGAGCAGTGCGTCTTCTCATAGTTTTCAAACACAACAATAGCAAAACAGCGCCATCAGCTGACACTGTTATGAATCTAAAGATGGCATTAAACCTGAATGGAATGAGGTTTACACAGTCTAGCGTGGTCACAGAGACCGGTAAGATATCTCAGGACACTTATTTCATTGATATCTTTTAGGGAAAAGGAAAATTTTCTGCATACCATACAATAAAATAAAAATCGCTTACAGCACCTTTAAGCCGTTTATGACCATACCCCGATAAAGTAAAACTGTATAAGTCATTTACATAACGTATTTTACAATGAGCATGTTTACATGTACGATCTTACACCAATTATGCTTAATAAGCCAACAACGTGTAAGGTCATGTAAACGCCTTTAAAGTTGTTTCATTATCGGGATTAAGTCATAAATGGTTTAAATAAAAACCTAACGACACACGCAGATTACACATAGATTTAGCTCTGCATGTATAAACACCTTTAACAATGTTTTTTACCAGCTTATTCAATGTACGGAGGCGTTGTGCGCATACCTGTTTACATTTTGACTTAACACGACGATTTCAAATCACATGTAAACGTCTTGCGTTGTCAGATTTTTTTGAAAAGGCTGATTTTTGGTATTTATCAGCATTCTAATATGGTGAACAATGTGCTCACTTATTAGTTGAGAGCATTTTAAAATTTACCAAAATATTTAATAAACAAAATGTAAGGGGTGGGGTATGTGCAGAGTATTGTTGAATGGCGGTGTTCCAGTTCTACAGAAATGTGAGGAACTTTTTGCAGAGCTCTGTTCAAACATATTTCATGTGGGCCTACTCATTGTTAATGGGTCTCCATTGCAAATTAATTTATACTGCAGCTTGGGCAGCATTTCTCTCTTAACACACTGCAGCACAGATAAAGCACACACACACACACACACACAAAGAGGGGCAACACGCAAGGGGAACACTCTGTCAAAGTCACAGTAGGTACAGCTACCTCAGCAAAGAGAGACAGACGCAGAGAGAAAGAGGAAAAAAAGGATATCCATTAGGACTTGCATGCAGACTTACCACAGAAACACAATAAATGTAAACTTAAAATCATATTTTTTTTAAACACACACCACAAACAAGCACAGACACCAATGTCACCACCAAATCTAATTTAAACTATTTTTAAATGGTTTAAAAATGTTTAACTATTTAAAGATGTGTTTAAAATTACCTCAGAAACTCTAGTAAAACAGTAATGGAATCGGGGTCAGACCCCTAAATCTGAGAGTTTTTAGCCACTGGTGTATTGTAAGGTCAGCAGGTTTCAGCTCAACACTGAATATGTAGCCTCACGGCTTCTACTCACGAGCAGATATTTATAGAATTTACAAGATTAAAAAAACCTTGGTGGAAGGACAAAGCTGATATCAAACATTGGTTTGATATCAGGCTTTATAACACATACATCATGGTTTTAATCAAAACCGATATAAATCGATTACCTCATTTATTTGTCCAAAGCAACTAAATGGCAAAAAGCACCCCTGTGCATCTTAGATTGACAAAATGTCAATTTACATGAAGGTCACACAGTAATCGCAAGTCAAAATCTGTAAATTAATAAGTTGGTGAAGATATATTTCAAATAGTTGTTTGGGAATTTAGGGCAGGGCAGGGAAGGGGAATGGTGTTTTGATATCAATGCCAGTCATTTAAGGGACTAATCATAATGATGCAGCAGCTGTATAGGGAAGGAGTTCAACGGGAAAGGAGTTAATTGGGGGAGCAAGAAGGCAAACGATATGAGCTCCAGTAATGACCCAGTTCACCCTCAATCTCTCAATGAGTTGAAGTAATGGAGCTCATCTCAAACCCCTTTCAACTGGTGAAAATTCATGATGAGATTTGTTGTTGAAGAGCCCAAAGCTCTGGTTCCATGGCATTCATCACTTACACCTACAAGTGCTGGATCATTTGTTTGTACTGGGGGTGTTATTCATTGAAATACCTTTTATGTTTGGGTCAGAGGATTAATCTAGTTTGTCTATGTAGATGTATTCTAACTTTCTGATTTTTTTTTTTTTTTCCATACAGGAAAAGTCAGATCAGTTAGAAAAATCATAGCAACAACGGTCAGAACAGTCTGAAGGGCTGTACCAGATTTGGTGGATGTAGCTTGAAAGCTTTAGGAGGAGTTACAAATGGAATTTTGGTCTTGGTTTAGCAATTTTAGAAAAACCAAGGTTTGCAACCAATATGAACATGTTACTCATTTCACAAGCAAAGAGGCTAGCCAATCATAACAGTGGGTGTTTACATACAAGTCTTAAAGCCAGTTAATTCTATAGATCAAAGAGAGGGTGAAAAAAAAATATTTTTTTTGGTGCAAGAAACCTTAACACAGAAAAAATGTAATAATAACAAAAATGTATATCACACCTTTAATTCTCATTAGAGATGATCAGCTAAATGTATTTTCCCTGACTGGCCAAAGCTTTATCTTCAGAAAAGAAAAATCATCTGTAGCCATCAATCATTGGACAAGAACACTATCAGCTACTTTATTTTAGTTTCAAAGTATGAACATGAATCAGAAACCTCACAAGCACAAGCTTTTTATTAAAATTAAACACTACAAATGATGGGCCATGTTTTGTATAAGGCAGATAAAACACTCAAAAATCAAACGATAAAATTAAAGAATAATTACAGCGGCAAATCTGAATGTAAAAAAAAAAAAAAAAAAAAAAAGACCCTTATTTTTTTTGTTTTTGTTTTCTCCTGGATAAAGTTGCTGAGTCATTGTTTTTCTACATTGCAAAAGCAAAAATATATCCTGCTCATAAAGAGGTGTCTCAAACAAACACACAAATACTCCTGACCTGCTATTTTTTTACATGCTGCTGAATCAGTCTTTACTTCTAAAAAGGAATATCAATTAATAGAATCAATTGATGTCCTGTTCATAACCCTCTTCACCTACCCGTTGAATTAATCTGATTATGCTTCTCTTTGTTTCTTTACACAGTCTCCTCTAAAATAACTTCAATAGTGTGAGGCACATCTTGGCCTGCCACTACAGAGATGTTTGGAACAGTCCCAGAGGGCACTGAGATGGTTGGCACAGTGATGGTGGGCATGCTCAGGTTGTGATGAAGGAAGACCACAGATGAGCCGCCTTCCTCTGCCACAAACATGCCCTCCTGGACCACAGGCATGGCAGATGAGGAAGAGGATGGTGAGGATGAGGCAGACTCTTGTACTAGGAGGATGGTTTGTACAGCCGCATCATCGTCCAGCATGCTCTGTGCAGCGGGGTCTACGGGGTCATCAGCATGGAGACGCATGTGTTTGTCGAGGTTGGGTCGGGAACGGAAGGCGGTGGGACAACGAGGGCAGACGTACGGCCGCTCGCCACTGTGCACACGGGCATGTTCCGTTAGTCTAGCTGCTACGCTGAAGCTTTTACCGCACACCCAGCACGTGAACGGCCGTTCACCGCTATGAATACGCTCGTGGTCCTGTAGATGTGGAAGCTGCCGGAAACGCTTCCCACAATGAGAGCACTGAAATAAAAGAGAAAGAATTGATCAAACCTGGAGTTTCCTGCTTTATGAAACAGCACATATATCAGAGTTTCCACAACTTTTGACCAACGAAATGCCATCACTTTTCCTGTAATTTGTGGTTACTAGAAAACTAGAAAATATTATATTTTCTGTAGAAATTTCCATGACATTTGCAGGCCTTGAAATTAAAATTTTGTAGGTGCACTAAAAAACTGCATTTACAAAGATAGAAAATAATAGTATTTTGAAAAATACTTAAAGTACATACATTCACATAAGATGAAGACTCAACACATATCAGTCCTTTAGAAAAAGCCACTTTATTCTTCATATGGTGCTCGGAACGCATTCTTGAGCGTCACCATGTTGAGATCCCATGACCAGACAAAGATTACTCTCTTTATCTCAATAACCCATTCACTCACAGAATAAATTAATCATGGCTGACTGTGTATAGTGCATTTTTACAATAACATCGTAACTGAGAACTTGCGTGATGATGCCTACACGTAATATTATTGAGTGCACCTTTAAAATTCAGATATTTCCAGGTTTTCGATAACCGTGGGAACCCTGATATACTCTCTTAGCTGAAAGAATGTTGTACCTCGAATGGTCGATCGTTGGTGTGCGTTCTCATGTGAACACTGAAGGTAGACGGGTAGGCAAACTCCTTCCCACAGTACTCGCATTTGAAGCGTCGTGGGGCGGTTTTTTTGCCCAGTGCTCCACGGCAGTGTGCCAACAGGTGCTCCCCTAATGCAGAGTTGGAGGCGAAGCGCCGTCTGCACGGGGCGAGTGGGCACCGCAGTGGCGTCTGACCCGTGTGGGAGAGACGGTGCAGGTCGAGACCATCCTGAGTGACACAGCGGTGACCACACATATCACACTCCAGCTGACCTCCCACCTTCCCTCGTCCCTGACCTTTATATCTGCGGCGCACCGACACCTCCCCGGTGCAGCGCTGCAGGTGTGTGTCCAACACTGTCTGATTCAGGAACTGAGAGTCGCAGTTAGGACATGTCTTTGGTTCTTTATCTGCAGAAAAAGAGAGAGTGATAGCAAAGGATAGAGAGATGGATACATTTAAAGCACTTTTGTGGCTAAATAAAATACATGTCAAAGTAAAAAAAAAAATAATAATTTGGACTCGCCCCTCGTTTAAAAAAAAACAAACACTTACAATGCAAGTGAGTGGGGCCAGTCCATAAATGCTTAAATATACATAGTTTCAAAAGTATAGCCAAAAAATTTAAACATTATACATGTTAACAATTTTAGTTTGATAAAATAGCTTACAAACCTTATCTGTGTACAGTTATATTCAATACTGGTATTACAGGGTTTCATTGTCATGACAATGCAGTTGCCATATTGGATACAACTTGTAAGCAATTTTATCATGCTAAAATCATGTTAACATGTACAGGTGCATCTCAATAAATTAGAATGTCATGGAAAAGTTCATTTATTTCAGTAATTCAACTCAAATTGTGAAACTCGTGTATTAAATAAATTCAATGCACACAGACTGAAGTAGTTTAAGTCTTTGGTTCTTTTAATTGTGATGATTTTGGCTCACATTTAACAAGAACCCACCAATTCACTATCTCAAAAAATTAGAATACATCATAAGACCAATAAAAAAACATTTTTAGTGAATTGTTGGCCTTCTGGAAAGTATGTTCATTTACTGTATATGTACTCAATACTTGTAGGGGCTCCTTTTGCTTTAATTACTGCCTCAATTCGGCGTGGCATGGAGGTGATCAGTTTGTGGCACTGCTGAGGTGGTATGGAAGCCCAGGTTTCTTTGACAGTGGCCTTCAGCTCATCTGCATTTTTTGGTCTCTTGTTTCTCATTTTCCTCTTGACAATACCCCATAGATTCTCTATGGGGTTCAGGTCTGATGAGTTTGCTGGCCAGTCAAGCACACCAACACCATGGTAATTTAACCAACTTTTGGTGTTTTTGGCAGTGTGGGCAGGTACCAAATCCTGCTGGAAAATGAAATCAGCATCTTTAAAAAGCTGGTCAGCAGAAGGAAGCATGAAGTGCTCCAACATTTCTTGGTAAACGGGTGCAGTGACTTTGGTTTTCAAAAAAACACAATGGACCAACACCAGCAGATGACATTGCACCCCAAATCATCACAGACTGTGGAAACTTAACACTGGACTTCAAGCAACTTGGGCTATGAGCTTCTCCACCCTTCCTCCAGACTCTAGGACCTTGGTTTCCAAATGAAATACAAAACTTGCTCTCATCTGAAAAGAGGACTTTGGACCACTGGGCAACAGTCCAGTTCTTCTTCTCCTTAGCCCAGGTAAGACGCCTCTGACGTTGTCTGTGGTTCAGGAGTGGCTTAACAAGAGGAATACGACAACTGTAGCCAAATTCCTTGACACGTCTGTGTGTGGTGGCTCTTGATGCCTTGACCCCAGCCTCAGTCCATTCCTTGTGAAGTTCACCCAAATTCTTGAATCGATTTTGCTTGACAATCCTCATAAGGCTGCGGTTCTCTCGGTTGGTTGTGCATCTTTTTCTTCCACACTTTTTCCTTCCACTCAACTTTCTGTTAACATGCTTGGATACAGCACTCTGTGAACAGCCAGCTTCTTTGGCAATGATGTTTGTGGCTTATCCTCCTTGTGAAGGGTGTCAATGATTGTCTTCTGGACAACTGTCAGATCAACAGTCTTCCCCATGATTGTGTAGCATAGTGAACCAAACTGAGAGACCATTTTGAAGGCTCAGGAAACCTTTGCAGGTGTTTTGAGTTGATTAGCTGATTGGCATGTCACCATATTCTAATTTGTTGAGATAGTGAATTGGTGGGTTTTTGTTAAATGTGAGCCAAAATCATCACAATTAAAAGAACAAAGACTTAAACTACTTCAGTCTGTGTGCATTGAATTTATTTAATACACGAGTTTCACAATTTGAGTTGAATTACTGAAATAAATGAACTTTTCCACGACATTCTAATTTATTGAGATGCACCTGTATAATGTTTACTTTTGAATCGATGTATATTTTAGTGGTTATGGACTGGCCCCATTGACTTTCATTGTAAGAGCCTTAATGTAACCTCAATTTTTGCTATTTTTAAATATAGGATGGATGAGTTGAAAAGATTATTTGTGGAGATCAACATTATGCCAACATTAACTTGTACTGAATCCGGAACATTCCTGTAAGTATGAGCAAGAGCATAAATGGCTGTTACGTTAAAAGTTCAATACTAGGGAGTCGCGTGGCGCCATGTGGGGGTCAGACGTGTAAACGGCGAGCTCTGCGCACTTTGGTAGTTTTTGATTGTTTTTATGTCATAAACCAGTGAGATTCGATACACCCTGCCACATAACTGTTCTATGAAGTCAACATGGCAAAGAATTCAAAATCCTCGGGCTCTGGAGATATTAAAAGACACTTACGTACTCAAGCTGATACCTCAGACAGGACCTCAGACCAGGGACTCGGTTTGGACTGTGCGGCGGGAGAAATCCAGCGGCAACTGGCAAGCATGTCTGTGATGCTGACGAAGGTTGTTGCTGACCTGGAGGATCTTGCGGTAATACGTCGATCGAGTGGTTGCAAGATTGTCGGACATCGAGAAACAGATCGATTATTTGGAGTCATCGGAGAGGGAATTAGCTGCTAATCCGCTAGCAACCAAGATAGACTTGGAATGTGTCTGGGAAAAACTGGAGGATTTGGGGAACTGTAATCGGCGAAACATGTCCGAATTGTTAGAATTCCTGAGAATGAAGAAGGTGAAATTCCTAGATGAGCACTTCCTGAGTCTGCTCAACATTACAGGCCATAAGCTGGAAATCGAGCGAGCTCACAGGGTCCCAGCTCGCAGATCCGCGGAGGGAGAAAGGCCCCGATCAATTCTGGCCAAATTTCTGAGATCATCCGATAAAGATCTTGTGTTATGTGAGGCAAGGAGTGAAGGAAGGATTTCTTGGAAGAATCACAACATTTTCTTGTTCCCAGACTTTGACAAAAGAGAAACGCAATCGATTCAAGGAATGCAAGAAACTCTTACATCAACGGAAGATCGCTTTTGCACTGATGTTTCCGGCCAAACTGAGAATAGATACTAAGGATGGCCGCAAAGTATTTACATGCCCACAGCAAGCGATGTCTTTCATAGAGACATTGGTGAGTGAGCCATTTGGTGATTCTCATGTGGCCCCAAGTGAACTTGACTCACTGATATATACACTTGACTGTCTGAGGAAGCTGGGCGCCTTTTTGTTTCGTTTTGTGTTGGTTCCACCTAGTGGCTGGAGTTTGCTTTGTGTAGAAAAAAAAAAAAAAAGTTTGCATTGACGGAGGATCACTTTTACACTGATTTTCCCGGCCAAATTGAGAATGGATACTAAGGATGGCCGCAGGGTATCTGCATGCCCACAGCAAGTGATGTCTTTCATAAAGTTGATGGACTGAGGAAGTCATGGTGTGTTTCTTATGTGGCCTCCAAGTGAGCTTGTCTCGCTGATCACACACTTGACCGTCCGAGGAAGCTGGGTGCCTGTTTTGTTTATTTTTGTGCTGCTGGAGTTTGTTTTGTGAATAACACTCCTTCAGGACAGTTGTGGATGAATCTGCTCATTCTTTGTGCTTATGCCTCCTATTGGCTGGAGTTTGTTTTGTGGAGTATTTTTTACAGGACTTTGGAAGGATTAGGTAATCTGCTGCACTCATGAACAGCCAGCTCACTGAACATTCGTTTGTCTGTCTGAGGAAAATGAATGGCCATTTTCTTTTTTTGGTTCCACTAGCGGCTGGAGCTTGTTTTGTGGAATAAAACACCTTCGAGACAGTTCTCTGAATGAATCAACACATTCTTTGTGTTTATTCTGCATATTGGCTGGAGTTTGTTTTAAAGAGTATTTTCTGTTATGTAATTATGCCTCACAAAATTTGTACAGAAGCACCGGACTTGAGCAATCCGATGGCAAAGTTGTCACGGGGACTCTCATAGGCGTACACGGACTGTTTGAGTTTAGAGGGATGGACGCCGGTTGGCGCTGTCGTGCGCGGGGTTAATGCACACGTTTTACTTTTTTTTTGTTTGGTTGTTTCGGGGGGAAGTTCGGGGTTTGATTGTTGCACTAATGGGGAATGTGGTCTTTATAAATCTTGTTTTTGACACACAATCAATTTTTTCTAATATGTCAAAATGTCAAATGTTAATATGAGTGGATTGTTTCTCTCCACGTGGAATGTGAATGGGCTGGGGCACCCCATAAAAAGATCATAGTGAAGCAAAAAGTGTGTAAGGCCCCTAGAGCAACATTGATGCTTCACAGGATGTGTAAAAATCTTGGTCTTGCAGATATCTGGTGACTTTTAAAACCATCTGGTAGGAACTATTCATTTTTTTTTCATCAGTCGATAAGATTTATTCTAGAATAGACTTTATTTTTTTTATTTATTTATTTATTTTTTAATCTAAGTCCCTCATTCCATCTGTTGTTGATTGCTCAATTGGAAACATATTAGTCTCAGATCACGCCCTGGTGAGTTTAGAGGTGTTGCCACATATGGAAAAAAAGAAATCATATAGTTGTTGATTTAATGTATCCCTTTGCAAAATCCTGATTTCCAACAAATGTTAAAGGCTGAAATCAATGGTTATATGGAGACCAACTGATCCTCAGTATCCTCTGTGGGCGTGGCTTGGGAGGCACTTAAGGTGGTTCTTAGGGGTCGGATCACACAGTATGCCACATTCATCAAAAAATCCAAAGCACAAAAACTCATGGAGTTGGAAGGGAATATTAAAAGTGCCAAGGCTGAAGCACCGAATGTTGTCTGATGGCCTCAGAGAATTAACCCGATTGAAATACAGATATAACACTATTTTGTTGCGGAAAGTGGAGTTTTGGTTATTCAGGGCAAGACAGTCATATTTTGAGTTGGGGGACAAAGCAGGAAAACATTTGGCTAGATATATAAAGCAGAGAGAGTCTTTCTCTACCATTCCCTCAGTGAAATCTTCTGGTGGTGTAATATTTACCACAGCCATTGATATTAATAATGTTTTTAAAGAATTCTATCTTGATCTTTATAGTTCCACGTCTTCGTCTACCGATGAAGATATTAGAAACTTTGTGGAACCATTAGAACTCCCTAAATTGATGACGGAGCAAAAAATTATCTTGATTCTGAGATAACCTTGGAGGGGCTTGACGAGGTATATAAGGCCCTGCCTACAGGCAAGGCTCCGGGGCCAGATGGCTTTGCCGCTGAATTTTTTTAGATCCTATGCTACAGAACTGGCTCCACTTTTGTTAGAAGTTTATATGGAAACATTAAAGAATGGGAAGCTTCCGCCAACCATGACACAAGCCCGGATCAGTCTGATTCTTAAAAAGGACAAAGATCCAAGCGAGTGTAAGAGTTAACGTCCAATTTCCCTGATCCAGCTAGACGTTAAAATATTGTCAAAAATGTTGGCTAATCGATTAAGTAAAGTTATGACATCTCTTATACATATAGATCAGGTGGGGTTTATTCAGGGCCGTAGCTCTTCTGATAACATTAGGCGTTTCATCAATATCATGTGGTCAGTGGTGAATGATCAGACTCTGCCATCTCACTTGACGCCGAAAAGGCATTTGATATGGTAGAATGGGATTACTTTTTTAAGATTTTGGAAATGTATGGGTTTGGGAGTACCTTTATTGGATGGACTAATTTACTTTATAAACACCCTGTTGCGGTGGTACAAACAAATGGATTAATTTCAGATTATTTTACTCTGGATAGGGGCACCCGGCAGGGTTGCCTTCTTTCCCCATTATTGTTCTATCTTGCCCTGGAACCATTAGCAGCCACGATAAGAAAGGAGGATGATTTTCCAGGGGTAATGGAAGGAGGTATGGCGCATAAGCTTCCGCTTTACGCAGATTATATTTTATTATTCGTCTCTGACCCTATTAGATCTATGCCTTGCCTCCACAGAATTATTCATTCCTTTTCCAAGTTCTCAGGATACAAAGTCAATTGGTCTAAATCCGAAGCTTTGGCTCTGACAGCATACAGCCCAGTAATGGTTTTTCAGCCGGGTGCCTTCCAGTAACCCAAACAGGGCATTAAGTATTTGGGTATTTTATTCCCAGCAAATATGTCTGATTTAGTTAAGAGTTAATTTTGACCCTTTAATAAAATGGATTTCAAGCGATGTTGGCAGGTGGGCTTCATTACATTTATCGATGATTGAGAAGGTTAATGTTATTAAAATGAACTATATTCCAAAATTCAAATACCTGCTACAGTCACTCCCTATAGATGTCCCCCTCTCTTATTTCAGGCAATTTGAGAGCATAGCGAAGTCTTTCATTTGGAATGGTAAGTATTCCAGATTACATTTCAGTAAACTGCATAGGCCGATTGACAAAGGTGGGCTAGGCCTACACAAGATTTTGTTTTATTATTATGTGTTCGGTCTCAGACATTTGGCTCATTGGTCGCTTCCACCTGAAAGAGCCCCTCCCTGGTTTTGTATTGAACAGGAAGTTCTTGCCCCTATTTTGCCATTGCAAAGCCTTTCTATCAATCTAGCCAGAGAAGTTAAATTACACCCAATTATCTCGCATTTGCACTCGGTATGGACAAAAGTGTCCAGAGTGTTTAATTCAGATATTTATCTAAATGATGCCTCGAGCTTATGGCTGAACCCCAAACTACGTATTAATAAGTCCCCTTTCTGCTGGTCAGAGTGGATTGTGAGGGGGGTTACTACACTCGATGACCTATATGAGAACAGCGTGTTGAGATCCTTTGAAAATTTGGTTCAACATTTTGGGATCCTCAGATCTCAGATTTTTAGGTATCTACAGCTGCGTCACTTGCTCTGTACTATTTTTGCAAATTGCATTCACCCTCCCAAAGCAGCAGATACTATAAGAGTGGTGACTACTGCTTTTGGAAAAGGTCATGAGGCATCAGTGTATTACTCCCTATTAATTCAGAGTCTGGGGGATGGAATCTCAACCACTCTCAAGAGATTATGGGAGAAAGATTCAACTTGGAATTGGAGGAGGGAGAGTGGGCTAGGATTCTAAAAAAAACATCAAGACTGCATCTAGAGACGCAAGGATGCGCCTTATGCAATTCAAGATTTTACATCGGTTCTATTGGACCCCCTCTAGATTGTACAGGCTTGGTCTTAAAAACACACCCACCTGCTGGCAATGCCAATCGAGGATGGAGACATAACCCATGTCTTTTGGGGATGTGTTGAGATCCAGGAGTTTTGGTTGAAGATTCAGAGTCTGGTGTGCGATGTATTAGGCACTTGGGTATCATTTTGCCCCAGACTCTGTATTTTGGGCAATGGGGCGGTCATCAACATTGAAAATAGACACATAAAGAGTTGGGTCTTAACCAGTGTCATGATCACCAGACAGATAATTTTAAGCAGGTCAGCTGGAGCACCCTCCTTTCAGGAGTGGTGCTCGGAGATCGGAAGGGTGGCAGCCTTTGAGGAGGGGTCGTTTAGAAGAATGGGGTGGAAGTACAATGGGTTCGTGGAGAAATGGAGCGGGTACATGTCATTTATGGATGGGTGATAATTATTATTATATTTGTTATTTGTTTATTTTTTTATTTTTTTTGTGTGTGTGTTTTTCTATATAATTTGCAACCACTGGGATGTTGTTGGGGCCAGGGTGGGGTTGGGGATTGGGAGGGGTAATAATGGGGGTTAAGACTGATTCTGTGTATATATGTTTTGTTTTTTCAGTGTTCATTTATGAGAATCAATAAAAATTGTTAATCTGAAAAAAAGTTCAATACTAAATGCAAAAGACACATTAAAATATAACACAAACATATACCCACTCTTTCTCTGGAAACCTGATATTAAAGAACTGCTAACCAATTAAGTAGAAAAGTGGGAATATCTGTAAAAAAAATAAAATAAAAATATTTGTAGAAGGTAGCGCTGTTGGCTCATGGGGACCTAGGTTTCGAATCTGTCCTGGGTCATGTCCCGATCTTGTTCCCCCTCTCTTTCCCCCAATATCCTCTCAGCCTCTACTGTCCTATTGATAAAGGCCAAAAAGCCCTTTTGTTTTATGTGTTTCAGATAGTGGATAGCAGTTTCTCCTGGTATCCGTTTGTCTTTTCATTTTAGTTATTGTAATTCATTAGGAAGAAGGAAATAACAACAGTGCACACAATACTCCAGCGACCATGGACGGTATGTGCGCATTAGCAAACCCATTTTCTCACAAACTGTACATACAGTGCACAGTGAATATGACATTTACTTATAACGCACGTGAAGCGATTTTACTTTTGAAGTCGCTCACATGCGCTAATAAGGATCAAGAGAGCAGTCTACTGACCCCTACCAATTTAGTCGGCCCCGATCACCTGCTTGGGGTGTCACAGACTGACCATCGTGCAACATTCGTGAGTCAGAGGGACACAGTTTTGATCCAGGCTATTATAATATGTGCTTTAGAGGAAAACATATGATCATTCAACAGAAAGAAAATGCTGGATTTGCACAAGTTTTGTGAGGTTTGTGATTTAAATCTGTTGAAACTATATATACGCATATTTGCAGATGGTATATAGAGGTTTTATTGATATTTGCCTTTTTATCATTAGACAAGGCATTTAATAGTTACAGGGAACTGTTGAAAAGAGAGAGGAAAATGAACTTTAAACAACATGAGCTCATACACGTCTATTGCAGCTCTGATATGCGTGACCATTTAAACGAGACTGTGTTGCACACCGTTCTAATATTATGGTACACAATGGCACGTAACAACAAAACGAACTGTGACTGAACATTTACATGTCTCAGATGGCTCCTTCGTGTGCAAGCAGGTGATTCTCTGTGTCCTCGCACCTTAAGAATCGTATTGGCAAAACGGGAAAATGCAGGTAATTTAAAACACAAAATATCTGCAAATTTAATGGCCTCTGTGATATATCAGTCAACCACTACTGATTAAAACACATTTCACTGAATGCACAGCACAAATGCAGAAATAACACAGTGCTTTATTGGGGTCATGTAATGGGGGGAACGTTAGCATGATTCTAATGGCCTTGTACAGAAAGGGGACCCATTGAACCTTTGCAGAGTCTTTTCCTGCATTATTTTGTGATAAATGGCCACGTTGTACTGGTTGGAAGACTGAAAGACTGCTCTAACTTGATAATACAAGATGATCTAGTGTGTGGGATTCCCCTTAAGATGATCAGTGGTTTATCCCAAAAGTGCTTTTTAAGCACTAAATGCGGATCCTATTTTTATAGCACGACCCTCGCGTTGGACGCATCACAAACCAGGCTTGACTGGATCGTGCGGAGCACTGAACAGCACGGCGCAGATCACAAAACCTGAATTAAACCGAACATTTTGTACTTTGAAGCACTATGGAGAATGTCAAACATCTCACAAGGCCAGAAAGACCTGACATTTTAAACAGAGCTGATAAGGAAAAGACGAAAAAACAGTGTGCCATTACTGTAGTAAAAACCAGCTTTAGTAACAGGTATGATTTGACTGAAATGTTATATTGATTCATTTTAAAACTATAAAAGGGGAAGGATAAGTCTACTTTGTTTTATTATAACAAAGGCAGTTTTATTTATAGATTTTAAATGTTTAGGCTACTGTTTTTTTCTGAAACAAAATGCTAGTTTATTTGATAGAAACCATACTTGCTTTTACCTACTCAATGATTAGCCATCCATGGTCAAACCTGTGGTAATTCTAACAAATTAAAAAGTTAAATCAAGGGCTTCAAAGCCTGGACCTCTTTGAATTATGGGCCAAGCTATCAGTTTTTCACCTGTATTAAATCTGTTCTATTCTAATGCTATTCTAGGGGGGCGTGGCTGAACGATGAGGGACGGCTGGGGGAGAATGATCGCAGTCAGCCGGGAGAGGGATAAGGTGTAGCTAGAGCTGCATTTTGAGAGAGAGAGGAGAGAGATGCACGAAGCCTGTCTGCGTGTGTCTTTATGTTTATACGTAGCTGGCTAAAAAGCAGTGTCGAAACCCAGGACTGGAGGAAGACAAGCCATCAAGGAGTCCTTGGCGCTGACTGAGGATGAAAACGCCAAGGGAGTGCTTGATCCGGTGCGTCAACCGGCATCTGAAAGTGACGGCTGGAGGGTCCAGTGCCATCGCCCGGCATCTCGGACAGAAGCAGTACAGTGGGCTGAGGACTTTTTTTCCCCATCTCTCTCTCTCTCTCCTCTTTCTCTCTCCACTTCTCACCCTATCTTGTTCTCTCTCTCCCCTCTCCTCCCCCTCGTCCTGTCCCTATTCTCAGGAGGCGGGGAAAACCATCCGGCAGTGGGACGGGCTGAAAGGGCAATATAAGGTGGAGCCGGAGCTGCAGTTCGAGAGAGAGATGCACAAAGCCTGTCTGTGTGTGTGTGTGTGTGTGTGTGTGTGTCTTTATGTTTATACGCAGCTGGCTGAAAAGTAGTATGTGTTTTGTTTTGTTATACACTGAAAAGTGTTTATTAAATATCTGATGTGGATTGTTCACCCGGTCCCCGCTTCCTCCTTTCCACATTGAGAACCTGATTTGCCATGGGGGAAAATATGCAATCATGCTCATGTTCACATTTATTAATAATGTTAACTTTTAATGAAAAAAAATGTTGTACAGGTTGCAGTAAGACAGGGGGCCAGAGTGCAAAATTGTCAGAGGGCCCAAAAATCCTAAAAGGCACCCCTGGTCATGGGTGATGAGACTGTGCAGCTGATGTTTAGTTGCACAGCGTTGTTGTTGTTATTTTAATTATTATTAAGCATGCACACTGCCAGACTGTGACTCAGTCTCTTTGACCTTTACAGGCTTTTAAAAGCTTCTACTAACCAAACCTGCACTTGCTTGTTTACACCTATAAAAAAATCCATCCTGCCTCTTTCTCTCCCTTTGTTTTGCTAAAGAGAGTTACAGCTGTGGCAGTGGTATGATCCATGTTAGAGGCTCAGATCAGAGGTGATAGTGATCAGCAGCTCATCTTATCAATACACACACAACCCATCCTGGTCAATGTGACCTCTGACCCCATCTATTTACCTCAAAACCAATCGATGATAGCTCATTCATCTGACACTTCTGTTAGAAGCTTTCTGTTTGTGTGTGGCCAGAGACCCGCACATCAACACAGATTGGAGGCTTCAGACTGAATGGGCCAATTATCATCTTTTTGAGTTTTTTTCTTGCCACTGTTAGCTTTAACTTGCTTTCTGAGTGGGGTTGCAAGGCACTATTTTTCTCTTTTCTTCTGTAAAGCTGATTTGGAAGAATATATTTAGTAAAAAGAACTATACAAATAAAACTGAATTGAATTAAGTATGTGTATAAAAAAAAAAAAAAGGACAAAAAGAGTGTGTCAGTGAGAGCCCATTAGGACAAAGGGCCAAGAGTGAAATAACTTCCTCAGGCTGACCTTGGTGGATGAGATAGTGGAGGTCCAGGTCCTTGCGACGTATAAACGCCTCCCCACACACATTGCAAGGGAAAGGATGGCTGGTGTGTAGGAGTCTAAAGCAGCAAAAAACAGAGAAAGAGGGAATAAGAAAGACTGCATCATGCAATCCCTGTAGCATATCCAACAACAAACCCTATCTGAGACATGTTTAATTTCACCCACATTTCATACAGATGCACTATTAACCCTCTGATACATTAATTATTATATCATGAATCATATTTTAACAAGAATATAATTCCCAGACTTTGCTTCAGATTCAAATCTGTCCAGAAAACTGAAGATCATGGTAAATGTTGCAGATTTACATGGTGTGTCATCAACATGCTGAATTTACGAAGACACAAGTTAAACACATAACGACATATAAAGAGGATTGTCATATAGAATTATGGGAAAGGGTCAGAGATGATCATTCACGGTTTTTTAGATGATTCCACCCTGAATGGTTAAACATGGCTTTTAAAGATTTCTTCACTATAGTCCACTCCACACCATGCACCAGAGGGTTAACATCTCTGAAAAAAAAAAATAGCATCAACTCTAAGCTGGGCTGAAGAAAGTTCATTAAACTGAGACGTGCATGAGAGTGGCAGCCTCTTTAAAAATACCTTAAGGCTGATTCGGATGGGATTAAAATCACCAGGGCCCTCAGTAATTATTGCTGACATCAATAATTACTGCTGTAAAATTCTCAATACTGTGAGAATTTGTCATCTTTAACCAATGTCCTCAGGAAAATGACTTGCAGAAAACAATTAAATTTTTTCTATAAAATTACTGACATTCTAATTGAGAAAGTAATTTCAGCAAATTACTGACATATGCTTAATAGTTGTAAACAACCACACCGTTTATCTGCTTTCTCGTCCTATTAGCTGTATCAGTGTACTATAAAATGAAGAAACTCAGCTAATGCTATAGAGATAACAGGCCTGTAGAAATGCAACATTAATGAGCATTAATGCTATACTATTGAACATTACGCAAAATCCCGTAAAGAAGGCCCATGTGAATAGGGTTTAAAATAACTAGATAAGCATTATAATCCTAGATAATTATTATTAAAAAATTCAATATTCAATTCTAGGTAAGGGTTAACCCTAACCACCACAGAAAATAATTCTGCTCTACAAAAGAGCTGAAAAGTGGAGCACAAAACCAAAACACTCCAACATGTACAAAAACACACAAACCTGTGACTCTGCAGCTGGGACTCAAACTTGAAGCTGGCTGGGCACTCTGGGCAGATGTGCACACGCCCATCATTTGGGGATAGTGTCCTCCCTTTTCCTCTGCCTCTGATCCTTCTTTGCTGGGTTTCCCCCGTCTGGTGAATCAGCATATGGCGTTTGAGTGAGGTAGCCTGGAAGAAGCGCTTATCACAGAAGGGGCAACTGAACAAGCGGGATCCCCCATGAGTCAGTTGGTGACGCAGCAGACTGGCTGGAGAGGGGAAGCTCTTCTTGCAGACTTTACAGTTAAAGAGTTTCTCGCCCGTGTGCTGGAACACATGCTCACGCAATAGGCTGCGCCGTGTAAAGCCCTTTCCACAATGCGGGCATTCGTGAGGCAGGGCAGTGCGCGACCAGTCCCGGCTCAGCTTAGCAGGGGCCTCGAGGGTGGCGTCTGCTGTTGATGAAAGAAACATTTTGTTACAGTCCTCAAGTAGATTTTTGGAATATTTCTACTTTATCCAAGTATAAATGGTTCTGTTGACTTACTACACTAAATTTTGAAACGAAAATGAATACTTTAACTCTGATACATTTCCCAAGACTTTATTTATTTTAGAAAATATGATAGCTGCGAATATTAGCTGCCGGTGTCTCAGCAGCACTGATGTCAAATTTGCGAATGCATAGTTTTTTAGAGTGGTTTCATTTCTATGAATCTGACAGCCCATTCGCAAAGAGGTCTGGATGATTACTTTGCAGAGTGTAATTATGAATAAAAACACATAAGTGCCCTAGCCTAGACAACGCACAAATGGTTTTCCATTTTTAACAATACACCTCACTAAATTTATCATTTTATTTCTTATTTTTTAACCAATATTTATGTAGGGTAGGACATCATCTAACTTAAAAACTTAAATAGCCAGGACAAACTTTTCCTTCATGGTAACATTATTAACAGTATCACTTATTTATGATTAAGGCAGTTTTCCCTTAATTCAGTTCTGCATTGTACAAAGCACTTTACAAATTTTAAAAACTCCTTCTGATTGGTCAATAACCGCATTCTACGGGTACATATATTTTTGCATATACAGTACTGTTAAAAAGTCTTAGGCACATAAGATGTTTCACAAAAACATTTGTCTTAAGATGGTTATATATATCATCAGCTTTAGTGTATCAATGGGAAATATACATTTTAGATGTCTCCTAAACATTTCTTTTGCAAACAGAAGAACAGGGAGCCCTGCAACAGATGGCAAGGCCCCCACAGAGACCCCCACTGAACATCGAGTCAGTCTGGGATTACATGAAGAGACAGAAGCAATTGAGACAGACGAAACAGATTGAAGAACTGTGGCCAATTCTCCAAGAAGCTTGGAACATCCTATCAGCCAACAACCAAAAAAAACTGCATCCAGGTTTACCTAGGAGAATTGGTGCTGTTTTGAAGGCAAAGGTGGTCACAACAAATTTTGATTTAGCTTTTTTTTTTTTTATGCTTACTGGACTCTTGTCTGACGTTAATTGATAAATTAAAACTATTAATGGCATACATTTTGGAAGACATCCTCACTATGCAACATTTTTCGCAAGTGCCTTAAACTTTTGCACAGTACTGTATGTGGTCAAATATTTATGCATATGCTATATTCTATTTTTGTGCAGTATAAACTGTATAATTGCCCATTGTCCCTGACAACCACATATCACTATGTAAACTCTTTCTTCTCACATTAAATCACTTTAAACTCAAACAAATCTTTCCATAAAGGTATATCAAGTATGAATGACTATTGGATACTTATTACAAAACAGACCAGAACCATGACTATAAAGTTACATTATCATTTAATAAAACGGCCCAATTTAAAATCATTGTTATAATATGTGAGAGAGAAAGAAGCATGTAAGGATCTAGTAAGAACTATTTGGAGTTAATCAGTGTTGTGTACACTCAGTCTGACCTGGTTGTCTGAGGGGCATGTCGTCTCTGCATTTAACAATGGAGGTGAGAGCTGAAGCAGGGAAGAGCCTAAGTTTCTCCTCAGCAGAAGGTGTTTGTCCTGCAGGTCCATTCTGACGATGCTCTCGGCGATGGTACAGGAACTGTGTGGTACTCATAAACTCAGCCCCACATTCTGTGCAGGTGTGCAATGCCGCCTCCAGGCCATGCTTGGTACTGCGGTGCTTTGCCAACTCCTGCTCTATGGGGAAACAGGATCCACACTGATGGCAGAGAAAACTCTGTCCTTCAGTGCCTGAGGAGGACGCTGTAACAGGTTCCTCTGCAGAGTTACTTTCCACCTCTCCTTGATTCTCTGAAATGACAGCTTTCTCGGTCTCCACGTCTTCACTTTGCTCTCCTTCTATATTACAAGTGATCATCTCCACTCTTTCTTCCTCATTTACTCCAGTCCTTTCTTCCACCATCTCCACAATGTTGTCCACCAGGATCTCACTATTCTCCATGCTCACAGTGCCCTCTATTGCATGTTCTTGGTCATTCTGCAGAGCATCCTCTCCTCTCATTTCATTACTGTGCAGCTCTACCTCCACGTGTGCTACAGGGGTCTCGGTTATTGTCTGTTCCAGAGTGGTCACCTCCATTAGACTCTGGCCTTCCCCTGCCGTGGCTAAAAGCAAGAGTCCCTCACCTGGGGCCTCAAGCACAGCTGTGGAGAACTGTTGGATTTCAAGTGGGGCCTGCTTGGGTTCACCTTCCACCTCTTTGCGGTGCTGCCTGCGGTGATAGAGGAAGAGTGTGGTGTTGAGAAAGCCCTCTCCGCATACTGTGCAGCGGTGTATGGCATCCTTCAAGCCATGCTGAATCTTGCGGTGAGTCACGAGCTCTGGAACCGCGCTGAAGCTCTGTCCACACTCCACACACAGCAGGCTGGATGGGGGCTTAACCTTCTTCTGTCCCCTACGCCTTGTCGCAGGGCTGTTCTCTACAGCTGTGGGCTCCACGGATGTAGCCTGATCGACTGGGGCCTCTGGAGGTTCACTCTGTAAGTCCTGCTGAAAGGTCTCAGGTGTCACTGTTTTTTCAGAAACCTCATCTCTTGCCACATTTTCTTGAGAAGTGTTCTCCATTTTTACTTCAGGCAATCCTCTCTCTTCATTCACCTCTATCTGTCGGTGTGCGTGCTGTTCCTGCTCAGGTTCCTGATCTTCTGGTTGACTAAAAACTGTTTGGGCTACTTTACCATCCGTTTCATGGCTCTCTCCCTGGTCTCCTCCAGGTCCTGGCCCTGTCTCAAGGCAACAGCCCGTCTTGCGGTGCTGCTGCCACAGCGACAGAGCATCAAAGAGAACCTCACAGTCAGCACACTGGTACAGAACGCGTGGAGCATCACCTTGAAGAGCTTTCTTCTGTCCTAGCATAGAAGACAAATTCATAGTTGTCTGGGTCTGAGGAACTGACACAGACTGCATTGCCACCTAGTGAGAAGAAAGAAAACATTCACAAATAACCAATTATATGGAGAAATCAAAGTTGGTCAATGCGATTTTCATAAATTCTTCTCCTGGGAGGTCAAGAACATGTTGGGTCCAGCACCAACACCTTTTGACCAATGAATTTCTATGACTTTTCCAGTCAATCATAATTACTGGATAATGATTTTTTTTTTTTTATCATTTTATAGTTATATATATAATAATATATTTTAGAGTTGATAATAACTAGGAAAATTTACATGACTTTTTCAAGCCTGGAAATTCATTGACCTGCACATTGAACAAGGTCTTTAACTTTTTATATACACTAAAAATAACATCTTCCAGAACACAGTCAAAGAGAAGAGAGTCCCAGCATGACAATAGCTCTCACTGAGTGTAAAAACCCACTTAAGATATTAGCTCATGTCACACTCAATCAAGCTACCATTTGCCTGCGGGGGTCCATGTTACCACCATCTGATGCAACAGGCAACGACAACTTATTTAATTGACATGGCATAAATGTTTGTGTTCACCATGCAATTTTTAAAAATAGTTTAAGCACCCGCTTAAGCCAACTTGATGAGAGGGTATTAAGAGCGAAGAGGATGACTCAGGGATACAGGGAGGTTTGACTGAGGACAGCCATAAACCAGATGGACAGATGCACTTATGTACTGCATTTTTTAGATAAAAGCAGATGGATTTCTAATAATTAAGCAAAAGAGACAATGACACTGTGAACAGACATCCAGTAACAGGCCAATCAGATCATTGGAATGGTCAAATGCACTTTTTTGGCCAAAAAGCTCAGCAAGATATTAACAAACTCAGTTGGTTATGTCTTAAGTGACTGTAAACAGACAGGACAAAAAGAATTAGACTTTTGTTAAAATATTGTATATGTTCTGCATTAGGTCTTGCAGTGAACAGTAAATGCAAACTAACAGACCAGCCACTGTCGATCATACTGAAATAATAATTTCAATTTCGATTTGCTCCTCTCAGAATCACTTCTTTATGGCTACAAATAAACTTTTATTATGCAGGCAAGTCATATGGACCACTAATATGATGCTTCATGGTGCTTTTTTGAATTTTTGAGCTAGACCGCCACAGTACTTATTCACTTTCATTATATGGAAAATTGTGTAGAATATTCTTCAAAAATTCATATTTTGTGTTAGACAGTTGAAAGTCATACGGGTATGAAATGACATGAGTAAGTAATGACAGAATGTTCATTTTGGGCAAACAATTCTTTTAATATTAATCAAACAATATTGAAAAACAGAAAACCACCCACTGTACTTAAAGGGATAGTTCACCTAAAAAAGGAAAATTATCTCATCATTTACTCACCCTCATGCCATCCCAGATGTGTGACTTTCTTCTGCTGAAAACAAAGATTTTTAGAAGAATATCGCTGCTCTGTAGATCCATACAATGCAAGTGAATGGTGACCAGAAATTTGAAGGTCCAAAAAGCATATAAAGGCAGCATAAAAGTTATCCATAAGACTCCACTGGTTAAATCTATATCTTCAGTAGTGATATGATAGGTGTGGGTGAGAAACAGATCAATATTTAAATCCCTTTTTTTTTTTTACTATAAATCTCCATTTTCACTTTCACGTAATTCTTCTTTTGTTTTTGGCAATTTGCATTCTTTGTGCATATTGCCACCTACTGGGCATTGAGGAGAATCTATAGAAGAAAAAAACAGATCTGTCTCACCCACACTTATATCGCTCCTGAAGACATAGATTTAACCACTGGAGTCTTATGGATTTTATGGTGCCCTTATGTGCTGTTTGGAGATTCAAAGTTTTGGTCACCATTCACTTGCATTGAAAGGACCTACAGAGCTGAAATTTTCTACTAAAATCTTTGTGTTCTGCAGAGTAATTAAAGTCATACACACTGGGATGACATGAGGGTGAATAACTGATGAAAGAATTTTAATTTTGGGGTAAAATATCCCTTTAATCTATTTCTTTGTTCTTTTTTCCTGACTGTTTATTTGGATAATTACTTAAACATTACAGGGTTTTTGTGAAATGCTTTAAAGCTACCTTGTTTTCATTTAATTTGTAAACATTTACACTATATTTAACTTTTAAATAAAGTAGCGTGTTCAAAAGCATATTTTTCTCAAAACTGGTATTGAGAATTGGCATTAGTTCCAAGTACTGAAATTTGGGTATTGTGGTTACTTTAAGATGCTTTATACTGCATGTTTTTCGATCTGTAGTTCTGCACATGATGGCATTTTCTCATTTGATTCATTTGTTTTTTTGAGTGGTGATTTACTGCTTGTTTAAAATGCAGACAGATGGAAAATGTCTTTTTCAGCTGTGACTAATAACTAGCTTGAAGTGAGCTACTCCAATCATTATAAAAAACAGTCAAGCATTAATTCAAAATTGACTGTTTTCACAATAACTGGAGTAGAAAGTACATTAACATCAGAGCATGAAAGACAGAATCTCAAGTGCCTAATTTCCCCCTTGCGGTGAAAAGGCAAATTAGTAGTTACACAAAAAACAAAAAAAAAAAACATTTCGGTTCACCATTCAGGCTTACTGGAAGATGCTCTTTAAATTTCTTAGGATAATTCTAGGAACAAGATCCCGGGGTTTTAGAGGAATAAAATAGATTACATTTTAACAGACTTTCAGGAGCAGCATATGTTAATGCTCCCAATTTAAAGATAACATGGGGTAACACTCCACAGAAAAGGACTTGAGTAAAGACCAATGAAAGAGAAGTCTATCTCATCTGACTTTTAAGAAAGAGATGGCTTCCAGTGTGGGCTGACATGTTTCATGACAGAAAGATAATGTCCTAAATTTGGGACAATCTAAGGGTGAGCTTGTATGATGATGGATGTGTGTTTATACCTGTGGCAGGCCAGCAGCGGCAGCGGCCGCCTCAATGGGTGTCTCATTGTTCACGAGATGGGGATTCTCCGCAGTGCAGTTAATCTGATGCGCAAGCACTTCCTCTAGCGTGGGAAACTCCTGATAACAGGGGAAACACATGTACACTGAAGAAGACTCCATGGCTGCAAAAAATAAAATAAAAAAAGTTTAGGTAAAAACAAATAATACAGTGAATCAGTGTCACATTTATAAATAAAAGCAATGCAAACAAAAAACATTTAAGCAAAGGTAAAAATTTATCTTTTAGTTTGACATTAGCAAGGCAGCTTCCACACACAAAAAATAACAAATACAATAAATAAAAAATAAAAAATCACTCATGACTAATAATGCCCTCTTTTGATTAAAAAGAGAATGTACAAATAAAAAAAATATATATTATAGCACATTTCCATCATTCCAAATAAAGAGATTTATAATTTAACATTAATCTTACAACAAGGGAGGAAGGAGACTGTTGGATAAGAGTTGGAGTCTTAATCTTGAGGCCTCTTAAGAGTGTCTTGGTTTGGATAACAGTCTTGGCCTAAGGTCTCAGGTTAGAACCCAGTCTAAAATCTATAAATAAATATACAAATTTCCCTTGATCTTTTGAGCTAAAAGAGTTCATCGAACTATGAAAACAAACTGTAACTTTCAGAACTCATAACTTCCTCCACAGTCCAAAAAGAGCATTTCTTGAAACCAAGCTGCAATAACATGTTCTCAAATTTCTGACGTCAGATAAATGCATATCAAAATATGAACGCATTTCTGCCCACATGTACATGTCAATGATGAATGATGAATAGAAAGCAAGTGATCGCTAAAATGTCCTGTAACGGCTGGTAAGGACAAAAACTACAATTAACATGGCAGAGACACCCTTTATGGCTTATTCCGTCTGTTTAGTATATGGCATTAGTCCTAAACACCAGAAGAACTGTTACTTAAGGATGGGGAAATCAAAAAATATATTGAACTTGACAGCAATATTTGTGATATTATAGTTTCTTTATGCAATAAGATATATTGGAGATAAGTGGTTAAAGTTGCTTGCTTAGTTTCCAGTTATTATGTTCATTTATCATAATTTTGAGCTAGTTCAACTGTGATTTGTAAGTGAAAGCAACAACATTTTATGTCACAGTTTTTACCTCTACTTGCAACCGGTCAACTTAACTAAAATTTTTGTTTACTCATTGTGAAGAACACTTTTGAGATTATGTTTTAAGAAACATCATTACTTCCCAGGAACAATTTCTTCCCAGCAACAATTGATTGAACTTGTCAGGGGTTAAAGTTTATTGTTGATATTCCTTATATTTGTGGTAATTTTAACTCTTGTTTGAGTAGACCTTAAATGAATAGTTCATCCAAAAATGATGATTCTCTCATCTTTTACTCACCCTTATGCCATCTTAATCTCATAAGACTTTCTTTCTTCTGTGGAACACAAACAAAGATTTTTTGATGGATGTATGATGTGTGTGTGTGTTTGTCCAAGTCAATGGGGTCCAAAACGGAGCATTTGCATGTTTCAGTGAGAACTTTCAGCTATATTCATGCATCAAGTCTCACAAGAACATGCAAATACATATGCGTCAAGTGCAAGGATGCATGAACAAGCTTCTCTCATAACCGTGCATATGACAGCTGAGGGGAGGTGAAGCTTTTTGGTGAATAAAGACTGGATTTTTTTTGGTTTCTCACTCAAAGCAATCGTATCGCTTCAGAAAACATGGATTAAACCACTTGATTTGAATGGATTACTTTTATGCTGCTTTTACATCCTTTTAAGAGCTTTAATATTTTGGACCCAATTTATTTACATTGTATGGACAGACAGACATAATATATTCTTCAAAATATCTTTGTTTATGTTCTGCAGAAGAAAGTCATACGAGATTGACACTGCATGAGGGTGGGTAAATGATGAGAGAATTATCATTGTTATGTTAACTAGGCCCTTTCCTTCAAGTACTTAAAGGAAAATGTAGGGGAGAGTGAGGCTAAGTGTCACACATTTCACTCCAGTGAATATTCAGTTTTTTGTTTTGTTTTTTAAGTTAATTTCTGTATACATTTCATAAAGCCATGACTACTAAAATCTATTAACATTTTCACAATTTTTGCCCAGGAAAAAAGATAAATTTTATTACACAGAAAACACATGTGTGTAATTGGATTTTTACTCAAAACCTAACTGTTACTGAGATATAGCCCTTGTGACAACTAGCTCCATCTTCCCAACTGTTAAGAGATATTTCTCATTCTCAGTGCTCCAAAAAAAAAAAAAAAAAAAAGAAGTTAAAATTAAACACGCTTTAAGATAACAGACACCTTAATTCAAATGTGTTTCTTCCTTTACCGACTTTTTCAAAATTCCAACTAATTTGATTTACATCACTGGGTAGTGTATGGAATTGGAATCTTTGAAAATAAGTATTGGTCTTGGTGGGTCTGGTCTTGACTACAATGCCAAAATCAGTAAAGAATCAAAATAATTAAGAACACAATGTCTTTAATGTGGTCTATAAAAGTAAAAAAAAAAAAAAAGAAAGAAAAAAAAAAAGATATAATATTATAAAAAATCCAACTATTGAGGAAAGTCAAACT
Source organism: Myxocyprinus asiaticus (assembly GCF_019703515.2). Classification (NCBI taxonomy): domain Eukaryota; kingdom Metazoa; phylum Chordata; class Actinopteri; order Cypriniformes; family Catostomidae; genus Myxocyprinus; species Myxocyprinus asiaticus. Next base: position 28,044,837 of record NC_059359.1, on the reverse strand, counting down.
TTTTGGGCTGATTCACAATGCATGCCACACCTCTATAAGGCAACAGACAAAGGATGGACTGAAATGCTTTAAGGGTAAGAGGAGGTCTGTGTGAAATAACAAAGATTCATTGCCAGATGACAAGTGAAATGTCCTTACACATTATCAGTTAACATGAGGGGGCTGAGCGCTACATGATGTCTTAACCGAGGCAAAACAAAGTCACTCTCATTTTTTTGACTCTGCACAACACATGGAAAAAACCTAAATCAGGAATTACAGTTGAAATGTCACAAAATAATCTTATAGGATTATCCCAGGTTCAATCCAATTTAAGATCAATGGACAGCATTTGTGGCAGGATATTGATTACAACAATTTAAAAAATTACCTAAATTAATTTTGACTTGTCCCTCCTTTTTTTATTCAAACATAAAAAAAAAAAAAAAAAAAGTATACTTCCAAAAAAACAATAAGGTTGTACACACACATTTAAAACTACGAATCACTCTCCACTGCCCCTCCCTGAGAGCCTTCTAAAAAAGCTAAATAGCTGCCCCATTTTTTATTAAATAAACCCAGGTTGCCCAGCCTTCTATATGACATCTCCTCAAATGCCGCCACCCTGCCCATCTCTGTGCACCACTCTCGAAATAAGGGCGCTCCAGCCGACTTCCATCCCCTAAGAATAACCCGTCTGCCTATCATAACACTGGTCAGGACCCAACTCTTTATGTAAATATCCCCTATATTAATGACCGCCCCACTGCCTAAAATACAGAGTCTGGGGCAAAATTAAATCTGAGTGCCAAATACGTCACACATAAAACTCTGAATCCTCAACCAAAATTCTTGGATCTTAACACACCACCAAAAAACATGGGTTGTGTCCCCATCTTCTGAATGGCATCGCCAGCAGGTGGGTGTGTCTTTAAGACCAAGTCTATACAATCTAGAGAGAGTCCAATAGAATCAATGTAAAATCTTAAATCGCATAAGGTGCACCCTTGCATCTCTAGATGTAGACTTGATGTTTTTAGCATCCTAGCCCACACTCCCTCCTCCAATACCAAGTTTAAATCTTTCTCCCATAATCTCTTGAGAAAAGTTGAAGCTCCATCCCCCAGACTCTGAATTAGCAGTGAGTAATACACTGATGCCTCATGACCTTTTCCAAAAGCAGTAATCACCACTCCCAGAGTATCTGCTGCTTTAGGGGGGTGTAAACTACTCCCAAAAATAGTGCAAAGCAGGTGGCGCAGCTGTAAATACCTAAAGAACTGAGACCTGAGAATCCCAAAATGTTGAACCATATTTTCAAAGGATCTCAACACTCCACTCTCATATAGGTCTCCGAGCGTATTAACCTCCCTCACAATCCACTCTGACCAACAGAAAGAGGACTTATTAATACATCATTTTGGGTTCAGCCATATGCTCAAAGCAACATTTAAATAAAATGTCCTAATTAAACAATCTGGACACTTTGGTCCATACCGATTGCAAATGCGAGATAACGGGGTGTAACTTAAATTCTCCGGTTAGTTTGATAGAAAGGCTTTGCAATGGCGAAATAGGGGCAAGAACTTCCTGTTCAATACAAAACCAATGAGGGGCTCTCTCAGGTGGAAGCACTCAATGAGCCAAATGTCTGAGAAATAATGCATAATACTAAAACAAAATCTTGGGTAGGCCTAACCCACCTGTCAATCGGCATATGTAACTTACTGAAATGTAATCTGGGATGCTTACCATTCCAAATGAAGGACTTCGCTATGCTACCAAATTGCTTGAAATAAGAGAGGGGGACATCTATAGGGAGAGATTGTAGCAGTCATAGATAAATGTAATGAAGACCACCTGCCCACATCGCTTGAAAACCTTTTTATTAAAGGGTTAAAATTAACTAACTAAATCACACAAATTTGCTGGGAATAAAATACCCAAATACTTAATGCCCTGTTTGGGCCACTGGAAGGTGCCCGGCTGAAAAGCCGTTACAGGGGAGTAGGCTGTCAGAGTCAAAGCCTTGGATTTAGACCAATTAACTCTGTATCCTGAGAACTTAGAAAAGGAATTAATGGAGTCACGTGACACCATGCGAGGTTCGGACGTGTGAACGGCGAGCTCTGTGCACTTTGCTAATTTTAACACTATTAATAGTCATAAACTGGTGAGATTCGATACACTCTGTTCCATAACTGTTCTAGGTGGACAATATGTCAAAGAATTTAAAATCCTAAGGCTCTGGAGACATTAAAAGACACTTACGTGCTCAAGCTGACACCACCAAGCAGCAGGCCCGAGCCCGGAGTCGATTTGGTTGGAGAAATGAGGGAATTTTGGCGAGAAATTTTGAACATGTCGGCAATGTTGACGAAGGTCGTTGCTGACTTGGAGGATCTTGCTGTAATACGTCGATCGATCACTGCCATGGAGATGAAATTCACTGAGGTGGTTACAAGAGTGGGGGATGTCGAGAAATGGATCGATTATCTGGAGTCATCGGAGAAGGAATTATCGGCTAATCCACTAGCAACCAAGGTGGATTTGTAGCATGTCTGGGAGAAGTTGGAAGACATGGAGAACTGTGGCCAGCGGAATAACGTCCGTATTGTTGGAATTCCTGAAGCCGAAGAGGGTCAGGATATGGTGAAATTCCTTGACGGGCTCTTTCCGAGTCTGCTCGACATAACAAATTTCTGAGATCATCCGATAAAGATCTTGTGTTACACGAGGCGAGGAGTAAAGAAAGGCTTTCTTTGAAGAACCACAGCATTTTCTTGTTCCCAGACATTGCAAATTCGACAAGTGAGAAACGTGATCGATTTAAGGAATGCAAGAAACTCTTAAATCATCGGAAGGTCGCTTTGCACTGATGTTCCCAGCCAAATTGAGAATAGATGCTATGGATGGCCGTAAAAAAATTCACATGTCCCCAACAAGCGATGTCCTTCATAAAGTCAATGGACTAAGTTATTTTGTGGTACTCATGTTGCAGCCGAATGGACCGACTCACTGAACATCCACTTGACTGTCCGAGGAAACTGTGTGCCTTTTTTGTTTCTTTTTGTGCTGGTTCCGCCTAGTGGCTGGAGTTTGTTTTGTGGAGTAACACTCCTTCGGGACAGTTGTGTGGATGAATCTGCACATTCTTTGTGCTTATGACTTCTATTGGCTGGAGTTTGTTTTGTGGATATTTCTTGCAAGTCACTGGAGTGATTAGGTCATTTGTTGCACTCATGTAGCAGCCAAATAGGCCGGCTCACTCAACATTCATTTGACTGTCTGAGGAACTGAGCACCTTTTTTGTTTCTTTTTGTGCTGGTTCCGCCTAGTGGCTAGAGTTTGTTTTGTGGAGGAACACACCTTCGGGACAGTTATGTGGATGAATCTACATGTCCTTTGTGTTTATTCTGCCTATTGGCTGAAGTTCATTTTATAGATTATATTTTGTTGTGTAATTCTGTCTCAAAATTTGTATAGAAACACCGGACTTAGGCAATCCGAAGGCAAAGTTGTTTCGGGGGCTCTCGTAGGCGTACATGAACTGTTTGGGTTTAGAGGGATGGACACCAGCTGGCGCTGTCGTGCGCGGGGTTAATGCGCATGTTTTTCTTTTTTCTGTTTGTTTGGTTTGGGGGGAAGTTTGGAGTTTGATTGTTGCTCTAATGTTGTCTTTATAATTTTGTTTTTGACACACAATCTATTTTTCTAATATGTCAAATGTTAATATGAGTGGATTGTCTCTCTTCACATGGAATGTGAATGGGTTGGGGCCCCCCATAAAATGAAGTAAGGCTATTTGTCTTCTTGAGCGTAAGAAATATGATATAGTGTTTCTTCAAGAAACACATATTTCCCCGTAGGAAGCTGAACATTTTTGGAAGATATGGGGTGGACATGTTTTCTTTAGTGTTGGATCAAGTAAGAGCAGGGGAGTTATTAGACTGATAAGTAAGCATCTACAATTCAAATATCTCAAACAGATTAAAGACAAATTAGGAAGAGTCATTATTGTTTTGGCAGAAATTCAGGGGGAAAGTCTTATTTTGACTAATATTTACACACCTAAAATTGATGATCTGGGCTTTTTTATAGATCTTGAAGGGATGTTGCAAGCTGCTGGCACCCCTCATGATATAATATTGGGAGGAGACTTTAATCTTTTGATGGACTCAGTCCTTGCTCATAGTGAAGCAAAAGTGTGTAAGCCCCCTAGAGCAACACTGACGCTTCACAGGATGTGTAAAAATCTTGGTCTTACAGATATTTGTAGACTTTTGAACCCATCTGGTAGGTACTATATTTTTTTTTTCATCAGTCCATAAGATTTATTCTAGAATATATTTTATATATATATATCCAAGTCCCTAATTTCATCTGTTGCTGATTGCTCAATTGGAAACATTTTAGTCTCAGACCACGCCCTGGTGAGTTTAGAGGTATTGCCACATACGGAGAAAAAGAAATCATATAGTTGCCGCTTTAATGTATCCCTTTTGCAAAATCCTGAATTCCAACAAATGTTAAAGGCTGAAATCAATGTTTATTTGGAGACCAAGTGGTCCTCAGTATCCTCTGTGGACGTGGCTTGGGAGGCACTTAAGGCGGTTCTTAGTGGCCGGATCATACAGTATGCCTCATACACTAAAGCATCCAAAGCATGAGAACTTGTGGAGTTGGAAGGGAATATTAAAAGTGCCGAGGCAGGTCTGAAGCACCGAATGTCTTCTAATGGCCTCATAGAATTGACCCGATTGAAATACAGATATAATACTATTTTGTCACGGAAGGTTGAGTTTTGGCTATTTAGGGCAAAACAGTCATACTTTGAGTCGGGCGACAAGGCAGGAAAATTTCGGGCTAGATATATAAAACAGAGAGAGTCTTTTTCTACCATTCCCTCAGTGAAATCTGCTGTTGGTGAAATATTTACCTCAGCCATTAATATTAATAATGCTGTTAAAGAATTCTATCTTGATCTCTATAGTTCCACGTCTTCGTCTACTGATGAAGATATTAGAAATTTTGTGGAACCATTAGAACACCTTAAACTGATGACTAAGCAAAAAAATTATCTTGATTCTGAGATAACCTTGGAGGAGCTTGGCGAGGCAATTAAGGCCTTGCCTACAGGCAAGGCTCCGGGGCCAGATGGCTTTGCCGCAGAGTTTTGTTTAGATCTTATGCTACAGAATTGGCTCCATTTTGCTAGAAGTTTATAGGAATCATTAAAGAATGGAAAGCTTCCGCCAACCATGACACAAGCCCAGATCAGACTGATTCTTAAAAAGGATGAATATACAAACGAGTTACCGTCCAATTTCCCTGATCCAGCTAGACATTAAAATATTGTCAAAAATTCTGGCTAACCGATTATGACATCTCTTATACATATAGATCAGGTGGGGTTTATTCGGGGCCGTAACTCTTCTGATAACATTAGGCGTTTCATCAGTATCATGTGGTCAGTGGCGAATGATCAGACTCCGGTCGCTACCATCTCACTTGATGCCGAAAAGGCGTTTGATATGGTAGAATGGGATTATCTTTTTAAGATTTTGGAAATGTACAGGTTCGGGAATACTTTTTTTGGTTGGATTAAGTTACTTTATATACACACTGTACCAGCACAAAAAGATATAAAAAAGGCGCTCTGTTTCCTCAGACAGTCAAGTGGATGTTCAGTGAGTCGGTCCATTTGGCTGCAACATGAGTACCACAAAATAACTTAGTCTATTGACTTTATGAAGGACATCGCTTGCTGGGGATATGTGAATTCGCAAAGTCTGGGAACAAGAAAATGCTGTGGTTCTTCCAAGAAAGCCTTCCTTTACTCCTCGCCTCGTGTAACACAATATCTTTATCGGATGATCTCAGAAATTTGGCCAGAATTGATCAGGGCCTGTCTCCTTTCGCGGATCGCTGAGCCGGAACCCTGTGAACTCGCTCGATTTCCAGTTTATGGCCTGCCATGTCGAGCAGACTCAGAAAGAGCCTATCCAGGAATTCCACCATATCCTGTCCCTCCACTCACTCCAGGACTCCCACGATACGGACGTTATTTCGCCGGATACGGTTTTCCATGTCCTCCAACTTCTCCCAGACATGCTCTCCGATGACTCCAGGTAATCTAACCATTTCTCGACATCCACCACTCTTGTAATCACATCAGTAAATTTTGCCTCCATGGTGGTGATCAATCGACATTCACTGCAAGATCCTCCAAGTCAGCAATGACCTTCGTCAGCACTGCTGACATGTTCAGTGCATTTCCCGCACCTCTCTGACCAAATCGACTCCCAGGCCCGCGGTCTGCTCGGGGGTGTCAATTTGAGCACTTAAGTGTCTTTTAATGACTCCAGAGCCTGAGGATTTTGAATTCTTTGACATATTGTCCTCCTAGAACAGTTATGGAACACAATGTATCAAATCTCACCGGTTTATGTCATAAAAAGTATTAAAACTAGCAAAGTGCGCAGAGCTCGCCGTTCACACGTCCGATCCACACGTTGTGTCACGTGACCCCCGTCCCTCATTTTCTTTAAAAAAATTTGGATTACAGTGAGACACTTACAATGGAAGTCAATGGGGCCAATCTGTGAATGTTAAAATACTCACCGTTTCAAAAGTATAGCCACAAGAAATAAACAATATGCATGTTAACATACTTTATATGTGTTACTAATATTTTCTGTGTAAAGTTAGAACCGATTTTACAACGTCATTGCCATGTTATGATTTAAACAACTTAACAGCTCAAATAATACATTAGTTTTAGCAGAAGAATTAATGCAAGTGCTTTTATAAAATTATAAGCTTCACATTTCTGCCTTTAAACCCCCTCAAAATTGGCCCCATTCACTTCCATTGTAAGTACCTCACTGTAACCTTGATTTTTGCCTTTTTTTTCTTTCTTTTTTTCTTTAAGAAAAGGGATGTCTAAATTATTTTTTATAGTGATCAATATTATGCCACAAATGCTGTCGATTGAGCTTAACTAGTTTTGAACAATTCTTCTACTCCTTTAAGTACAAGTGTTGGTCAAGTTCATCCTGACCCATAATAAACATACCACTTGAATATTAAACAGAAACAAAGCTGCATTTAAATGCATGCAAGTCCAACAAAAAACTTCTATTGGATATGAAATGATCCAAGTGAACATTTTGTCTTCCTTTTTTTTTTCATATGAACAAGAGGTGTTAGGGTTGAATTTTTGAGATTGACAGTCTGAGTCACCATTCACTTTCATAACATCGCTTTCAATTACAGTGAATGGTTACTGTGGCTGTCAGCTTCTAACATTCTGCTTAACATCTACTGTGTCCCACATAAAAAATAAAGTCATAAGGGTTTGGAACAACATGAGTTACTGAAGACTGAAATTAGACTGTTCATTTCTGGACGAACTAACCCTTTGATAGCATGTGAAGTATAGGCCTACGTAAGTATAAATATAGACTATAACTTGGCACTGCTGGTACGTTTTTCAATTATAATGATAATACAGTCGCACCAAATTTGTGTTAACTGGAGAAGCTGGAGGGACAGAAGTCCGTCTGATCACAGCACCCCTCATCAGCTAAAATTCAGCGCGCACAGGACAGGCTAACACCATTAGCCATCAGCCTCAGCTAACGGGCTCTACTGGCCTACCAGCTGTTAGTTACACTACACAACAGCATACGTGTGATATATATATATTTACAGAGCTGCACTAGTCGTTGTAATCGACAGTTATGGATTCAAATTAGTGCCGCTGTGTGTGCTCGGTCGCGCTAAAACACTCAACACACACAGCGCGAACGAGCGAGAAGCGCCGAAGAAGGACAGCACGCGCTTCTTCGGTGGTATTCTGGCGGATTCTGCACGTTATTGAACGGTAAATGTCTCCCCCAGTTGAGACTCCGAGACACCAGATGTTCTTAAATGACCAGAACTGTTGATAAACCGATATTAATCGCAAAAAACATAAGAGCCATATGATCAAATAAACAACTCACCGATTACGGCCTTCTCCTTTCGTATCTGTCACAAAACGTGTTTGGAACGTCGCAACAACCCGCGACGTCATTGGTGCAAAGCGCCTTTCAAATCCACCAATAAAATTTCTCTAAAGTCTAACGTCAAGCGTACTTGCAAGAATGCGACTGGTTTTCTACTGGTCAACGTCAATATTTCAAGAAACAGTTCTTTATTTGTTTCCGTTGTCTTTATACAGTGTTTTATTCAGGCTTTATTCACATTAGATGTGATATTTTATTTTAAATATGACATTTGCAAACCAAATTTCTCACATTCTGTAAACGAAACAGAAAAAAGTATTTGTAATTTGTGTAGAATGATGTTATGAATGTGATGTGACAATGTACAAATACCTCTTTTCTGTGTTCTGTGACACTGAATGAAAAGGTCAACATAGATAATGAAGTAAATTGTGACAGGAGTCATTATCAAAATATGATGACAAACATGTCCCTTGAATTTTCTGTCATGAAAAAGATTTCAAATAGTCAAGAAAAACCATTTAAAAGTCATAATTTTATAACCTAACCTTTAATTAAATAATATGAAATGGTTTGTCTCTGTATTGTTTTACAAATTGTTTAGAAAATATATTTGAATTTGTCAATTTCCTGAAAAAAACATTATCCCCTCAACTGGTGCACCAAAAAGTTATTTTAACTGCAGTTGTTTCACATTGTTCATTTAAATGTGTCATTGGTGTCACATTGTTTCATTTTAATGTGAAAGACAGTTATTTAATTTAATGGCATAATATATTGATTTTTTATTATTATTATTATTCTGATCAGTGGTGTATGTTTTTTGGTGTTATTGGCACCTTTCTCTTTTAAGAGAATTTGTCCCTGGTTTTATTGTCACTGGTGTTACAACCCTTGCATCATTCATGAAGCAAAATTAAATACTACAATTAAAAACAAGTCAAGTTGTGCTTCATGAATAAAAAATAATCTCAAGATGTTAAAAACTGTTTACTCTCAGCTTTTATGGACAAAAACTTGACTGAATTGAATAATTCAATTTTTGTAAGTCAATATTTTTTGAGAATGACCCATTGAACGGAAATCAAAATTTAGTAATGAATATTAAACGTCAAACAACAGTTAAGCCTTCGTTTCATCCTGCACATATATTTATACTCCACCAAGTGTATAGAATTCATGCAGATTAAGGTATCAAATTGCTAAAATACAATAATCTAATTTCCAATTCTGCAACTTTTAACATCCTGGCAGTTAATTCAGAAAAGTTTAGCATTTATTTACACACTAAGATTTGTATTCCTGTAGGCCTGTGCCACTTTCTTTTGTCTTGTTTAATTAATTAGCACCAACCATTTTGTCATAACTTTTCAATTTGTTTTTGATAGCAGGCCATCCGAATCCCAAGAAGCTATGGAGCCACCTTGATTTTAGCGAAATAATTTTTTTTCCTCAAATTTCTCATTCTTAGAAACATATCTGATCTAATTGGTTGGCATGAAGACTAATGAGTTTAATACAGAGGATTATTTGTACTCTGTATATATTTTTGCTCTGCAGAACGGCAATGTCTTTATGAATATCAGTTGAAGTTTGAGGAGTTTTGAAAAATGGAGAAACAGTAGCAACATAAGCTAGTTATTTTGCAAATCTACGTTTAGACATTAAAGGATTTGGAGGACACAATTTATGAGACTACAGAGGGAGGATGTCGCTTGAAGTGCAAGTCAGAGTTGAGAGGTGACCACACATCTGACTGCATGTCCTGTGAAACAAAAACACCCCATTAGTATTCCTTAGATGAAGGTTCAGCAGCTTATGGAATAATCACATTTCTGGACTGAGGTTTCCATTTCCTCTAATGAAAAAGTAAGGTCTAATAGATTAAATGAAATAGTGGCCATAAATTGTATTGTTTGTCAAGCAGTTGTAAAGACCGGTGTACATCATATAGCTAAATCAACCTTAGTCAGATACAAAACAAATAAATAAAAATATTTTAATTGTAAGCACAAAATAAAGAGGGTTGTAATCGAAACTAACAGTAGTTAACATTGAGAGTTTAACATGGGCAAAACACAATTAGGGTTTATTTTTTTAAAATGAAAAATGGAACTGTAGAACCAGAAAATGAATAGAAATGAATGCAGTCAGCAAGACCACAAAAATATAACAATTATAAGGTCAAATCAACACAATGTGCTTGTTTTTTTCATCTCAACCCTTTAATCTGAAGTATTTTAAAAGCTGTAATACCTAATCAGTGCATGTAGAAGACAACAGATTGACTTTTCTTTTTTAGTGCATTGTGATAAGTCTAAATGCACATTTAAGGTTGATTGAAAATCAGCAAACATTCATTGATGTTTCAGTCTCTGAAACCATGTGTTAAGAATACAAAGCAATTATATTTTTAACCCCCACACACTGGGGCATCAAAAACATGTCAAAAAAATGCCTGAAACTCAAGTAACCAGAAAGCATTTCAGCAGGCATTTAGTCTCCCCCTGACAAAACACTCAAACAATGTAACTTTCATCACATAGTTGAACTCAGTAGATGGTTTGATAAGAGGAAATGCAGAGTCCAACCCCAAGTATATTCTAGCCCCAACTTATTTTTGATCACTTGGAAAAGTAATAGCATACCTGTCCTCAACAAGCCACATGACATGAGTTATCATTCGTGTCTGAAGCACAAACTTTGTTGGACTGGCAACATGCCAAATTTACATACTTAGGGTTTAAGCTAAATACCTAGTATAGAAAATAGTAATCATGGTTATTGCCTCAGCATGCAACACTTAATATTAGAATCTTGAAAGTGTATTTGTAAACTCATGTAATATTAACATGTCATTAAATAGACATGTAGATTTCTACCACAAAGTATAAACAATTTACCCCAGAGATGATTTTGTAACTTTATTAATGAGTTTATTATTTATACCAACAAATAAAAACATAGTTTATCTCTCCCTCTCTCTCCCTTTAACCGTTATCTTTTCACTGATGGGCCGAGCAGCCTGTGTGTGGTAGTGTGAACCTGCCCTTTCCAGAACATTCTAGCAGACAATATTCCAGAGATTGAGGTATTAACATTACACCAATTACATAACACATAAAACCCCTCCCCCATCAGATTGTAAAAAAAAAAAAAAAAAAAAAAAAAAAAAAACAGCAATACAATAAATAAAAAGGATCAGAACGAACACTGATGAGGAGAGGGGAAGGGCAGGCAGTTGGGCAAGGAGAGAGAGTAAGAGACTGAGATATCAGATTAAAAACAAAATTTTGTTCAGTTTTGCCTTTCTCCCTAGACACAGGGAGAGGCTGGATGAAATGTTATATACAGTTGTATGGTGAAGGGATAGAACAAGGGAAAGAGAAAGAGAGGCATAGAAAGGCTGGTTTTTTGCTCTTACCAGCACTACTACACTAGGGAAAAAACCTAATTACAAGGACAACCAAATAACAATAACAAAAATAACAAAATAAAAGGTACATGGCATTTACATATTAGCAATGAGAGAAGAGGAGGAGGGATGGAAGAGGGGCAAAACAAACAGCTCCATTTTTAAAAGTATCAGTGTTTACAGGTTTCTGATTCAGACCTGTAAGTGGGATGAATGAAATCCATCTCTCTGTGTAAGTGTATGGGTTTATCGATTTACGAATGTTCACAAACACTCTTATACACACATCGGCACAGCAATGTGCACAAACACACTCACATACACAATTCCATTATATAGAATTGTAACAAAATAGAATGGCTAACACAACTACTGATGGAATTGACCTCTGTGTATATTTATGTATGTGCACATGCACAAAAATAAGAGTAAAAGTGAGTATCAAGTATTTTTTTGAAACTAAAAAACAAAAAACAGATAACCCTGTCTCAGCTTAAGCAACTACCTCCTTAAAAGAAATTAAAACAAAACGGTGTGTGCAATGATTACTTAAAACACCAGCTGACATACACAAGTATTAAGACATAACTCATTCTTTGCTCATTTCTGTCTGTTTTCACAAACACTAACATCTCACACTCACTGCTTCATAAAACACAGTCCTTGGTTTTGTTCAAGAACGCATAAAGCTAAAATGTAAAGTTTAAGAGCAAAAACAAATTTAAAGGATTAAACTAGCACAATATTGGATATCAATTGTTTAAAATGTCCTTAAATGGATGGTTTACACAGAGGCAGAAAAAGCAGTAACTGTGCAGTGCTCTTCCTGCCCCTAGGGGGCAGTGATGCCCTAAAAAGCCATTCCCAGTCTTCAAACCTAAAGACAATGAATCTGATGAAAATTACCAGCGAACAGTAGAAACAGACTTAAGAGTCATGAGCTGAGTGGCATACTGAATTTAGTCAACCTCATTATCTCCTCTGATGATTGAATTTGGGCATTACACACTTGGACAATGACAGGAGAACATGACTGCACAACACAAGGTGACGAGTGTGTGTGTGAGAGAAAGTAAAAGAGAGACTGTTTGGAGCTGTTGTTGGGAAGGAGAGAGGAATGAGAAAGAAGGGACTAGGAGAGAGGGATGGTAACAGCAGTAATGCCAAGGGAACATTTAGGTGTTGTTGCTCAGGGGTCCCGGTGCTGAGCTGGACTGTGCTGGACCGTCTGAACTGCTGCCCTCTGAGGAGACACACATATACACACACAAACAGAATTAAAATACTTCACTTAAGAGAGTGAGATCCAGTAGTGTTGGGGAAGCTACTATGAAACTTGCTACTCGTAACTTAAAGGTGCACTAAGTAAGTTCTTGTTCATGTCATCTTAGACTTACACTGACAACTAGTGGCCTGGATGCAGCAACATTCATACGAAATAGTTTTCAGTTACTGATGCCAATGTAAAAATTCACAATTCACAGTCAGCCATGATTACTTTAGTCAATGAGTGAAAGTGTCAAATAACAGTAAGATTACTGAGATATAGCGAGAAGTATTTGGCTGGTCATGTGAATCTAACATGGTAGCCCCCATGTGCGGACCCTCTCGATCAGTGGCGAATTCTCAGGGCCAGCAAAGCCTTCTCTGCTGGCTTAACATGTTTTCATCCTTTCATTCTCATTCACCTTTTTGCCTATTTATTTTCAATCGCTTTCCACTCCAAATTCATCTAAAAACGAATAGCAAACAAAGAATAGTTTATCCAATCAGAATTTACTCCTTGATCGTTACAAGCGAAGCGTGACGACTGGTTCACAAATCGCATGCCCAAAGCCGAACGCTTCTGAAGCAGTGCGTGAGTCTGAGCTCCACCCCGTTAAGCCTTCAGAATTTCTACAGAATCCCTCAGCAGTTCAAGTGAATAGGCATCTAAAGTCATATTGTCAGATTCATCAGCCAATCAGATTGATTTATTTGTTCTTGGTGAGTGTGGTCTTTAGGATATGTCCCAGTTGAGGCCTTCTAGCTGGCCTTGAGTGACGTAATCACGCTTTAAGTAAAGTACGTAATTTGAAAGCGAAGAGCACGAGATCTAGCTGACGACTCGGCTGTCATCACTGCCGCTATCGCCATTGAGAAAGGGATCCTTATGGATTTAAAATCCTGAGATGTAAACAGGAAAGAAGGGCTGATTTTCACTTCGAGTAAATTGGTAAGTGCTTTTTGCATTGCTAGAAAACTCCTGATGTTGCTATAAGTGTAAATTAGGCTGGCTGGAGCATTCAGTGTCAGTTTAAGTTTTGAAAAGTAACCATGTACCCGTACGAAACAAAAATTATTGCAAGCAACATTTAGATTGCAAATATTATTAGATAGATTTTTCCTGGTATTAGACCTTCTTGGTTTTGGCTTTCGTGCGTGGACGTGTTTTAAAAATGTCAATTGGTATTGTTATTTGGCTGCGATGTAATGTATGATGTCCATAGGCATAGGGTGTTTTATTAATTGTGAAACAGTGTTCTCTTAATGGCATGAATCACACTGAAGGCCAAGACTTAAAATGCATGGGAAACCACTGCTCTCCATGTAGAATAAAATAGCTTTTATAACAGTTACTGATATGACTGGAGTCTTCATTTTAATGTGAGTGGTCATGATCTGTTTCAAAATTACAATAATTTCTTTAGTACAGCTTTTTGAGGAAAAAAATTAGTGCACTTTAAAGTAGCTAAAACTACCATAAAACTATCTCTTTAAAAAAAAAAAAAAAAAAAAGCAATTATCTACATTTTAGGCTACTAACAAATAGGAGCTAACTATATTGAAGCTACTTAAGAAAATCTTCATTTTAAATACATAACTATATGATAAACAGTGTCAAGAAAAAGTATGTTAACCCTTTGGAATTAGCTGGTTTTCTGCATTAATTGAGAGAGTTATAGCTGCAGGCATTGCTCCGAAAAGAGGCGTGAGCTCCAAATTGCCACTGAAGATACAGGGAGCCCCTAACCTAACCCTTTCCCTAATCTTAATTCGCTTTTGTTGAAATCATTAGCCTAGGGGTTTCCATACTTTTTCCAACCTACACTGTGAATATATGAATGATGTATTCAATATATACAAGAACAATACAATTTGTGTGTTGTTATTTAAAACCGTTACAATTATTTGGACATCCAAACGCTACATAGGAGATCGAGGAAAGTTTAGTTAAGCATGTTTGATTACTGCCTCAGCTTGTTTGTAGCTGTATTACTGTACTGTCAGGCTACTCAAAAGTTAAGTCAAGTTAATAGCTACACTGTTACTCATTCAGGCTGACAGAGGAAGGGTAAATCAAAGGCAGAGTGCGTGTAAGTGTGTTCAGCCATTGTGATCAGTACCGTGTGAAGCAGGTGACGTCTGCGAGCGAGCATGGGGAGGAATGAGAATGGAGTTCAACTGTGGTTGGATAGACAGCTCTGCAGGGGGGAGAGAGACAGAGAGGTTAGTTGTCAATACTAGGGCTGAGTATTATTTCAGATTTCCTGATTTGATTCAATTCGGATTTCGAATCGACTCCAATCCATATGATTGTATTTCAGTTATAATGTCCATTTTTCTTTCATATAAAAGAGAATTCTCTCTCAGCTAATGCTGTTAATTTATACAGGGGACCTTTTAATGGGTACATTACAAAAATAGTCATTTTACAAATTATATTTAATTTGTTTTTCATCATTTTGGTCACATTTTAGCTTTCTAAAAACGTACAAATCCATATCCATAAATACAATGTTTTGTTGCATGTCTATTGTTTAATGCATAATTTTTACTATTTACAAGTATTTACACTGATTTGTAGAACACATGCTAAAAATCAATACTATCTCCTTAAGAAAACCAGCAGTTCTGTAATGAGTGTCTGAAAATGAGTGCATATTAACAAGAGAACTTGGAATAGCTTCTTTACCTCCTCCGTGCTATTCGTTATTAGAATTAAATCTTTATTTTTTTGTTGTTTTTGATCAACAATTGACTGTTAAGAACAGAAGGGATATGAAAATGAACATCTTCTTTTTGGACACACAAAACGAGTCAAATCAACTCTCAACACGTCGTAAAAGGATGCTGAACTTCTTTGCCAATATATTACTCCATCACTGGTGAGCGAAATCTCAACATTTACCAGCCATTTGCTAATCACAGACAGACAGCTGCTCATATAAGTAAAAGATCGATCTTGGGTTTTAAGAATCGATATTGAGACCGCTTCAGCTCCTGTCAATATAAACAGGAGTGCTGCATATAGTGTCTCTCCAATCAGCGCTCCTCATTTACCTCAGGAAAGTTATCCAATTCTTATAGTTAGTTAGTTTGAAAAAATTAACTCTAGAAAAGAGTGTTTTGCAAAAATGTTTAATACCATCACTGTCAGAAATGCAACAACAGATGTGGAGTGGATACAACTCATTTCAGAGTATTTTAGCCGGTGGATGTGCAACCTCCTCGTGGATGCGCGAACTCCATCAATAATTCTAAGGTGTGTGTACATGCTTGTGCTGTGTGTGTGCAGGCCTAAGTGTAAATGCATGGATATGTTCCAAGTACACTTTGTGAGCCTGCATTAATGTTATGAAGATATAGATATCGATTTGTTAGCTTAGCCACATGCTAATATCTGAAAACAAAAGTGCACTTTGTCGAGTCTATTTTGCATGTCACATGAGGAGTCTATCACACCAGCTATCTGCATGCCAGGTATGACTGGTTAATTGGATTTCATTTTGGTTCAAATGCTGTTATAGACATGTAGACAGATGCACTGTAGGCATTAGACTTTTGTCAGCTCAGTAGATTGTGTACTAAACTGCTACAGTTTCTAAGATGTGAGATTTAGAGACCAAGCTGAAGAAAGAGAGCATGTGAGCTTTTTTTATCCAACAGGGCTGAAGCTGAGGAGAAGTGGCAGTTCTCCAAGTTCAACTTACCCACAGGGCTGAAGTTGAAGAGTTGGGGAAGTTCTCGGCCATTAGGCAGACGGGCATTTGGCTGGCGCAGCTCATCAAAGAAGGCATGTGCACAAGCCTCCAGCGGTGAGAGCCGAGTCACTGGCGTGTACTCCAACAGACGAGAACACAATGAGATGGCTTCAGGAGGGGTCCTCGGCTTAAACACCTAACACAAACACATAAAAGAGATGGCACAACCGACCATTTTAAACATGAAAGGCTTTCATCTACTGCATCAGTTTTTAAGTTTGAAACTGTGGATGATTATGCATTCCACTGAATTAATGAAAAACATTTTCATAGTATTTATTTTCTCCCCAATTTGGCATGCCCAATTCGCTCTAGATCCTCGTGGTGGTGTAGTGACATCCAGGTGGCAGAGGATGAATCTCAGTTGCCTCCGCGTCTGAGACAGTCAATCCGTGCATCTTATCACATGGCTTGTTCAGCATGTTACCACGGAGACCTAGTGCATGTGGAGACTTCACGCTATTCTCCATGGCATCCACGCACCATGTGCCCCACCGAGAACGAGAACCACATTATAGCAACCACGAGGAGGTTAACCCAACGTGACTCTACCCACCCTAGCAACTGGGCCAATTGTTTGCTTAGGAAGCCTGACTGGAGTCACTCAGCACGCCCTGGATTCGAACTTGCGACAGCGTCTTTATTTGCTGAACTACCCAGGCCCCAGTTTTAATTTAGTTTATGTTAGTGACTTTAAAACTGCTCCACAGTCCTAAAATTATTTCTTTCTGAGCTTCTGTGAGAATCATCATTGCTACAAGCGTAATAACAGGTGTGCATTACTTTTGTCCAAGGGTGTGCTTTGATCTGTGGGAATTTAAACTCTGTGTAGTTGGGGTTCATCTCTCGGATCTGTTCTCTTGTGGGGGTCCCCAAAACCTGCAGAGTGGACAGACCAAAAAATTAAGACTCTCACAAACAGATCACTCTTTCCTTTTTGTCTATGCCTACTCATAAAAATACAGCTTTTCTCGTTTTCCACTCACCTTGATGATCTCCACTAGCTGGTCCACACCACTGTCACCAGGGAATATGGGCTGCCCCAGCAGCAGTTCAGCTAACACACATCCGGCTGACCAGATATCGATGTTGGATGTGTAATCTGTGGCTCCAAATATCAGTTCAGGAGCGCGGTAATACCGAGAACAGATGTATGACACGTTGGGCTCACCACGAACTAACTGCTTCGCACTGTGGAGATTAAAAGATGGGGGTTACAAACATGTTTGTGCAAGAATCTGCAAAATATTTCACAGAAAAACAAATAAGTCCAGGAATTTGGGTTGATGTAGTGGTCCACAAAAAATTTTTACACACCAAAACCTGTCAAAGTCCCATAGTTTGAATTTAGCCACGTAGTTGCTAGGGATAGGCAATGAGGATTGAAGAGTTGTCAATCTTTGTCTTAAACATTTGTTTTTAGCGAAAGTGGATTACTTGGCGTGCGGACAGTGACTATTTCGAAGAAGTTTAATCTATAAACTAATCTCCTTTAAAGCCCTGCCACTGATTTGCTGCAAGTTGCGCTGTTTTGTTGTGTGTGTGACTCATGCTATGAACACTGGGGACTTTAAATTACATGTCAAGTTAAAAATAGGTCTACATATAAAAATTAAGAATGTGTTAAGGTCGAAGTCAGGTAAACCTGGAACCAGCACCAGCCTAATTATACAAAGGCTCCTTAAACCCAATTAGTCAACAAGTCATCTATTTGAGAATACAGTTTTTACATATTTAAAAAATATGTAATTTTGCAAATTTTTTGCAGTTGCCCAGGTGCAAACATGCACACACAAAACTAAAGCCTAGGTAATACTTTTTTTTTTTCTGGAAAACCGAAGTATACCTTGGCCTTAACACACAAAGCTGCATGCAGAAAATATACATGAGTAGCCACTGAATCTGTGGGAATCGCACCCATGATCTTGCCGTTGCTAGCGCCATACCAATTGAGCTACAGGGACCTTACACACTCTGAAGTTCACTAACTCTGACAGACACTCACCTGCCAAAGTCACACAGTTTGAGTACAGCTGTGTCTGGGTCCACCAGCAGATTCTGAGGTTTGATGTCTCTGTGGCAGACACCTTGGGAATGAATATACGCCAGGCTGCGAAATAACTGATACATATATACCTGAGAGAGAGCGAGCAGTGGGTGGAGGGCAAGATAGGGGAGGAGAGAAAGAGATGTTATCGTTTATTGTGCGTGTACATATGAATGGGCACAGTGGCAGCAGTCATCATAACACAGAGACTTACTTTGACATAGATAATGGGGATGGTAGTCTTGGACTTGTTGAAGTGGCGTGCCACCCTGTACACGGTTTCTGGTACAAAATCAAGCACCAGATTTAGATACACTTCGTCTTTCTGATGAGATTGAAGAGAGAGAACATAGATTAGTTTGGTCACATGGACAGCAACCTACAATTATATTATTCAAAATGACTAATATAGTTGCATAGAATGGGCAAAAATAATTGATAAGTATTGAGAAAAGAACACCAACCTTTTCTCCACTTGAGTAAAAGAAGTAGCGTAGCCTGACAATATTACAGTGGTCCAACTTCCTCATTATCTGTAGCTCACGGTTCTATAGAGAAAGAAATGACATGTGAAAGTAAGTAAAGCATGGAAATCAAACTTATTTTTATCTGAAGCATTAAGATGTGTAATGTAGGGCTGCACAATTGAATTAAAATTGAAATCACAATATGGCCTTGAACAATTATTAAAGAGCTAGGATTAAATGTAGAGTTTGCTGTCACAGTCTGTCTCCCTCGTTTCCCTAGGACTCTTATTTTGAAGTTTTCCCTTGGACTACATCTCCCATAGTACATTGCCTTCATCACTTCCTCATCATCCTCACCTGTCTTCCATTCCCTCATTAGTTTCTCCAGTGTATAAATACCCTCCAGTTTTGTTCTTTCCTTTGTCAGTTCTCGTCCGTGTAATCAAATCAAAAATCAAATCACCTTGCCACACAGCCATATACACAAGTGCAATGGTGTGTGAAATTCTTGGGTGCAGTTCCGATCAACATAGCAGTCGTGACAGTGATGAGACATATACCAATTTACAATAACATCAAATTAACACAGCACAATTTAAAGTCTAATATTCACATAATTACACACAACAATATACCAATAATAACATACACTGTACAGTATACAATACGCATTATATAGATACACATTCAATAAAAAAATAAAAAAAAAATATATAAACAAAAAGTATATATAGTAGTATATATAGAATGTACAGTATTGTACTGTATTGACATTCAGGCTGTCGGTTGATAGTCAGTTGTTAAGAGAGAATATAATATAATAATAATATAATTTATGACAGTCCGGTGTGAGATATAGGAGTAACGGTAATAAAGTGCATTGCTGATGTATTTTGATCGTGGGAGATCAAGAGTTCAGAAGTCTGATTGCTTGGGGGAAGAAGCTGTCATGAAGTCGGCTGGTGCGGGTCCTGATGCTGCGATACCGCCTGTCTGATGGTAGCAGTGAGAACAGCCCATGGCTCGGGTGGCTGGAGTCTCTGATGATCCTCCGAGCTTTTTTCACACACCGACTTGTATATATTTCCTGGAGGGAGGGAAGCTCACCTCCGATGATGTGTCTGGCAGTTCGCACCACCCTTTGCACTGCTTTGTGGTTGTGGTCGGTGCTATTGCCGTACCAGGCGGAGATGCAGCCAGTCAGGATGCTCTCTACAGTGCAGGTGTAGAACAGTGTGAGGATGTGGCGGTTCATTCCAAACTTCCTCAGTCGTCTCAGGAAGAAGAGGCGCTGATGAGCCTTCTTCACAACGACTTCAGTGTGGATGGACCATGTGAGTTCCTCAGTGATGTGGACACCCAGGAACTTGAAGCTGCTGACTCTCTCCACCGGTGCTCCATTGATGGTGATGGGACTGTGTTCTCTGTCCTTTCTTCTGAAGTCCACCACAAGCTCCTTTGTCTTACTGATGTTGAGGGAGAGGTTGTGTTCCTGACACCAGTGTGTCAGAGTGTGCACATCCTCTCTGTAGGCTGTTTCATCATTGTCAGTGATCAGACCTACCACCGTCGTGTCATCAGCAAACTTAATGATGGCATTGGAGCTATGTGTTGCCACACAGTCATGTGTGTACAGGGAATACAGTAGTGGGCTGAGAACACAGCCCTGTGGGGCTCCAGTGTTGAGGGTTAGTGATGAGATGTTGCTGCCTATTCTAACCACCTGGCGTCTGCTTGATAGGAAGTCCAGGATCCAGCTGCACAGCGAGCTGTTTAAGCCCAGAGCCCGGAGTTTCTCATCTAGCTTGGAGGGCACTATGGTGTTGAATGCTGAGCTGTAGTCTACAAACAGCATTCTCACATAAGTGTTCTTTTTTTACAGGTGGGAGAGAGCAGTGTGTAGTGTAGATGCAATGGCATCATCAGTGGAGAGGTTGTTGCTGTAAGCAAACTGCAATGGGTCAAGAGAGAGAGGCAGCACAGAGCAGATGTAATCTCTGATTAGTCTCTCAAAGCATTTGCTGATGATGGGGGTCAGAGCAACAGGACGCCAGTCATTTAAGCAAGTTATTTTTGATTGCTTTGGAACAGGCACAATGGTGGATGTTTTAAAGCATGTGGGGACTACAGACAAAGAGAGGGAAAGGTTGAAAATGTCTGTAAAAACACCAGCCAGCTGGTTCACGCACGCTCTGATGACGCTGCCCGGAATGCCGTCTGGGCCCGCGGCTTTGCGGATATTCACCCGTCGGAAGGATCGGGTTACATCCGCAGAGACGGAGAGTGAACTAACCTCTGTAGCTTCGGCCGCGAGAGCTCCATCCACGAGGGCGGTGTTATTTCCCTCAAAACAAGCATAAAATGTATTTAGCGCATCCGGGAGAGAGGCAGCGGTGTTCATGGTGGAGTGTTTATTCCCTTTAAAGTCTGTGATGATGTTAATTCCCTGCCACATGCTTCTAGAGTTGGTGGTGTTAAACTGTCCTTCAATCTTGCTCCTGTACTGGCGTTTTGCTGTTCTGTTGCTGTTTTTCGGAGGGCACAACTGGCTTGTTTATGCTCCTCCGCATTCCCGGAATTAAAAGCGGAGGTCCGCACATTAAGTGCCACGCTAACATCGTTATTTATCCATGGTTTCTGGTTCGGATAGGTCCGTATTGTTCTGGTCGGGACCATGTCCTCCATGCACTTTTTGATGAAACACATTACGCTATCAGCGTAAAGCTCGATGTCATCATCAGAGGCGGACCGGAACATCTCCCAGTCCGTGTGATCAAAACACTCTTGTAGCGTAGAGTCTGATTGGTCCGACCAGCACTGGATCGTTCTGAGGGTGGGTGCTTCCTGTTTCAGTTTCTGCCTGTAAGCGGGCAGAAGTAGAATGGAAGAGTGATCCGATTTGCCAAATGGTGGGAGGGGGAGGGATTTGTAGCCACGGTCCAAAACCCGGTCCCCTCGTGTATTGAAACTAATGTGCTGGTGGTATTTTTGTGCGACTGATTTTAAACTGGCTTTATTAAAGTCCCCGGTCACAATGAACCGGGCGTGCGGTTTCCTGCTCACTTATACTCCCATACAGATCCTTGAGTGCCCGGTCTGTGTCGGCATGTGGCGGGATATACACAGCTGTGATAATGACCGCTGTGAATTCCCTCGGTAGCCAGAATGGTCGACACAGAAGCATGAGAAATTCCAGATAAGGAGAGCAGAAAGACTTGATAGAATGAACGTTCCTCTGATCACACCAGGATTTGTTGATCATAAAACATACACCACCACCTCTGCTTTTACCTGAGAGGTCTTTCGCTCTGTCCGCTCGGTGCACGGAGAACCCCGCGGGTTCAATGGCTGAGTCTGGAATCTCCGCAGACATCCAAGTTTCTGTAAGGCAGATAATGCAGCAGTCCCTCGTCTCTCGTTGGAAAGAGATCCGCGCTTTCAGCTCGCAGAGCTTGTTAATACTTGCGTTAGTTTGTTGATTTGGTTTATGGTACTCCACGTTGTTTGTTATCTTCATCAGCTTCACCTTCATTAAAAGCCTGTATATTGATCCATCGCCTCTCGCCTCATCATCATCTCTACTACACAATACATGACATTTGCATGCGCTACCAACTTCAAGAGGGACAATCTCTGTTTTGTCTGTAGTCTACAACATAATCCCAGCACAAGAGCAAGAGGGTCTCATTATGCTGTATTTTCCAAACTTGTTGCATTTCAGTGATCTCAGAGCAGTTCACAATGCATGACCTCTCCACACAAATTGGCTACGTAAACACCGCAGCTGAATGTGGCATAAATCTGATTTTTTCACTCGCATGCGACAGATCTGTTAATTGGATGATAGGGATGGGGCAATATCTCGAATTTCAATATCGCAAACCATATTGTGGCATAACTCGATATTTCAATATTTGCAGCATTGTTTTCTGTCTATGTGGTCAAATGAAATAACCAGTCAAACATCACAATCTCTCTTTCACTTGATTTTACCCCAACTGGGCTTTTTATCTAAACTACTATGGGGTTCACACAAGGTCTTTAAAGTGCTTGAATTTAGCCTTTAGAACTTTAAGTACTGGAATACCTGGAAAAATCGCCTTACTTTGATGAAAAGTGCTTGAAATTAAAGCGGATCGTTTCCCCAGTGTAATATGTGTTCACTGAAGATAGGGCGCACTCCACTTTCATTGAATAATGTGTCTTAATATCCTTTCTGTTCTTTACAGTCAGATAAGAAACTGAGAGATTCAGGTTAATGTTTGCTGCACCAGAAAACTGCGAGGCGCTCGTTGAACTTACAGTACCTTTTTTTTCCCCTCCCCTTTTCTCCCCAATTAGGCATGCCCAATTCCCAATGTGCACCAATTCCTCATGGTGGCGCATTGACTCGCCTCGATCCGGGTGGCGGAGGACGAATCTCAGTTGCCGAGCGTGTTACTGTGGAGACATAGCGCGTGTGGAGGCTCACGTTATTCACCGCGGCATCCGCGCACAACTCACCACGTGCCCCACCGAGAGCAAGAACCACCTTATGGCGACCACGAGGAAGGTAACCAATGTGACTCATCCTTGCAACCAGGCCAACTGGTTGCTTTGGAAGCCTTGCTGGAGTCACTCAGCACACCCTGGATTCAAACTTACAGCTGCAGGGGAGGTAGTCAGCGTCTTTGCTTGCTGAGCTATCCAGGCCCCAAAGTGACAGTACCTTTTTAGCGTTTCTTATACAAATGAATGTAAACTCAATGTTATTACATATAAATTGTACACATTATTTCAAACTGTGATAGCTCATATCATTATTATATATACAATTTTATGATATAATATTAATATAAATGTAGAATTTGTATTTTTACAAAGTTAAATTTGTATTATAATAATGATGACAAATTATTAAAAAATAAATATGCACTCACATTTTTTTCAGGACAGGTTTTGTTCAGTTCTTGTTCTGCACCTGATCAGCCTGAATGTACCCCACTATTTTTGAAAGCTTATTTGTTTATGATCTTTTCTTAAAGAGGTATATGAGCAACTCTTATTATTTAAAATGTTTTATTGTGTATTAAAAAAAACTTTATTTTGATGAGAAACTATAATGTGCATTTTGCTCAAATATTTTTTCAGAAATTAAAAAAATTCTGTAATATTTTGTAATCGAAGTGTTATTATTTTGAATCGATATTATATCGAATCGTGAACCTCATATCGTATATTGAACCGAATCGTGAGACAACCATATTGTCCCATCCCTATTGGATGACCATGTGAACACCCAAAAGCACTTTGAATCTGACATTTTCAAATCCGATCTGGGACACTTTCATGTGTGGAAATAAATCGGACATGAATCTGATTTTTTTCCAATGTGCCTTCAGTATGAAAAGCCAGGTCAGATTTAATGTGATTTTTTACATCAATTTAACTCAACATTTGTCACACATGACTGAGTAATATGTTTTAAAACGTTTAATTTCAAGACATATCTTTCTAGTTAATGCATTGAGTTCCTTTTTAACACAAGAAAATTGTAGGCTTCACCAGTTGGGTTCAGCATTTTGTTTGAATTTCACATAGTAAAACATGCAAGAAAAGAGCAGAGGTAGATTTAGCCTATGTAACGAAGCTCTTTGCTCAAGTCACTCGTGCAGAAAGTTTCTATATTTCTCAAACTGTATCAAAACGTGAATGCAAGCATGTCAAACGAAATCTGAAAAAATGACAGATAACAACTCTTACTTTACATACAGTATATATAATGCCGTTTTTCCTGCTGTCCTTCGATTTTATTTTATCTTGCTCATAATATTAAATCATTGAGCTTCAGTGGTAATTAAATTCCACCATACGACTGCAAATGACTTATTTTAAATAACTTTACCCATCTGGTCTTTCATCACTAGTTGATATTTTATTAAAGAGTCATTAAGTGTCCTATTCGGGTAAAAAAACAAAACAAAAAACTGCTATTAACCATTTTAATATGTTAATTAATTATACATATTAAAATAATGAACATGTCTGGGTTTGTTATATGCATGCTCAGGGAGTGTTATACGCATGCGGGTCAGTTAACGAGTATCGGCTGTTCAGACTATTGTCTGATATGGGCTACATTTAAAATGTTGTGTGAACAACCGTACAAAAACATCTGATTTGAGCAGAAAATCTGATTTGGGTCACAATTAGCTGCTGTGTGAACGTAGCCACTGAATCACAAGTACAGTTAGCTTTAAAGGTGCACTCAATAAGTTCCCAAATGTGCGTTCTTTTGTGTTCTTACAATCTCATGGACTAGTTCGATGACATTATCCATTGCCGAATTTTAATTCCAATACTCAAGAACACAAGTACTGAGAATGCATAACAGTACCGGATGTGTTCTTGATCAGGCTGAATATCGAGGGTGCATTGGATGTGACTTGTGCGAAAGAAGCCATTTGAAGTCCCAGAAGACATAGCGGCACTACGGTGGCAGATAAAGGACAATTATTATGTTTTCCCTCAAGAGTTTTCTGCTTTAAGCTCGTGAAAGTCTGACGGCTCGGGAAAACAACATTTGTTGTTTTGTTGGGCATCATTTTAATAAAGTAATAAACACATGGAGGAAACTAGTGCTAACAGTCTTTCTTCTTTCAACGAGTCCTACAAAACCTCACTGGAGTGTGATAATGTCAGTAGTTCTTTCGCTGGCTACAAATGTGCTGCGACGGTCAACTGTGAAACAGAAAGATCGCAGCACACTCAAAGCTCGCAATAGATGTGTTCTACGTCCTCCTGTCCTTCAGAGTTCGTAGCTTGGTAAGACTGGTCTTCATAAGAACACAAGTCTGTACTCTTCATTCTTACCATTGAGAAACATACTTTGTCGTCTTGGACTAACACTGACACCTAGGGGTCTGGAGGCAGCATACCTCAAATGCAATAGTTTTCAGTTACTGATGCCATTGTAAATTCACTATTTACAGTCAGCTATGATTAATGTAGTCCATGAGAGAAAGTGTCCAATAACAGGGTGGTTACAGAGATTAAGAGTAGTATTCACCTGGTCATGTGATTATAACATTGAAGCCACCATGAGGGGGACCCTCTCCATGTAAAATAAAAGATCTTTATAAGGTTACAGAGTCTTCATCTCATTTGAGTGCTCATGATTTATATTATATATGTTTAAAAATAACTATACATTTTTTTAATGAGGTAAAAACTACTGAGGGCACCTTTAAAGCCTACAAATACTTTGCATGAGAACAAGCAAGTGAGTTGCTTCTGGTTCATTATCATGTACTGTGAACACAAATTGTGAAACAAAACCTCTAGGTTCAAACACTCCAAACATTTCTGGCCATTACAAATTACTATACAAATCTAAACAGGATGCAGAGAATTTTATATTTTGGACAGAAGAGGAGTTAACAAAATCTTTACATTTGGAATGGAGCCTACATTAAAAGAAATCAATACAACACATAAAATCTAAATTGGAAGTTTAGTGGTTTTCAGTCCATATCTGTTAGCTTTGAGACACCTAGTGTAGTCTAGCTAGTGTACTGCCAAATGTTCCCAAAATGAAGTCTTTCTCTTTCAGGAAAAAAAAAGCAAAAATCATCCTGCACTACACAGATTTTTGTCCAATATACAGCTTTCTAGTCTAATGGCCCAAAAAATTAGAACTGGGCTTTATTCGAAGCCACAAACAGATCCTTGTACAATGAACTTCTAAGAATATAACTGAACTTCTTACAAACAATATAATGCATTAAACCAAAATGAGGCAATACATTAACAGCATGTAAAAAAATAAAAAAAATAAAAAAAAAAAACACACAATTAAAACTCTGTATACACTGCGTAATATTTATGCTAGCAGCCAGACTGCGAGTGCAGTGGTGGTTTGTGTGTGGTTTTGTTATTTTCATGCATCTTACCTTAAACCTCTTATCCTGAAGCACCTTCTTTATGGCCACCATCTCCTGGCTATCGATAAGTCGAGCTTGGTATACCACCCCAAAAGAACCATTGCCGATCACCTTGATGTCTGTGTATGAGACTTCTTGAGGGCGGTCAGGACCCTGCCCTGGTGTGGCTACTACCGTTGTCACCTTCCCACTATCCCCTGCAGACAAAACAAAACAAGAGTTACTTTTGAAATAAAAGGCCATTCATTGACAGATCTGACCTTTAGCTAGAAAGAATCACGAAGATCCAGGCCATGTGAGCCTGTTTTAGCCTATATGGCTTCCATGAATGCTGTGGTGGTCTCTTACACTATGACCATAACATAATTACTGTGTAGCTTATTAATCACACCCTCCCTGCTGTAATCCTTAAAAGATAAATTAAATTACTAACACTCACGGAACAAAAACATCACAAATGCAGGATTTTAAAATAGAAAATTCCTAAAAAAAAATAAAAAAATAAAAAAAAGAGTCAATTTAATCAATGATTAATGGTTAGCCTACTAGGATTGGTTGTCCTTGTGTGATTTTTAGCAGTTTTTAACTAGTTTTGCATGGTTGAGAGCAGGGGTTGCATTAACCGAAAATTCTCTCTGTCAACCACAGATTTTTTTAAAACATTGACAAAAAATCTGTCAATCTGACAGATAAAAAAGAAACAAGAAAACCATTTTAACCTAGTGCATCAGTTTTGACTTCACTCTCTCTCGCTCGCTCGCTCTCTCTCACTCTTCAGCTGTATGTGTGTGTAAGTGCCCTGTTTATTGCCTGGTATTAGGGCTGGGTGATATGTCGTGGTGATGATATAAAGTGTCAATCGACAGAGATTTTGCTATATCGTGTATATTGCGATATGTAAATATATATGTGCACAGCGTGACCGTATCTATCAGTGGGCAAGCTTCACGTGAAACTGAAACCAGGCTTGAGCGGGGAATGAATTTGACGGTTATTTGTCCATGCTGGTTTAATGGCAGATTCACTAAAGGAAATATGCAGATCAGGCAACAGCACAAATGTGCCCACAAACTCGTGGCTGATTCTTTGCAATTCTGATTCTGAGGGCCGGTTCTGAGCAATCTACAGCGGAGGATGCAGAAGTCCACTGTGATCTGACTGACACACTCTGCGGGGCAGTGTCACTATGATCCAGACACCTGGATCATCTCTTGGACCACAAGGAAATAAAGTGCATTAAACTCACAGCACCTCCCTATATTATCGGAGATAATTTGCAGCATTATCATAGAAGACATTATTCCTGCAAATAGTTTTCAGATGAATGAAACAGAGAAAAAAAAAAAAAGAGTGAAAACTCTTTACATGCACTTGTTCCACATGACAGGCTCGTGCTGCACGCCTCTGAACAAACAGTGAATCAGACACGAGCATTGATGGCTTTTCTGTTGTCTGTTCTTATAAATATAATAAAGTCGAGTAAAGACGCTGACTAACACCCCTGGAGTCACAAGTTCGAATCCAGGGCATGCTGAGCGACTCCAGCCAGGTCTCCTAAGCAACCAAATTAGCCCCGTTGCTAGGGTGGGTAGTCACATGGGGTAACCTTCTCGTGGTCCCTATAATGTGGTTCTCGCTCTCGGTGAGGCATGTGGCGAGTTGTGCGTGGATGCCACGGAGAATAGCGTGAAGCCTCCAAACGCACTAACAACAAGCCACATGATAAGATGCGCAGATTGACTGTCTCAGACGCAGAGGCAACTGAGATTCGTCCTCCACCACCCAGATTGAGGCGAGTCACTATGCCACCACGAGGACTTAGAGCAC
The DNA here is from genome assembly GCF_019703515.2 of Myxocyprinus asiaticus. Taxonomy (NCBI): domain Eukaryota; kingdom Metazoa; phylum Chordata; class Actinopteri; order Cypriniformes; family Catostomidae; genus Myxocyprinus; species Myxocyprinus asiaticus. The sequence goes on along the minus strand of NC_059359.1, from coordinate 28,016,144 downwards.
ATTGGGAATTGGGCATTCCAAATGAAAAAAAATATATATATTATATAAAAAATAAAGTATTTCTTCAAGCGAATGTTTTTGTGTCTAACAGCATTTCTTGTCATATGTCACTCTGAGACATCTTACAGGTCGCCTGCCTGTAGATGAGCAAAATTACCTGTGCATGAAATCAGCCTCGTCGTATTTTGCGGGTGGCGGGTGCTATTTTCATACCCTGGCCACTGTTTAATATATTTGCCGACTTCCCAGATCCATGGTTTTGCCATTTCCCAAAATTGTCGATAATCATCTGTTCGCAATCGGCATCGGGATCTTTGTAAGACATCGTCGATATCCGATTAGATCGTCACATCGCCCAGCCCTAAACAGTACCATATTAATATTAAAGAGTACCATTTTTGAAATCTTTTTTAATCTGTATGTGGCATGGCTATGTGGTCTGGTTAAACCCTTAAGCGTTTATTTTGGTGGAAGACTGTTCAATCTGTAGTAGAGTTGACTGACACTTTATATTAGGTGCTTTAACTACTATATACTTATTCATTTGATACAATATAATAATTATGCACATACGTGTTGTTGCATTGTACTTACATTTAAAGTACCTGAATTGAATTACATCTGTAGTTACACTGTTAACCTTTCCCCTAAACCTAACCCGTACCTCATCCTCAGTAGCAGTACCTTAAACCCTAATCTAAACCTACCCGTACTTCATCCTCAGTAGCAGCAAAAATGAATCTTGTGAGAATTTTGCAGAACAACATGTAGTTACACAAGTACATTGTTTCTCTGTATTTTAATGTAAGTACATAGTAGTTAAAGACACCTAATATAAAGTTCAGCTAGGGCTGGGCTATATGACGATATATCATGGCAACGATATAAAGTGTCAACCGATAAAGATTTTGCTATATCGTGTGTGTATATATATATATATATTATATGTAAATCTCCAAGAGTACAGCTCATGCTTCACGTGAGACTGACACCTGCCTTGAGTGGGGAATGAGTTGCAGCCGGTAAAATTGCGTGTTGATTTAGCAGCAGATTCACTAAAGGAATTATGCAGATCAAGCAACGGCCCAAACACGGCAACAAACTCGTTGCTGATTCTTTGCAACTCTGATTTTGCGGGCTGATTTCACTATGATCCAGACATCTGAATCATCTCTTTAACATGCAGAGGTTCGCTTGACTACACAGCACATCTGTACTTCATCATTTGATGAATTATTGCTGATATGATTAATAGAAAAGTCAAGAAAAAAAGAACAAGGGGAGCTTGTTATTAAAACAGGTGTGACATCTGTGTTGTAGGTTTACAAAAGCTGACACAGATTATAAAAATGTAATCTGCTAAATGTGTCGCACGATGTTAATCACTCATATCGTGATAAGATTTTGGTCATAACGCCCACCCCTAAGTTCAGCCCTATTGTGCATGCGAGTAAGCATTTTTTTTTTTTTTCAAAATTTCCGACCGGATGGTTATTTCCTAGGGATGTACCGATTCACTCGTTTTCTCGATGCATCGCTTACTTATGCTGCTGATCTATATGCATCGATCTCGAAATATGATTTTTGAATCGAGAATCGTTAGTGTTGGTCAATAATCTATTTAAAGTGCTAAAAATCGGATGAATCGCGATTTGACAAAACAGTGTACAATATTTTTAAATATATAAATATTTAATAAATTAGGCTACAAGTGTATTTTAATGGAGACCTGTGTGGAGTCATTCCCTAGGTGCATGCCCTCATAGCTCTACTATCACAGGTGCGCACTGCACTCTTCTGTCGCCCTTCACGGGATCCAGCTCTCAGTTCAGTCCTTAACTCTCACTGAAAATTTTTCTGAGCAGCTTTCAAACACCTTGTGTCTGATCTCTCCTCAGAATGGCCACTGAGAATCACATGAAGAATTGACAGCTTGCGCTCTTGTCTCGAGTGAAATGCGCTCAAAGCTTTGTATAGCTGCCAGCTCATTGACTGTGTCCAAAAACCGGAAAATGCTGCCAACGGAGGTAGGATGAAAATACGGTGCTTTTCAAACTGTACTGAGACCAGTTTCTTTAAGAGTTCCATTCACCCAAAACACTATCGGTTAAGCCATTAACTGATTAGGCAGCAAGTCAGTTGCCTACGTTTTAAAGTGCAGCCTTTGCGTGGCCAGTACTGAAATAAAATGCTGTCATTGCGATGAAACATTTTTTTCTATAAGATAAAGTGCCATTTTACTGGTATCATTGTTTAGTTAGGGACTTTGCATGCAGAAAACAAATAAGTTGAAGTCATTGTCGATATTGCTTTTCTCTTTCCCTATTTGTATATAAAGCCTTGAGTAAACTGAATGTAGTCATATGATGTTACTTTATTGATTTGGACTGTTTTACTGATTCAGAGTTCCCATGGTCATGGAAAACCTGGAAATATCAGGAAATTTAAAAATGTCCCTGATAGTGCTTTCCAGGCCTGGAAAAGTCATGCAAATTAACAAACTTTTAAAAAAATCATGGAATTTTTATAGTAAAATATGGAATACTTTTTTGGTTAAGCTTGGCTCAAATATTTTAGCACTCTGTTGTATTCCAAGATGCCTGTATGTTCTTGTATTTAATGTGTTTTCTTTCAAGCTGCTTTTGGTGCAGTAAAGTCTTTTATATTAAGTCTATATTAAGTCTTTTGTCTTTCTTTTTCTTGTCTAAGACACATTAGGAGTATTTTAAGAATCCTGTAAATGCATTTGAAGAAATTCAGAATCGAATCATTAATCAAATTTTATTGTGAATTGAATGGAATTTTCAAAACTACATTTTGAATCGAAAACGAATGAATCGATTCGTTTACAACCCAAAGATTCACACCCTTATAATTTCCTTTTAAAGCTGCACATAGCCAGCAAAGTTTAAAAATCTCTTTTTAGCCAGCGGTTGATTTAAAGGTAAAACTTTCAGCCTAAAACTTCTAGGTTTCACCACAATTTCTTAGGGAGTCAAAAATTATTATATATCCACTGTCATGTGTATATCATTATAATGGATGCTATGCCCCTGAATGTAGCCCTAGCACTTATGAAATGAAAACAAGTATGACGGATAAAAATAGACCATGACAGAAATTTTACAACTCTAGTTCAGAGACCTTTATATTTTAAAGGCAGTGGTGCAATGATCAGGAAATTTGAGTTCGATACAGATCACCAATATTAATTTTAAAAGTACAATTTGACACACTTTTGCAAGTTATATGCTTCAGTTATATGTTAATGCCTAACACTGCAAAATTACATTCAATTTACATTCACTGTGAAATGTTTACATTCATTTGAATTGAGCTGAGTTCCATTTTCACAGTCCATTGGGACATACTAGCAACCAGTAAACACCATTAGAGCTCCAATGAGAAATCATTAATATCTATGATGTGATTACCGTCTTTGGCAATTCGTTGTAACGCAAATCAACATTAAGCAACTGCGTGAAGACGTGGTGCCGTTATTAAAGGTTAAACTCTTATTGCTGTATTTGGTGGTATTGCACCAAACATATGTACATCTCTGATTTAAATCTGTGTTCTCACAAAATAGTGCTGGGATGAGTGACTGATGAGAGATAGAGAGCGCGCATGTTTGACGCCGAGAGCGTTCATAATTGCTCAAACCATCTCCATAGCCTCACACACCATCTGTCGCAACAAACATTACATCAAGTATAATCAGATTTATATTTGCATGTTTATTTGTTGTTAAATTTGTTTTTACATCCATTTGCAGTACCTTTGTCCTCTGTGACTACATTTACATGGACACCAGAAAGCGGCTTATTGCGAGATAGTGTTCATGTTTACATGCACTTTATGTGTGACATATTTTTTACTCTCGTATGCATGTGGCTCGGTCAGTAAGCAGCTTTCTACACAGCAACATAATTTCCCCCGTGCATCTTGTGTAAATAACAAGCATGGCATCTGAGGAAGACTTCGCTATTTCATTCTCTGTTGCTTCACTTTATTTCCAGATATCCCAGAGTTGTTGTTTCCTTAAATTTTCATTGCGAACTGAAGCAGAATTGCGCTGCAATCGTGGGATTTCCCTCTTACACAAAACTCCGGGATTCTTCCAGTGTACGAGCGCATTTACGCGAACGTGAGGGACAGTCGATATTTTACATTGGTGTGTATAAATGGGTATAGTTTATATTGTATGTACTTTTCCCACTGTACTACCAGAAATGTTGAATTCTTTCCACGGTGTTGACTTGTTGTTGGACTCAGTCCTATGACGTTGGTTATCTGGTCTGTTCACACATATGCACACTCTTCAAAAACCTGTAAGAACATCGCTTGTGTGTTTATATTCATTAGAGTAGCAGTATGTGTGTTATTTCATGTGTGCTACAATAAAAAAAGATTGACCCTAAATCTAGGCACGATCGGCTGATCACGATCACAGATTTAAGGTGAAGATCACCCAATCTACATCTGTGGCTGATCGATCGGTGCATCCCAATTTAAAGACATGACAAATATTAAGTCTCAAAGCAAACCACCCAACACATGTTTTACAATGGTTAAATCTTTCAGAACCCATTCATGCCCTATTTTTCATCACGTTATGCCTCTTATTCCGACAAGCGCTAGAGTTAGCACACAGTGTGGTGTTAATAGTAGCCAATAGAAACACCCATGATTAGATGTGTGTCCAACCCCAACAGAACAAGGAGCAGAGATTATCTCTAGAAACAGCAGGCTGTCCAGCCAGGTCTCCTAAGCAACCAAATTGGCCCGGTTTCTATGGAGGGTAGTCACATGGGGTAACCTCCTCGTGGTTGCTATAATGTGGTTTGTTCTCGGTGGGGCGCGTGGTGAGTTGAGCATGGATGCTGCGGTGGATGGCGTGAAGCCTCCGCACGCGCTATGTTTCTGTGGCAACGCGATCAACAAGCCACGTGATAAGATGCGCGGGTTGATGGTCTCAGATGTGGAGGCAACTGAGATTCGTCCTCGGCCACTCAAACTGAGGCGAGTCACTACGCGACCACAAGGACTTAAAAAGCACATTGGGAATTGGGCATTCCAAATTGGGAGGAAAAAAAAAGAACCCCCCCCCCAGGCTGTTTAACTTGGTAGCTGTTTAAACAAAGGCGTAGAAAGATGAGAAAGCAAAAATCTGTATTTCCACATGTGGTCAAGAACAGACATGGAATACCTGGAAATAGATAGAGCTCAAGGGTGATGTTTTGCCTGTCAATTGTTGTCAGTTTAGATTCTGAGGAATTGACAAAGATTCATCAAAATAAAGTGTTTTGTCTTCTTAAATAATCAACAATTATTAACGTAAAGCAGACAGCAGTTGAGATGCATGGCAGAGACCAGTTGCTGATATATCGTGTAATTTTCATGATAACAGCAATATTTTTAGTGGGACATGCAGGTTAGTGTCCAATTATTATGACCACTGGCCACCTAAATAAGTCAACATCAATTATGCCAAATCTCAACATTATAATGTCAGTATGCAGTCATTTTGTGATTGGCCAAATGGACATTATGTAATACTGAATCAATGTCTATTGAATAAACCATTCAGTAACTACTGTTTCAAGTTTTTTTTTAGAGGCATATTATTCCACCCACTGAATCACCTCATTCCTAGTAATAACACCCCATCAACAATACACATGGAAATCTAGCAGTCAGCTCCACTGCAGATGCAATCCTCTGGCAGCGAGCAAAACCACTGGGAATAATTTATAGAGCACCAAATAAAGAGGTTTATGCCTCTGGGGAAACCACTAATTTTCAAAGTAGTACACAAGCCACAAATCTAAATTGTATAAATTGTCTTTGATATGACACAGTATGATTTTAATCAAATTAATAAGATTGTACAATTAAGATGGGGGTCGTTTTTCAATGTATTCATGATATGTAGTTATTTTTTATTCTCAGATTTTGCCTTCTAAATTACATAGATTCTGGGGTAATAACACTTTGGCCCTCTTAACGTTTAACTCGTACAGTCTAAGAACAATTTAGGAGACGTATGATGAGGTTAAATCTATCAAGAGTCGTAAATAAGTAAATTACTGAAGGCATATGCAGAATTGAAGACAAAATCTGTGAGATGTTCCCGACAGGGCTAACTGAGCTTTGTTAGCAAATAATATCTTCAGGTATACAACGACATCTAAACACCCAGCCAGCCTCAAATCATATTTCAAATCAGGGCACAATACACTCTTATAAAGACTTGAACGCGATACACTGTTCTCATGCAGGATTGTCGAGCTAATGTAGTTAGCGCAACCAAAGCCCTTGATCCGTCTACAAAAACAAGCTCCTGTTAGCTTAGCCAGCTAGCCGCCTAAAGTAGGTTAACGTGATCATGGCAAAATAGTCACAAAAATGAATGAATAACATACTACAAGGTCCAGCACTTATGGATTTACTAGTTTACTAATATCACATTCGTTCTGATTTTCGTGATATGCCATTGAATGATACTCACTGCCCAGCTTTAAGTTTCCGAAACCAGACGAACTCCCGCCTGAGGCCTGCGCGCCTCCGGACTTTCCTGAAGAGCTTCCACCGGCGACGGCTGATCCGACGGTGGCTGCAGCGGCTCCCGGAACCCCCGGAGGCTCAGCAAACGAGCTAGTCCTGGGCCGCCCGCTGCCACTCATTTCGGGTTGCGAGTGTGCCAGAGCGGGTGTAAAGTGTGCTGGTAGACTGGCCCAGGTGCGTAGTGGATACGTTAATTTAAACAACAATAATTGTTAAAAAAAAATAAAGATTACTGAACTCTAGTATCGTTAAGATTGTGCACCTCCTCTTTCTTCTGTGTGGCTGGCAATTGGAGCTGACGCTCTGCGCGCATTGTTTTCTGGGTAATGTAGTTCAACAACGCTTTCACATGATCTTGCAGCATAAAAATCTGTTCATTACACAACCCCATGATGATAAAATAAAACAACGCATTAATTCGACAGTGTTATGTGTTATGTTGTATATAATTGTTTGTTAGCCTATGATACAAAAACAATTCAGGAGAAGAATATTCTTTACTAGTATTTTTCGTTGTGGTAAAGAAATGCATCTATACATTATATTTTTTGTTTGCATGACATTATCAATTCATCTGCTGTGCATGATATGGGCCCTATCTAGTCATTCATAGATCAAAAATTTGGTTTGAGAGTGCAAAATATTGTAAAGAGCTGTTTTGTTAACGATCTTCACAACACATACTACTTGATGTTAATTTAAACGCCAGTTTTTAAAATAAGGTAAATTCAATTAAAACTGTGGTGTATACAGATTGTTTCCAATTATTTGTCCCCAAAATTAAATCAAGGGCAAAAGACCCATAGGACATCCTAATAGAAAATTACCTGTTCAATACAAGTTATGCTCAATCGACAGAATTTGTGGCATACTGTCCATAACCACAAAAAATAATTTCGACTAGTTTCTCCTTTTCTTAAAAAAAAAAAAAAAAAAAAAAAAAATCGAGGGCACAGTGAAGCACTTACAAAGAAAGTGAATGGGCCCATTTTTGGAGGGTTTAAAGGCAGAAATGTGAGCTTCATAAAAGCACTTACATTAGTTCTTCTGAATACAGAAAAGGTTAGCAAGTGATTTTATCACACTAAAATCATGTTAACATGCATACTGTTTACATTTTGTAGCAACACTTATGAAACAGTGAGTATTTTAATGTTTACTGATTGGCCCCATTCACTTCCATTGTAAGTGCCTCACTTTACCTCACTGTAAAATGAGCGCAGAGTTGAAATTACATTTTTTGGTTCTCAACATTACCACAAAATGCTGTTGATTGAGCTTAACTTGTATTGAAACCGGAATATTCCTTTAAATTGGCTCATTTAAATTTACATGCTTGTCAAATTCTGGACATTAATGAGCTGATGAAGATATCTTTCAATTTAGTGTTGGGAAAGGGAACAGTGTTTTGATAACAATGTTTATAATTTATGGCACATAATGATGCAACAGATTTATGGTGCCACTGCAGTCCTCACTTACATATAAAACTGCAAGTTAATTTATCTATTTGTTTGTAAATGGTGTTTTTCCATGAGCAAACAGCAGTTTAATTTATTTCGTGTTTAATTCTAATTTGACAGGATGGACTGGATTATTTATCCAAACATTTCTTAAATTTATTTTATTTATTTGCAATATTCCTTAAATTCACCTGCAGTCATCAGCTGACCAGAACACAATCAGTTAGCATCAGAATGAGCTTTATTGCCAAGTATGCTTACACATACAAGGAATTTGTCTTGGTGACAGAAGCTTCCAGTGCACAAACAATACAACAACAAGACAGAGATAATAATAAAAAATAGAATAAAAAGTGAATAGAAAATATAAGTATATACAGAAATACACAATAATACAAATATATATATATATATATATATATGTGTGTGTGTGTGTGTGTGTGTGTGTGTGTATGTACAAATACAAATCTGTTATATACAGAAGCAAGGGAATGTAATGCCAGAAGAGGTATGGTATGTTGGATAAATATAAATAGACTAAGCTGTGTGTTGCACATAATTATTGCTCAATGGGGCAGTTTTAACTGTTCATGAGATGGATAGCCTGAGGGAAACAACTGTTCCTGTGCCTGAAGGTTCTGGTGCACAGTGCTCTGTTGCGCCTGCCAGAAGGCAACAGTTCAAAAAGGTAGTGGGCTGGGTGAGTGGGGTCCAGAGTGATTTTTCCAGCCCTTTTCCTCACTCTGGAAGTGTACAGTTCTTGAAGGGAAGGCAAGGGGCAACCAATAATCCTCTCGGCAGTCCGAACTGTCCTTTATAGTCGTCTGATGTCCGATTTCATAGCTGAACCAAACCAGACAGTTACTGAAGTGCAGAGGACAGACTCAGTGACTGCTGAGTAAAACTGTATCAGCATCGCCTGTGGCAGGTTGAACTTCCTCACCTGTGAAGGAAGTACAACCTCTGCTGGACCTTTTTCACAGTGGAGTCAATGTGGGTCTCCCACTTCAGGTCCTGTGAGATGGTAGTGCCCAGGAACCTGAATGACTCCACTGCTGCCACAGTGCTGTTTAGAATGGTGAGGGGGGTCAGTGTTGGGGTGTTCCTCCTAAAGTCCACAATCATCTCCACCGTTTTGAGCGTGTTCAGCTCCAGGTTGTTTTGACTACACCAGTGAGCCAGCCGTTCAACCTCTCTTCTGTTACTGTATTCTTGGACATTATGTGTATTGGATATTCAGATATTTCAATAATAATTGCATGTATTGGTGGTTTAAAATTAGCATGAGCAGATATAACATATTCACATTCTCATATGCACTAGCATCCAGACGCAGCTATCAGACTGTCCATAACAACGGCTTGAGTTTGACAGGCAGTCTTTTCATCCAATCACATTCTTGCGCAAGCCGCTAGCAACTCCCACGAGGCGGGGCAGCATGCACAGAGCAAGGAACAGAGACCACACAAACGGAACAATTCCACATACACGAACGTGTTTACGTCGAATTATCTCTCCAAAGAGTGCGTCGAGCAGAGCAATACTGGTTGGTTTCGGTGAGAAACGCATTCTGAACACCGGAAAGCTTCCGCAGGGCAGCTAAGCGCGGCACGAGGGATTGCCCAACTGCAGCGCGCGCGAGGCAAGGTTTGTAAAGCGGTTGAGGAAAGAAGGCCTCGCTCAGCGTTCTTAGACCTGCGGGGAAAAGTGAAGAGCGCCGCCTGACGACCGCCGTACAGCGGGGTGGTACAGTCAGGAGACAGCGGTGAGCTCCACAAGCTCTGGCAAAATCTGAAGAGCGCCACCAACTGCTCGCCACAAGGTAAACAAGTAGCGTTATGCTGTCCGTTGTGGTCCCACAACTAGCTTTAAAAGGTTTTTTGTCAGGGTATATTGTCAATTAATTTGAACTTTCTCTCTGCACCAGTACTGTAATGCATGTAATATTGCTTATTTATTGATGCAGCTCGATTTGTAGACTATTTATATTAGCAGAGCTGCCATATTTAATGGTCTTCATTTTGAATTATGAGAAATGATCTGTATTATAATGTTAAAGACTTCCTTTCTTCTGTAGAACACACAAGATGTTAGGCAGAATGACAGTCTGTCGTATTTCACTTTTATTGTATGTAAAAAAAAAAAAAAAAAAAAAGTAATGTAAGCAAATGGTGACTAAGGCTAGCATTCTGCCTTACAAATTTTATGTTTCACAAAAGTATTTGGAACAACTACAGGGTGAGTAAACAATGACAGAATACAATTTTGGGGGGTGAACTGCCCCTTTAACCCTTAAATGCATGGAAATTTATTTAGAGACCCGGCACATTTATCTATCACAAATGGATCTACAAAATGCCCAGACTGTCAAATTTTCTAAATATTTTCAAGACAATTAGAAAATAATAGAATAAAATATATTTTGATGTTTTTTTTTATTTATATAAATCAGAGAGATAATGCAAAAAATCAGGACAAATCTAGAACAGGATTCATTACTTTCACACTGACATTTCATGAGACACAACTGGCTGTCAAACACATATTGACCTACATAAGCTACACATAAGTTACACATAAGTATTTTCTGAGGCACTTATTGAGTCTAAATAGATGCACAACATAAATCATTTCAGTAGTTCACCCAGATGACAATAGTCAAATCATACTGTTCATGTGTTGTACTTACTATAGTTTACTTTGATGTTTTTTCTTCATCAGATAACAATGTCAAATGTCAGTCACTGAAACAACAGTGCCACCTTGAGTAAGAAATAACGTGTAATATGTGTATACACATATGGGATACAGATAATTCACCATTGTGGCACAGAAAATCAACCTGATACAGTGTTTATTTGTATGAATATTGTACTCATTTCTTTCATTGTAATAAAACAAATTTATATCCTGTGATAGTAAACTTATATAAATATGAAATAATCATACAAATATCATTTATGGAAGTACCGTTAGGAACATTTGAGTTATTGAATTATAAACAGGGTTCGTACAAGGTGCTTGAAGTGCTTTAAGTACTTGAATTTGACTTTTTCAAATTTAAGTCCTGGAAAACCCTTGAAAATAGCAATTTTTACCAAGAGGTGCTTAAAAAGTTCTTGAATTATAGAAAATCTTAAAATACGTTGCTTAAATCATTTAAAAAAATTAAATGTATGTATTTATTTTTGAAACAACACGACTACAGACCACTAAACCACTGCTGAATCGAGCAGCGCATAGACGGCTCTGTCACGTGGCACCTGTTACTTTTGGCAGCGCTGTTCAGAATGGGCCAATCACAATCAAGTGTTACTGGAGGATTTAAAAATATATATTTTATAGATACTGCTGTGGCGGATTTAACAAGTATGAATTCTTGCAACTATCAGTTTAATTAAAAATTACTCTCCAGAGTGAAAAAATGATATGAGATGTAAAATGATTTGAATGCAGATCAATGTAGGATTCAGTTTTGTGAGCCTTCTAGTGCCCCCTTCTGTAAAGAAAGCTTTGTGTCTCACAAAATAGGTTATTTTTGACAACATTTGGGTCAGTATCAAAATATGTTGACAAACATGTCCCTTGACTTTTTTAGTCATGAAAAAGCTTTCAAATAGCAAAAAAAAAAAAAAAAAAAAAAAATTTAAAAAAATAAAAATTTTTTAGAAAATATATTTGAAATTGTTAATTGCCTGAAAAAAATCCTTGTTCCCTTTATCAGGTACACCACTTCTATGACATGTAAAGTTATTTGTGTATTTATTTTGTACTTATTTTTAATAAAAGCATTAGTGCAAGGCCAAACAAGTGTGCAAAAAAGCTAAACAAAATTTTTATTAATAATTTTAATAATTTAAAAAGAATGTTTGTCCCTTGATTTCATGTTATTGGTTTTATCAATTTTTTTTTTTTTTTTTTTAATGTTTTAACATTTTTTTTAAATACAAAATGTTGTAGAAAATAATTTTTAAGGTTTAAGTTCAGAGGCTGCTTAAATATGCATATAGTGATTTTTCCCAGCATGTTAAAAAGTTATTCACATTTTAACTAATATTTTCACACAAAAATACTTGGTGTTGCACCCCATTGAACCCTCAAAATGTGGTGTTGTAACCCATTTAACCCTCGTTAGATTTAACTTAGTGTTAACTTGCTTCGTTCATGAAACGAAATTAAATAATAAAAGAAAGAACAACAGCCAAGTTGTCCTTTATGAATAAAAATGAATGTCAACATGTTACAAAATGTTTACCCTCAGCGTTTATAGGCAAAAACTGAAATAAATGGAAAATTTCAATATTTTGTAAGTTGGAAAGTCAAAATGTTTTGAGAATGACCTGTTTGCAATTTGGGTCAGTTCCTCACATAAATCTGTTGTGTGACTTTAGAAAACATGAAACAGAACATAAGTCATATGGACTACTGTTTACAGACCCAGTTATTCACTTTTGTTGGAAAGCGAAGTGCGTTTTAAGGGAGCACACTATTATTGCACATCAATTTCCTCATGAATGAACCAAGAATTGTTACTGTAAAGATGCTCATTGTTGTACTTGTAATAAGTGTTTTATAAAAATAAATTAACTGAATGGTTAAAATATTTGTATTTAAAATTAACAAAAATAATTTGTTTTAATGACAACTCGAGCATAGTCCTTGAAAACAAATAAAAATTTGCTTGAAAAGTCCTTGAATTTAACTTTGAAGCATCTGTACGAACCCTGTATAATTTAATTAGGTAAGAAGTGCTAGACAAATTGTTGCAGATTTTGTAGTCTCGCATTACAAAAGTTGGATTTTTTTTTTTTCTTCAGGTCATTTTGTGGCTAAGAACTCCTATCTGGAATGGGAATGCATACTCAATCTGCCAGGTAATAGTGACTCATAACCTCTGTTCTGTGGTCACACAGAACTGCATCTCCTCTTCAGCACACCAATCGTCTTTGGTTTAGAACTGTAACTTCCTGCAGCTACCATGAGTGACCAGGAGTATGTGGAGCATCAGTATATGTGCAGTGAGTGCCAGCAGCTCTTTAATACCCTGGAGGAGGTGCTGGTGCACCAACAGATCCACACAGGAGGAGAGGGGGACGAGGCAGAGTTCGTACACAGCCATGATGATTATGACACTGGGGAGAGCCAGTATCAGTGCCTGGAATGTGGAGCCATCCTCAAGAATCCAGACGAACTGCTGCTTCATCAGGAGCTGCACATGAGGGAGGCAGGGCAGGGTGAGTTTGTGCATTTGAGAGGGCAAGATGAATGAATAAATTAATGAATGTTATATTTATATAGCCCTTTTCTGACACTACACTCAAAGCGCTTTACATACTGAACAGGGGACTCTCCTCACCCACCACCAGTGTGCAGCATCCAACTGGATGATGCGACAGCAGCCATAGTGCACCAGTACACTCACCACACACCAGCTGTTGGTGGAGAGGAGAGAGTAGAGTGATGCAGACAGTTAATGGATGGGATTATTGGGAGGCCATGATTGATAAGGGCCAATGGGGGGAATTTGGTCAGGACACCAGAGTTACACCCCTACTCTTTGCAAGATGTGCCATGGGGTTTTTAATGACCACAAAGAGTCAGGATCTCAGTTTAACCTCTCATCCGAAGGACAGTGGTTTTTTACAGTATAGTGTTTCCGTCACTATACTGGGGCATTAGGACCCACACAGACCACAGGGTGAGCACCTCCTGCTGGTAATCTCACTAACACCTCCTCCAGAAGCAACCTTAGTTTTCCCCAGAAGGTCTCCCATCCAGGTACTGACCAGGCTCAACCCTGCTTAGCTTCATTGGGTAACCAATCTAGAGCTCCAGGGTATATGATAAGATGAAAAGAGCCGGATCTAAGTAAGGCTATGCTTTACATGTCAGATGACCATCTGATTTTTATATGCCCTGAACAGGGTTCCCATGGTCATGGAAAAGTTTAAAATATCAAGGAATTTTAAAAATTGTTTTCCAGATGTGGAAAATCTATGGAAATTATAGTAATAGTTCACCGATAACTTATCGACTAGATATTGCTCTTGTGTAGAGTAAAACTCAACTGCAACCCATCGGGATTGTTGATTACTAAGTGAATCTTCCTTTTCAGTCATTTTTTATTTTTATTTTTATCAATGAATTGGTCTGAATGATTTATTATCAAGTCTGAATTTGAATGTTTAAAAAAAAAAAAAAAAAAAATCCTTTTCCAGTAATCACAAACAACAGGAGAGGTCATGGAAATTCATTGGTCAAAAATTGTGGGAACCTGGCCTGAAAGTTTAGTTTGGAGATGGGCTTTGGAAGTGCATGTAATCAGCATGTTAATGCTTTTATTTTCAGAGGTTTGTGAAGTCACAGAGGTGGGTGCTGTTGGTGCAGAAGTGCCAATCCAGTACCAGTGTCTGGAATGCCTGGCCTTCTTTGACACACCTGAACAGTGGTTGACACACAGGCAGACACACAGCAGAAGCAGTACGCATAGCAACCTGACCAATGAAACAGTAAGTATACAGATGTAAACACGCTGATAAACTGTCTTCTTTGCTGTGTCTGAATTTCTGTTGTGTTCAGTTTCAGGAATTTGTTGTTCAGGCAGATGGTTCAGTTGCTCCGGTTCAGTCGCTCAATGTGCAGAATCTAGTTCTGGATGAACAGAGTGCCGGCCAGATCCTAACTTTAGCCCAGGTCTGTTTCATGCATACCTAAATTTACATACAAAAACATTTACATTTTTGTTGGCACCACATGTGAGTTACATAGTGGACAAAGGGGTTTTGTGTAAAAAGAAGTTTCTTATGGTCTTAACCAGGCAACACTCGATAAAAGCTATCTCTTCCATGTAATTATTTTTTGTTCAAATCCAGCCACAGGACCCCAGGACATTTTGTCGATTGCTGGGTTTCTACTTCTGCAACATCATGCTGGTTAGCCCTGCCCACCATGAAATCACATTGGCCCAAAATTCTGCAGCTCATAACTGTACATTATGTTGTTTCACATCGTGCAGCAATTTCAGGCTCTGTGTGGACAGAAAAATCAATTGCTGAATCGCACCTAGTTAGATCATCGTGTTACAAAAATAATTGACTTAATTTGACTAAAACTAAATGACATGTAAAGTGATCAGTCATTTTGTCATTACGTGCCATTTAGGGGCAGGTTATCTGAGATATATTATACCATAACAAAAGTAGAATTTATGTAATGGTCCGGCAGTCTCCATAAGTGATTGCACAAAAACACATGGGAAAATAGTGGAAAATGTGCAGAGAGTCTAAGTACAGCACAGAAAACCTCAGTACTGACTATTTTACAGACATAACTAAGTAAACAGAGCAGAATATTGTTTTGCTCATAGATATTCACTTAACTTGCTACTGCATGCCTCAAACAAACATCTGAATATCTATAAAAGATTGAATGTCACTAACCTGGCAAACATTGGCAAATCCAGTGATTATTTCATCCTCAAAACTGCTTATTGTATCAACCCGGAACCTTGTGAACACGACTGTTTCTAAGTGGACTGATTAAAAAAAAGTCCTGTGTGTTTTTACTCACAGAAGTTTAATCAAACCAGCCAATGTGATTAGCGCTGTATGGATCGAAAAAAGTTTTCCAGTTTTGTGTGTAATATGCATCAGACAGTTGTAACACAGACTGTGGGCATGCAGATATTTGCCCTCTAGTGATGATTAAGGTTCAGTGTGAAAATGTCTGGCCATATCGCCACTTTTCTCTTTGGATGTTACAGGTCCCCATTTCCTAAGGTATTTTTGTTGCCTTCATTTTTCAGGCTCTTCGAGAGCATGAAGCCCCATCTAAGCCTGCAGCCCCTCCTAGAACTATGTTGGTGCCAGCAAATCCATCTTTGCCTGGCTCCACCTCTGCTATGCTCCACCTTCAGTTCTGCTCCGCCCAAGCTATTGCTGATGGATCTGCCTCAGTTCCTCTCCGCAGAGCTAAACTCCTTTCCCCTCTCTTACCTGCTGATCCTATCAGGCTAGACAATGTGTCCACTTTGAAACTTGTCCCTTCCACTGGTCAGGTGAACACAGTAAAGAATGAAGGCGAGGAAATTGTAATTATCCATCCATATGAGTGTTCTGAGTGTAATCTGCTATTTAGCACACCAGAGGATTTCCTTCAACATCAGGGGGAGCACTTCTTAGGCCAGGACAAGGAGAGTGGTAGCACTGGGGTGATGGTGGGGTATGAAGAAATTTCTGTGGCTCGGGAGGATGAAGGGAGGAGTGACGGATCAGAGGAGGGCAGTAAAGTTGTCAAAGCTAGTGGTGGAAAGCGTACATGGGCTGCCCACTCAGCTGGTTTAACATCTCCTGTCTCACCCAGCAGTCTTCAGTGTGAGGAGTGCAAAAGAACGTTCACCACAGCCAAACGGCTTGCGGCACACCTTCGAGTGCATGAACAAGGAACGCACGAGTGCCCAGAGTGTGATAAAGTATTTAAGAAGTTGGTGTCACTTCAGACACACATGCGCACACACTCTGGTGAGGCACGTTTTTTATGTGTGGACTGTGGACATGGCTTCACCACAGAAATGACACTCATGATGCACAGGTACTAAAACACACATGCACACAAACGGAAACACTTCTTTTTTTTCTATCTTAGCGGGGACTTTCCATTGGCCTCAATTGTTTTTAAACTGGGCTAATGAATATCCTCTAACCATACACCTACTACTAAACTTAACCCTCACCTAAACGTTTTTGCCATTTTAGGTTTTTTTATTAAGACATTTTTCTTGTCTTCCTTATCTTAGGAAATCCCATACTTCTGAGCCACTACACAGGTGCCCATTTTGTACCAAAACCTTCACCAACATGACAAAGTTCCTGTACCATCGCCGCACTCACAGAACCGGTGAGCCAGCTGCACCAGCCTCTCAGGTAATTGATGATTTTCTTGAAAGTCAAATGAATTGCAGCTCTCAGATCCATACTTGGGGGTCCTTGTAATGGTGTAGATGATCAGAACTGAGAGAATAGACCTGCACATGTACAATTACAAGGACACAAACAGTGTGCCCCCCTTATTTGTTAAAAATAAATTAGTTCAGAGGCTTTCATGAGGCTTTCACACATTTGCAGAAATAAGATACAAGATACTTGGCTTTCAAGATACTTGGCTTTCATTGATCAAATGACACTCTGTTAATCAGATACAAGGTTCCCACTGTGAAAACCTGTTAAAGCAAGTATCAGGGAAATTTAAAATTGTGATTTTCAGGCCTGGAAAAGTTATGAAAGACATGGGAAAGTCAAGGAATTTCTGTTGTGAATAGAAATTTTCTAGGTCAGCTCAGCTTAGAGATGGGGTTTTGGAAGGGATTCAATCATTTTATTAGAAAGATGATATACTGTGTATTGACATGATCCCACTGTTATGATAAATTATTTTATTAAACAGTATACTGAAATAAAAATTTCCTTTGCCCTCTGCAGTTTGTACTGGCCCAGCGATCTCCTCTCTCCATCATTCAAAGAGCAAAACGAGAGACTGCTTGGAGGAGAGAAAGACAGGCACTGCCTATGACCGATGAAAAAAAAGAGCTTAGTGAAACAGGCACTGATCTTACTGGAGGTATTGCTGTGGTCTCCCAGTCTGCAGAGCCTGCAGAGAATGGGCTTCATGGTGAACACTCAAACAAAGAACAAGCCCAAAATAGATGCAAGATGCCAACAGATGACCCAAACCATTCAACTACTGCCAGTGGGGAAGGAGGTGGAGAGGAAGAAGGTAAACACAACACTCCTGCTGCTGAGGAAAGGCCACAATTCCCTTGCTCTATTTGTACAAAAAGATTCTCCTCGCAGATTCGTCTGTTACGCCATCGTCGAACCACTCACACCACTGAAAGACGCTTTAAATGCAACATCTGCGGGAAACCGTTCAAGAAGCAGATCCATCTACGGAACCACCTGCGCACACACACCGGCGAGCGTCCGTTCCAATGCAGTGTGTGTGGAAAGACCTTCTCATCTCTTGCCAATCTTTCCCGCCATGGACTCACACACACTGGAGTCCGTCCGTACAGGTGTGACATTTGCCACAAAGCCTTCAGCCAATCTTCTAATCTCCGTCAACACCGTCAGCATCTTCACAGCAACGCCACGCCCTTACCCTGTCCAGACTGCTCAGCTACGTTTATCCGTCCTGCTAAACTCATAGCTCACCGTTTTCTTCACCACCCAGGGTCCCCAGCACCTTACCCCTGCCCACATTGTTCTGAGGGGTTCTTGCGCAAGCACCAGAGAGACCTGCATTGCCTAGAGGAGCATCCCAACCTGACACAGCTAAACAGCATCTCCCAGATTGGAGGTCAGCAGGCATCAGGTTTGACGGATGGTAGTGAGCAGCAGTGGGCTCCTCTAATGGCAAGACCAAATCTGGATTGCACTATCTGTGGTAAGCGCTTAAACTCTCCTGCAAATCTACGCCTGCACCAGTTAAGTCACGGACTTGGGCCCGGCAGGCCACGAGGCTCCAGCTCGTCTACTGGGAAGTCCCACCCCTGTCCAGTGTGTGGAAAGCTGTTTGTTTCTGCCTCAAGTGTCACACTACATCAGAGAGTACATACTGGTGAGCGTCCATATCCTTGTGCGATCTGTGGCAAGCGGTTTCGGCAGAACACACACCTGCGTGAGCACCTTCGCACGCATTCAGGTGAGCGTCCGTTTCGATGCGAGTTCTGCAACAAAGGCTTCGTCCAGAGCATGCATCTGGCAGAACACCGGCGCACACACACAGGTGAGAGGCCACATTCTTGCAGTGAATGTGGAAAGACCTTCAAGACTGTCTCTAACCTTAGGAACCATCGTAAGACCCACACTCGCACCCAAAAACAACAGGAGCAAGTGCACAGTGGTGAAATTACAGGACAAACCAATACAGCAACTGTTGCTGTTGTGGATGTCTCTGAGATTGACCTTGCAACAGCAATACCAACTCTTTGCCAGCAGGAAGTGCAGCTTGAACAGCCCCAAGTCATTCAGATACAGACATCTAACCTTGCACAGGTAGGCAGCTATTACTTGTGTGTTTGTGGTATTTTCCCCACATATTTTCTTTTCCTTTTATATAGTTAGTAAGTTATTTTAACACCCAGTTTACATTTTCTTACCTTTTTTTAGACTCAGGGCACTCCAACTATTTTGTGTAATGAGTTTGGAGAGACTATAGCCATCATAGAGACAAGTGGAGACCTGGCAGAGGCCATTGAGCTGTACCACACCGCACTGGAGGGCGGCATCAACATGGAGGCCATTACTGTGGACAACCTGCAGTTGATGTGAGAGAAGTGAGGAACAGTGCAGCACTCCATTGGCCATTAAGGATCATTGATTTTCTTTAGATTTTGAAGATTGTGATTAAAAGATGCCTTTAGAGTGGGCAGATTTTAAAGGATGCAACCGAAGAGACCCCAAGTTTGTGATAAGATGGTTCATAAATTTGATGGCTCCTGTGTTCGGAATGGGAATGGACAGTCTGTCTTACTGCACATGACACTCTTGTTGTGACACGGATAGATCCATATAAATCGCATGAAGGCATAGATTTCAAAAGTGAACAATTACACCCATTGACAGTGGTGCAAGTTGACAACACATTATCAATGATTTGATAATAACAGTACATGCTCACTGATTCCCCATTATCATTCTGACCTGCAGATTTTGTGAGGAGGTACCAAAGACAAGAACAAATCAAATAACAGGGAAAAGTGAGATCAAAACAGCTATTACTGCTCAGCATGGACAGAAATTGGAAAGCTAATCTGCATTATGCATTAGGTCATTACTGCAATGATTAAAGGACTCATGTGTTACAATATAACATCTCTCGGTCTGTACACTGAATGTTATTTGTAGAATTTTTTTATTGTTATAATGCCGACTTGGATAGGTGTTGCAAATAAACTTAAACAGTTTGTCTCCATCTCCCTTGCAACTATTTTGAAGATGTGTACTGTTACAACAGCATTATAGCCTGCAATAATGATTTCAATTTAACTCGGTGTTAGATGGCATACATTAGTCTCTGCAAACCTTTATTGGCTTTGAATGTTGATTTCCAGTACTGGTAGCAAGTCAAGAATGTGATTGAAAATGTACTCCCAAACCCCAAAATACTGCACTAAATAGTAAATAACAAATACTTGCATATGTGGTAACACTTCAATATCTGGTAGTGTTTAAATATTCTTCAAGGTGCCATATCATGAGGAATCATATTTTCTCTGATCTTTTGTGATAAAACAGCTTTATGTACTATGAAAACATACAGTAACTTTCAGAACCCAAAATTTTTTTCCCAGTCCAAAAAGAGCATTAATTGAATACAGTATAAGCCACAAGAAAATCTTTGCAACATTGTGAAGTCACCCAGTGTTTATTACTTTAAAACTGTGATTATTTTAGCATTTTTTGATGCTAGTGGTATATACACTCACTGAGCACTTTATTAGGAACACTATGGTCCTAACAGAGTGCCCGACATGGTCTTCTATTGTTGTAGCCCATCCGCCTCAAGGTTCGACGTGTTGTGCATTCCGAGATGCTATTCTGCTCACTACAATTGTTATACAAGTAACCGTAGATTTTGTCAGCTCGAACCAGTCTGGCCATTCTTTTCCTCACATTTTCCCCATTCTGATGGTTGATGTGAACATTAACTGAAGCTCCTGACCCCATCTGCATTATTTTATGCACTGCACTGCTGCCACACGATTGGCTGATTAGATAATTGCATGAATAAGAAGGTGTACATGTCTTCCTAATAAAGAGCTCAGTGAGTGTAAATTACACACTAAGATCCAGAGAGAGGAGTGGAAAATGGGGAAGAACAATTTAAAAATATAAAAGATTTATGATATGATCACTTTAAAACTTGTATGTTTATGCTGATCCGTCATTGTAACATCACACACACATTATTAATACAAGTGTGAGGATTGTAGGCATCCCAGAATCACACAAATAAATGTCAGAGAGCCTACCACTGTATTCCACAACCCACAAGTATGTAAACTTCCAGTTTCCTGTGTGGAGAGTTAGTATTTATTCATTAATCCTAAGCATTTACTTATAAGAAGAGGCTTTTTCTTTAAACATCTATTTATTTGTATGCTGAGAGATAGTTACAAATTTAAAGCTTATCAGTATAAAGTCTGTTTTTAATATGTATATCAGTAAAACAAGGTAACACAGTAAGAAAAGTTTTTACCATATTTCTTTATTCCTCTTTTGTTTTACAAATGTTTTTTTTTAAATGTATTATTGTTTTTATTTTTTTTGTACTGGCTTTGTTTCTTTCAATGATGCTTTTGGTTGGAGTCTTTGGACTGTATTTATGTACAACAAAGACCAGCGTTGCAGGAGAAAATCACCACTGATGGCCTCCCGGTCCCACCTCACAGCCTAAAGTGAATGAGGAAAGAACAATAAAGTGACAGAAAGAGGAATGAGGAAGGGGAGGAATGTAAGTGATGAATAAAAAATAAAAATGGCTACCAGAAAGAAGGTTGAAGTGTCTGACAAAGGGCTATGTAATAACTTCCTGGTAAGAAAAGAACACTTGTGAGTATCAAGATGTTGTGAAAGTGCCTCTAGGAGGAAGGGTAGAGGGTGGAGAAATATTTTCTCACACCTGAACACATCCCTCTGGTTCTGCTAAAGAAAGAGTACATTTGTAGAGTAGTGTGTATAGGAATACAGTATATATAGGTTATAAGGATCAGATCCACAAGAACAACAAAGCATTAATTAGAACAGTAATAATAAGAAACGTAATGACCTGTAGAATTACATGTTGAGAAAAAAAAACAAGTTTTCTCCGCTAAAAAGATTCTTATAGTAAATTCTTAAGAATATATTCCCAACATTACCTTTGCTCCGTACTTCACCAGCTCAAAAGTTGAATTAAAAAGGCAGGGAGAAAAATGTTTAAATATGTGGAATCTCTTAATATATGGAAAAACATAAATCAGTGGCAATAATGTGCCTGTTGACTTCCCTTCCATTACCTTTTTTTCCTTCATGGCTAGCCAATCAAAGGCTTTGGAATGACTCCAGTTTGACTGACAACCACCAAAGCCAGTCATAGGACGAAAAGGTTTGCGAATGGCAGCACACAGTTCAAAGTTAGTCCCTCACCAAAGGTATTCAGTGCCTTAACAATGCTCTCCATTAAAAGTCTTCAAAAATAAAACACCACAGAGGGAGAAACTAAATATAACAAATAAGAGTCCAGTAAGTCTTCATTATCACTTAAACTCAGCCAATGGAGGCCAGCCTCACAATGACTGGCAGTAACCCATGAGCCAATAAAAAAAGAACCTGTGGCCAAGCTACTAACAATCAGGCCATAAAAACACAACTCTGTCTCAAAACAGATTGGGTGCCCTCGCACATCCCGCATTCAAGAAGCATCAGCAGCAGCTGCGTGACTTTACTGGCTTACAGGACAAGCCCACAATTCTCTAGTCCCCAAGTCCAAAGGAAGCCTAATGACTAATATAATGCTGTCAATTCAAGTGTGTATGTTCAAGACGAACTGTGGTGTATGCGAATGTCTTTGTGTTTAAGTAGGTAAGTGTCTGTGTATGTCAATGTAACTTACTTTAAATCTTTTCATAATTCAGTGTCTCTTTAGTAACATAAAATACTGAGGAATTGATTTTCAAAACCCCAAAGTGTTTTGAGGCATCTCCCCATATCTGCTTAATTTACATGAAAACGTTGGTCTTGCTTTTTCTTTCAATGTCCTTCTGAGTTGGTCACAGCAGAGACAAGACAACAAATGTAGATATGCAGATGTTGAGGGGAGATCTGGTCTTCAAACCATCCTGTCATCCTACAAGTGGAATCTTGTTTATCAACCTCATCTGGTGGAGTCCTGTGAATCACCTGCGTTTCTGGGCTCCTCTGGGCTGTTTTGCTCACTCTCTCGCTCTGCCTCTTTCTCCAGAGACTCTGCCCCTCCCCCTACCTCACTAGTCGCCACCCCAGAAGGTCCTGGTAAGGAGGAGAGGTCTGAAGTGCCGCCAGTTTCAGATGGAGCTGCTGTTTGCATGATCTTCTGACGGACCTCACGGATCTTGAGCTGTAAACACACCTTAGTGGGGAATATGTCGGCATATCGTGCCTGGAAAGCAGCAGTAGCTTGAGCTATTGATTGAAAGAGAGGCCAGGGTGGAAGAGAAAGAAAATGTTAGGCAGAGGACAAAACAAAATGAAAGATTTGTCTAATGCCTAATGCAGAGGTATTCAATCCCATCAACTTCCAACTTAGACTCTCAGCCAACTTTCGGACCCTGCCAACCCCCCCCCCCCCCAAAAAAGCTACATATTCTAACAATCACATTATAATAATAAAGATTGATATCATTAACAAACATTTTACGTTTTTTAATTAACATAGAAACTAGACAGAGAAGCAACTGTAGATGATATAATAGGTTGTTTCTTTAGACCAGTGGTGCTCACTATGTCAACCGGTCGATCGCAAGACAACTACTGGTCAATCTCATTTACAGGTCAAAAGGGAAAGAAAGTAGAAAGAGAAACTACACAAATAACGAGAATCTTAAAGATCACTTTTTATTTCCTTATTTCGGCTCCCCCACGCATGGATTTCCGAAACGTAGGATGGCAGGGGAAGACTTGTTCATATTTATGAGGAAAACTACCTGATTGGATAGCGTTAAGTTTATGGGTAGGGTTAGGTTATAGTTTCTTCGGCCAACTAGCTTCCTTATGAAAATGAATGACTCATCCCCTGCCATCCTACATTTCGGAAATGCGCCCATGATCTGTCTGACTGACAAACGTAACGAGAATCTTAAAGATCGGATCACGGATCACCGAAACATAGGATAGCAGGGGAAAACTCATTCATATTTAAGGAAAGCTACCTGAATGGATAGCGTTAGGTTTATGGGTAGGGTTAGGGTTGGGTTATAGTTTCTTCGACCAACTAGGTTTCGCTTCCTTATGAATATGAATGACTCAACCCCTGCCATCCTACGTTTTGGAAATTCGCCTCGTGATCTGTCGGACTGACAGACGGCTTCTTTCTGTGTGCATGCTAATGTGTGTGTGCTGTGAGAGCACTCATGGAAATGCGGATAATCATTGGTCAAATACACTTCAAAGTGATAAACACTTCAAAAGGCTTGTCTCGGCAAGGTATTAATGGAAACACAATCAGCTATGTCTAAAGTAAACGTTAACTTTAGGACAACAAAAGCAGATTTATCAGATCTGTGCATTTGGACTTGCAGAGTAAATGCAGCCTGATAGACCTTCCATTGTCTATGCCGTTAATATTAATCAAAAATTAAATAACAAGAAAACGAGACAACCATTCATTGCTCTTGGCTGGACTTTAAAAAAATATTAATGTATTAGAATCATGCAGTGGAGACCTATCATCTATGTCGTTTAATGGAACATTTGATTATTTTTGTTTTCAATTTCTGAATGTTTATTGAATACTATTGTTACTTTAAGCACTGTTTTCTGATTTTTTTTCTTTGTTCTTATTTTATTACTGACTGTTTCTTGAATAATTACTTGAGAACTTAAAACAATGTTTACCTAATTTACAAATGAGTTTGTATTAGTTTTGGTATCAAGAAATTTCAAATTTCACTGGTATAGGTAACAACTAATTTTGGTATTGTGGTAAATCTTTCTATAATGGCATAATGCAAAGTAGATCTCATGCCATAGAAGCGTGAGCAACCCTGCTTTAGACCATAAATATTTTTTTTTTTAAATCTACAGATCATAAAAAAACCCATTTGGAAATCCATTTTGAAATATACAGAATATTAGATTTTTTTTTAAAACATGTCTATACATCTGTCCATGGACACCTGGTTGAAAACCATGGGTTAATCATTGTTATTTTTTCTCATAGCATCAATTTCAAACCAATGTTGTGATTCTTATCATCTGTTGTGTATTTAATTTTAGTTATGAGCTGTTTGTGTGCTCTCTGTGAGTTGTGTGGGAGGTACAGTATTATACAAGTATCAGTACAAGCATACCTGAGGGGAAGAAGCCATGCTCCTGGAATAGCTGCATGACAAGTGCTCTCCTCTGATCAAGAGTCCTCCTAAGAGAGGAGTAGGGCACCTTGTCAAACTCTAGCTCCCCCAGTACATCCTCTCCATCTGTACCAGAGTGATGGAAACGAACAGGGATAAAGACAAAAAAAAAAAAAAAAAAAAAAGGGAAAGAGAAAGGATGGGGAATAGCAAATAATGCAATTAGAATGGACTGAATCATGGTAACAATGGCTGCAGAATTGTGAGGCAAGGATTCAGTTAGAGGTTTTGTGGGTGGCAGAATATTACCTGGCCTATCAAAGGTAAAAATGTCCCCCTCACACTTGGCAGCGCTTTTTGGTGTGTTAGGCTCTGAACTGCAGCTAGATCTGCGACGGCTTTTCCTTTTAGGAGAGATGGGGTCTTCTGTGGATGAGTCCAGGTCTGTATACAGAAGATTTTCATTTGATAAAATATATATATATATATATATATATATATATATATATATATATATATATATATATATATATATATATATATTAACTGACATAAGATGGAACTTCAGTTTACTTTTCAGGAACAACTACACTGAGAAATCATTTATAGTTGTTTGGTTCAGAGGTGTGAATCTTACTCTCGCCTGTGGAGTTTTTCCTCTTCCTGCGGTAGCTGCCTAATATGGCTCGTGGAGAGGTAGCCAGACTCTGCAGGGTTGGAGAGGGCAGCACCTCCTCTGGACGGAACTCAGGCAGCTCCGCAAAGCGCTCCTCAAAGTACACTTCTGATAGGACCCTGCACACATAACCAATCATAAGATACCAGTAATGAGTCTGAGAATGCATGTAGAGTATCTCAACATGTCTGCACATATGATGGATATAAATACATGAAATAAAGATAAAGCTGAAGAGAAAAAATATATTGTATTGTCATATTTCAAAAAACATACTTGTCAACAGACTCAAATGGTCGTTTGAGTGGTGGGGGGCGGGCCTTGACTTTTTTAGTAGGTGGCGCATCTTTATCACTATGAGATTGAGGTGGGGCAGGATCTGATCCAGAGGGAGGAGGTAATGGGGAAGATGGGTGAGAGTCCTTCCATTCAGCCTGAGTGGGGTGAAAGAAAAAGATTAACTGATACATTTGTTGTTAAAATGGAAGGTGCTTTTCCCTTGCAGCAATAAAAAAGCTGGAATAATTGCTAACTTTCCTTCCTATGTTTTTATTAATTTTTTTTAAATCACAAAAATAATTATTAATATTACCAATTAATTCACATAAATAAAATATTATTACTTCACAAAACTTTAGAAAATTGAATCTTTTTTTTTTCCTCCCCTTTTCTCCCCAATTTGGAATGCCCAATTCCCAATGCGCTCTAAGTCCTCGTGGTGGTGTAGTGACTTGCCTCAATCCGGGTGGTGGAGGATGAATCTCAGTTGCCTCTGTGTCTGAGACCGTCAATCCACGCATCTTATCACGTGGCTTGTTGAGTGCGTTACCGTGGAGACATAGTGCATGTGGAGGCTTCACGTTATTCTCCGCAGCATCCACGCACAACTCACCACATGCCCCACCGAGAGGGAGAACCACATAATAGCGACCACGAGGAGTTTACCCCATGTGACTCTACCCTCCCTAACATCGGCCAATTTGGTTGCTTAGGAGACCTGGCTGGAATCACTCAGCACACCCTGGATTCGAACTCTCGACTCCAGGGGTGGTAGTCAGCATCTTTGCTCACTGAGCTACCCAGTCCCCCAGAGAAAATTGAATATTTAAAACCTTACTGAATTACTGAACATCATATTTATTAATGAATCTTATAATGTTGTTGACAGTCAGGTTAAGGGTCTTAACCTCTTTAGCATTTACCTCTTTGCCACGCCCGCTGGTGGTTCCACCCTCTCCTACAGGATGGGCGGAACCTTCTTCTGGCCCCTCCTCTGGTGGAAAGGATGCAGGGGAGCTCATCTCATCTGGCTTCTCTTCGTCAAATGAGAAGCGACAAGCACTCTCTTTGTCCTTGTCTCGTTCTCTCTCTTTCTCCCTGTCCCTCTCCTTTTCTCTCTCTTTGCCTCTCCCTCCTCCGTCATAACTGCCCACTGGGATGTTGGCCACTGTGGCTTTCACTTTCTGAGGAGGCCTTGCTGTGATAAGTTTGTGAGACCCTGGAGCACTGCCTGTTGAAAGAGAGATGAGAGTTTCTGTCACTAACTACTGGCCATTAACACCAGTAAGAAAACAGATGATTTTGTATTGACACTTGAATTTTATTGTAGGGCCCAAGCACAGAAGGTGTGTAGGGAACTATTGTATCTGTTCGTTTTCATATTATTTTCTGCTTCTTCCACTGCCACTGAAGTCAATGGCAGCCTGAAGAACCATATGTTAAAAAGTTATAAAAAAAAGGACAGGTGCTGAAAAGTCACGTGACTACATTTAGGATCAGTCAGGACTTGACATTAACGCTTGTCCGCTTGTCCAGGACAAGTGGATATTTGAAGAGGCAAGTTAAAGAGAATTTTTCTTGCCCGACCGGACAAGCAGACTGAATAAAACGTCAATAACAAAAAAAATATCTGACTATATTTGTGATAGCCTAGGCCTGTGTCACTTGTTAGAAAGTTAATATTCTTATTCTGCTGTTGAAAGTAATCAAGAGCACATAACTGTATAATTCGCTAGTGATCTAGTAACAGCTGCACCCTGTTTGATTGACAGGTGGCGTATGTGTGTGTGCTGAACATGCATGTATGTGTGAAAATGCTCACGCTAATGCGTGCCTGAACGGTCAAATACATTTAAAAATTCTGCCAAAATGCCCGTCTTGGTGAGGTATTCATGTAAACACAGAGAGTGATATCTAAAGTGAACATAAACAGTGGAGAAAAAAAGCAGATTTTTATTCAAATGTCGGAATTGTAAGTACAAATGTAAGCTAATAGACCTACTGCCATCTAGTGTGTCATTATAATAATCAAACAACCAAGAAAACACTCACTGTTCTTGACTGGGTAACTTTAGTAGCTTTAAAAAGTATTAATGTATTATAACCATACAGTGAAAACCAGTAGAAGTTTTGTGTTGCATTTTATTCTGAATGTTTCCTTGAATACTTGAAACTGCTGTTAAATACTTCTAAAGTGGTTAAAAAGCACTGAATGCTCTTAATTTGTGTTTTTTGTTCTATTATCTTTTTATCTATTTCTATTCATTGCTGTTTTTTTTGTTCTTTTATTACTGACTGTTTACTACTCTTGAATAATTACTTAAGAACTTGAAACCATTCTTCCATAATTAACATATTAGTTAGTGTTATTATTTGTTGTGGTTTTGAAGTTGGTATTGAGAATCGTCAAATTTCACCATGGACTCCTGAAATTTTGGCATTGTGATAATGTATAACCTTTACTGTACATGGTAGATCTTGCTGCAATAACATGATGAAAAAGTAGATCTCATTCCATAGAAATGTGAGCACCCCTGCTGTTAATGGCGATGGAGGATTTTCTTTATTTGACTACCATACGTAACATAAAATAATTACCATATGACAACTGCCTCCTCTCCTACCCATTGCAGTTTACATTTCTGTTGCAGAGAATTTAGTTGATTGCATAGGTACACTATTAGGTTGGGCATTGGCCATAATTTTAGAAACATTTTACAATATATACTTTGACATGTAACTTGAGCATGTAACTTAAATGTCCTTTTTTTCTCTCCAGACAAGTAACTTTTTTACTCGGACAAGTGAATGACCAATTTACTTGTCTGGAGGACAAGCACATGACAATGCTTAATGTCGAGCCCTGATCAGTGATCAAAAGATATTACAATATCGTTAGACAGGCATATATAACATTTGATTAATTTGGCCAAATATAATGACTCTACCTTTTTTAGATGCCTTTGCTCAAACAGACTACAATGATACCCATTATTCCAATCTTGTTCATACTGTACACTCTCTGAGAACTTCATTATGTACACCTGTACCCCTACATATTCATGAGATTATCTAATCAGCCAATCATGTGGCAGCAGTGCAATGCATAAAATCATGCAGATATGGGTCAGGATCTTCAGTTAATGTTCACATCATACATCAGAATGCGGAAAACATTTGATCTCAGTGATTTAGACCGTGGCATGATTGTTGGTGCCAGACTGGTTGGTTTGAGTATTTCTGTAACTGCTGATCTCCTGGGATTTTCACACACAACAGTCTCTAGTTTACTCTAGAATGGTGCCAAATTAAAAAAACATCCAGTGAGCGGCTGTTCTGCGGACGGAAATTACTTTTTGATGAGAGAGGTCAACAGAGAATGGCCAGACATGTTCGAGCTGACAGAAAGGCTATGGTAACTCAGATGACCACTCTGTACAATTGTAGTGAGCAGAACAGCATCTCAGAATGCACAACATGTGGAACCTTGAGGCAGATGGGCTACAACAGCAGAAGACCACATCAAGCACTTTATTAGGACCATAGTGTTACTAATAAAGTGTTCAATGGGAGTATGTCCACCATTTCTGATTTTGTCACAAACATACTTTTTAAAACTCATCCTAAACATAACAATGTTTGCACCAGACCATCTTCAGAACATGATGGTCCAAAGTAATTACAAGACTCTAATATACCAAACTGTTTGCATGTAACATGTCAACAAATTTTGTGTCGTTAGTAGAATGGCCTTACATAGCCATTTCAATTTGATGAAAGCGCCATCTATTTATCAAAAGTTATAAGTAATTGTACTATGAGAATTGATTCAACTTATAGCTTTAAATAACTTTAAGTAAAATCACCAATGGGGTGCTATGTCCAAACAAATCTACTTATAACATTAATGCCATTGGTGTGCTTGGTCCTGTTATTGCTGTTTGCTGTTTATCCTTCCTACGTACTCTTTAGGAATGTCATAAAATATCGATATATCGATTATTGATCGGCACGCTATTTTATAGATATATTTTTGGGGCATAGATATATTAAAATTAGCCAACATTTAAATTAGAAGCCTAATTTCATGCTTTCCAATTCACTGTTGGCCTCTGTTTATCAGTCTGGCATAATTGCATTGGGATACCACAAGAGGGTGATAAAACATTTACTGAACCGGTCGTGGTCAGAAAAGGCACAGGTACCACACACACACAGGATGAACTGATGTGGCACAGCAGATGTGGAAAAGAAGAATTTCACTGTATATGTGCAAATGTATAATGTGTGATAAATAAAAGAAAATTATAATTATTATAATTAATTAATTATTATTATAAATTAGATGGCAGTCCAAAGTTAGGAAGGTTTTTGTACTTCAAGAACGAACAAAGTGACAGTGATGAGTTTGCAGGTTAGTGTATGAAACTGTTGCAACTGCGCAAACTGAACGATTATAAATGGCGACATTTATTATGCAATTTCTTTGTATATAGCCATGAATAGGTTTCATTCAAGCTGTCAAACCACAAAACGACATACTTGTAACTGAAAATACATTGTGTAGGCTATATGAAAGATACATATACACAACATATCATCCAATGATGGCTAGAGTAAATAATCTTTGTCCTTTTATGATTTGGGTTGAATTTAATGGAAAATTATACGAGTTGCACTCCGTGGCACTGCAGAATTTTGACGCTGAGTTTGGCCATGTGTGCATACCTTTGTAGAAAATAACAGTTAAAATTTTAGAATGTGCCAGGGGTGCGAACCCCCTGCAATGAGCAGCCCTATTTATATACAAAAAAAATCCCAATATACTGTATACATCGATAATCATCTGGAAAATCTGCACGATTATCGATGCGTGAAAAAGGCATCGATCCCAAGCCTAGTATTCTTACCAGAGTGAGAGGGCTGAGCAGGACTTCCAGGCTGCATTGGCAATGAGGTGCTTGATGGGGGTGCAGCTGAGATGCTGCTGTTGTTGCATTTACTGGGGATCTGGAACTGTTTGTCTGTCTGTGAGAGCGAGACTTTCTCTGCCTGTCTTTCAGAGAGCTGTGTGTAGACCTTCCCGTCCGTATGCTGCCGATCCAGTGTTTTCTCCTGGTGCGACTGACGCTCAGAGTGTGTGGGCACATTCCCCTGCCTATCTGAGTTCAAGGAGGTCATGGAGGTTGTTGTGGTGTGCTTAGGAATGATGTGGGGAGACAGGTTAGAGGGACTGGACACTGTGTACACTACACTAGGCGACACAGTCGCCATGGACACCACCCCGGATGCCAAGGTCACATTTGTGGGCGTGTAAATGGCGGAGATGGCTGGAGCATGAGGGGCACTGGGGGATTGGGCTGGGGCCAATAGGGATGACTGACCTGGCGAAGCAGAAGACAGCAAGATATGACAACAGCAATGCAACAGATTAAAAAGTTTGTCATAATTTACTCACTCTCATGTTGTTGCAAACCCATATGACTTTCTTTCTGGCATGGAACACAAAAAGAGATGTTTAGCAAAATCTTAGGCACTCGCAGTCATAACATTCTTCAAAATGTTTCCTTTTGTCTTCCACAGATCAAAGAAAGTCATGGGTTTGGAACAACATTAAGGAGAGTAAACGATGACTGAATTTTCATTTAGGGTGAACTATCAATTTAATAAACATTCAATATGCAAATTAGCACTTATATAATTCAGAATAGAACAATGAAAAAAAGTGAGCTTCAGTTTTGTTTAAATTATAGCGCTGATCATGCCCTTTTGGGTATTTTTGCCATCATTTTTACTGATAATTTGTTTCAAAGAGTAAAATATTGTTCTCTGAAATCTACATAATGATGTTATGATTTATTATGAGTCAACGGACCTGTAATCAGAGGCTGCACCAAAGTCTGCCCTGGATGAGCAATGGCTGAAAAGGTTGCCAATGGTGAAGGCGCATAAGCAGATCCAGGTGCTGCTGATGCTGTCTGAGAGGAGGAGCCTGTTGTCGTGGGAAATAATGGCAAAGGAGAGGGAACCCCAGGAGTGGACTGTACATAAGTGATTCTGTGGGAGAAAAAGTGATATTCACAGGAACAAGTTTAGAAAGCTTTTAGAGTGAGAGAAGCAAGTAAGGGTTATTCTCTAGTGCTGCAACACTTCAGCAGTGTAGGAGTTGTTAAAATAGGAGCAGGCAGATCTTTTGTTTATGTGTGGCTAGGTGAGTATTAGTATGCCTGTGAGAGTGTATGTTATACCTTGAAGGTGGGGGTGGTAGCAGCACGGTTTGAGATGGGGTAGAGCCTGGGGCGACCACTGTAGCTGTTCCCATAGTAACAGAAAACGGGCTGCCAGGTTGCACTGGCGCACCAGAGGGGAGCTGCGACTGAAC
This sequence comes from Myxocyprinus asiaticus, assembly GCF_019703515.2. Lineage (NCBI taxonomy): Eukaryota > Metazoa > Chordata > Actinopteri > Cypriniformes > Catostomidae > Myxocyprinus > Myxocyprinus asiaticus. The sequence goes on along the minus strand of NC_059359.1, from coordinate 27,983,691 downwards.
GACGGGCATGGGAGCTATCTGAATTATCTAGATAGAAAGGAAAAAAGGAAAACATGAAACATAAAACAGATTTCTATCACTTTACAACTAAAGTTACTTCTGTAATAACAGTTGCACATAAGAGTTATTCAGTGTAAATTTGCTGTTACATACAGTAAATGTTTAATATTTGAGATCTCACTTTGCTTCCTGACTGTGCTCCATTCTGAACAGGAAGAGGGGGGGCTACCAAGGGAAACTGCTGAGAAGGGGCAGGAGCAGCCCTCACTGTTGCCATGGGAACCAGCATCTTGCTCTGCAAGACTGGTGACTGTGTTTGCCCTGTAGGAAGACAAAACAAGAACAGAGTGTTAAAAAATGATTGGGTCTTGCACACATAGTCTTATCTGGCACAGCACAAAACAATGGAGAACAGTGCTTGTGTATAACCCAAAGCCAAAGAGATAGTGGCTCTGAGCCACAATACAATGAAAAAGACACTGTTTTAAAATTAACAAGAATACTGGTGAAATACTTGACACAGATTTGCATTCTCATAATGCAAACAAAATTTACACGTAAATCGGATATTTACGATTCCTCACCTCTGGCTCCTGGGCTAACCACTCCCACAGCAGGACTGGAGATGTATCCCGACTGCTTTCCATTGGCCATTGAGGCATGAGTAGGCAGAGCTGTGGGTAGGGTGAAGATATTGGTTGGCTGACTGGCCTGCTGAGGGGATGGGCTCTTGGGATTGTTGGCAGAGAGTGTAGGAAGAATGTATTGGACCTGTGTTATCGGTTTTTGGCCTGATGTGGGCGCTAATGAGACAGAGGGCAAAATGTGCGGCTGCAGCATGGGCAGAGGCAGTGGACCATTACTATGTGCTGAGGCAGGCGAGGCTGGGTTGGGTGGATGTGGAGGCGTGACAAGCTGTACAGTGGGCGGGGCCTGGAAGGTTCCTCCCAAGACTAAATTGGTCACCAGCCCCCCTTGACCTGCTGATGCGCTAACAGGATTGGGCGATGATGAGGAATAGTACCCACCCCCTCCAGCTAAGGGTGTCGCCGCATTTCCTATAGCCCCAGGTCCAATGAGAAGTTGCGTCTGGGCAGCAGGTTTCCTGTCATGAGGGGATTTACTGGTAATGGTCACTGGCGTGCTGACGACAGGACGCACCACATTAGTGACAACAGTGGACGCCACCCTTACTCCTCCAAGCACTGACGACACTCCACCGCCAGAACTGATCAGGATGGACTGACCACTAGAGGACTGGGGGAGAGACTGAGACACAACTCCTTCACCTTCCCTTCGTTCCCCGTCACTTCCCTCCATTATTCGCTTCCTCTTTGAGGATGCATCGCTAAAGCGTCTGGAGGTGGGGTAGGAGGAGAGAGACACACTTCGACCATGACCAGGGCCATAAGACGAGGAGCAAATCACAGGAGCAAAAACTCTCTGATGGAAAATAACAAAAATAACACCAGTGAAAAGAAATGAAAAAAAATAAAAAGAACATAAATCAGTCAAAGACAGCAGAGGCATATGCAATGATGTAGATCCTTTAGTTGTTAATGAAAATGTAATCACTTTTTTGTAAACTTCAGAACATTTGGAATATAGCACTAGTAATATGGACAATTTTTTGTACCCTTTTTGGGGATTCTTAGTATAAATTAAAATCCACTTTCTTAGTCTGGAACATCTCCTTTTGTGTTTCACGGAGGAAAGAAAGTTATACAGTGTTAGAACAACACAAAGGTGAGTAAAGGCCTGGGTATAGTTTGTTTTTCCGCATTCCAGTTTAGATCGCATCCGGTCGACCGCGTTGCCTTTCAAAGAATACTCTTTTGATCGCAAGTGAATATGAACGCGTTCAACGCATACGCACAATGACTACTTTGTGATACTTTTTTAGTACAGTCAACGGCAGCACAGGTGAGGACTGTCCACATGTAGAGAAAATCTTTTTGCATCACGCTTACTGTGTACATTCCGATCAGCAAAGCGGACAACCAAATTATACTTTGGCCTTAATAGGGCTGGATATCACCATTCACCTCATGATACGAAACATATCACGATACATAGGTCACGATTCAATATATCATTATTTATCGTTTTACATCACAATATCATGATTCAATTGGATTCTGATTATCAAGCTCTCAAATCGATTCTTATTCATTTGTGTATATTTCAGATATAATTTCCATTTTGCTTATATATGAAAGAAATTCTCTCTCAGCTAATGCTGTTAATTATACAGGGTGCATTCTAACTTCGTACATTATGAAATATTTTTTTTTTAAATGTTATTTTATCATTAGTTTTTTTTTACAAATCACTTTCAGATTTAAGAGATACAAGATCATATTTTTTTATTTTTATTTAGTACTCCCCTTCAGAACTACATAACAGATATTTACATGTATTCCTCAAGACAAAATAATAACAATTAATGCTTATCACCCAGTTTAATATTTTGGTGAGTTGCCTTCTTGAGCATCAATGAATGTTTGCACCTTTTGTAACAGTTGTGTACGAGTCCCTCAGTTGTCCAAAATGTCAAAAGCTGGATGTCAACATCTACTGGGAAGAATTCAAATGTGCAGAAGATGCTGGGAAGCCAATAAATGTGCAGTACCTGGTGGATTTTTATCAAGAACAGTGGTCAGCTTCACTGCTCAGGCCAAAGCAGGGACTCATGCACAACTATCACAAAAGATACAAACCAGCATTGATCATTGCATTGTTGTGGGAATGTATTTATGTCATACACGCTTGATGCAGCATGTCTTGTGTTTTTCTAATTGTGCAGCAGCAGCAGTAGCATATCCATATGCTTAACTCATTATGTCTGTGTATGTTCTAGGACTAGCAAATCAATAAATATTAAATGTTACATGCACAATTTGTACTATTTAAAAGTATTAACACTGATGTGTAGAACAAGTGCTAAACTGTACTGTCTCTATAAGAATGGCAGCAAATCAGCGAGCGTCTCATATCTGTTTGGTTAAGCGCACAACTGACTATAAAGGACAGAAAGTAAATTAAAGCAGATATCATTCAATTACAAATGGATTGCGTGGATCTCATCTTTGGACACACAGAACGAGTCAAACCTTGATACCAAACTTTTACTGACAGACAGACAGACACATAGAGACATATCCTGTTTAGAGCAGGTGTCGGCAACCTATGGCACGCATGCTAGCAGTGGCACGCGGAGGGGTAATCACTGGCATGGCAGCAACGGTGAGAGAGGTGTAGACTATTTTATTTATATAAATTCCACACCGGCATTCCAATCTACATCTTGGTGTAATCCTCATGATCAAGCAGCGTGTTTTCATCAGTTGAATGGGAGACTAAACACTATTAAAGTGTGACGAGACTCGCGCTGTGCGTAGTAGCCATTCACACATCACGAGCCGGCAGCGCGTCACTAATGGTTAATCGCGTGAGTAAACGCGCCCGCTTTGCTTCGGTCAGGCGGTGCAGATGACAGCCTACATTCCGTGTTTCATTTGTTTCTTTTTGCTTTCAGAACAACACGTAATAAGGAAAACACCACTACTAATCCTTGAGATTTCGCATACAGGTACACCATCCTTAAACCAGTCACACTCAAAATTACATTAAAAGATTAAAAGAGAAAACATAAACCCACATCGAGTCTATTCAAAATCTAAATTAAACCTGGACAGTGTATTTTGCAGGTGCAATTCACCGAAAAGGGCTAAATAGTCGGCTTGTGATGCATGAATGTCTTAAATGCAGGTGGCCGATGCAATACTGATATATCACACAATTTAATATAGTAAATACCATAAAATGTATAAACTCTTATTTGGCACTATATTTACACAATTTCACACTAAACTTTAACTTTGTAAAAAAGAATCTAAAAATAATATTGTATTTTAAATGGTAGATAGCAGTTCCTTCTGATTTCTGTTTAGTCATCAAATTTTTTACATTTATTTGTACATGAAAGAATTGTTAATATATTAAGAAGTAATCCACAGTAATCCAGCAATCATGGATGGCATGTCCAAGTTAGCAATCACATTTTTTCAAAAAATACAGAATCAAACCAATTGCACATATAGTGCATAGTGAATAAGACATTTGCTTATAGCACACGTGAAGCGCTTTTACTTTGAAGCTGCACTCACGTGCTCATGCGGATCCAGCGCAAGCATCAATCTTCTGACAGTTTAAATGGCATGGATCGCCTTCTTGGATTGTCACTATTTGTGAATCAAAGGAACTTTTGATCCTGATCCTGGCTGATGGAATACACGCTTCAGAGGAAGATATTAGATGAGCAAACAGTGGGAAGAAAACGCTGGATTTTCATGAGGTTCATGAATTACATCTTTTTAAACAAGATATCTGCATATTTGCAGATGGTATATAGTATAAGTTTTATTGATATTTGCCTTTTATCATTAAAAAAGTTACAGGGAACTGTCGAGGAGAGACTGTTAGAATACGTGCTTCAGAGGAAGATATATGAGCGCTCCACAGGATGCTGAATCTGCTCAAGTTCTGTGAGGTTTGTATATTACATCTGTTTAAATGAGATATGCGCATATTTGCAGACGTATATGATATTAGTTTTATTGATATTTGCCTTTTTATCATAAGACAAGACAGTTAAATGTTTCAGGGAATTGTTGAGGAGAGAGAGAGGGAGAATGAAACAGTCGAGCACTTTAACATTATGAGCTCAAACGCGTCTGCCGCGGCTCTGATATGCAGACCGTTTAAATGACACTGTGTTGCACACCGGTCTATTATTGTAGTAACACGATGGCACGTAAAAACATAATGAACCGTGACTGGTCGCTTACATGTCTCAGTCGCTTCACATGCAAGTAGGCGATTGTCAGCGCTCTCAAGAAACAAATCTGCCAAAGGGGAAAATTTAGCGGCCGATGCGATAATTAAAAAATTCCGAATATCAGCCGATTTGTCAGCCTCGGCAATATATCAGTCAACCATTAATAGAGAGACAGAGAAATTTATAAACAGATAGAAAATATTAGAGGTGATACCTTGCGTTCTCCTTCATCTCCAGATCCATTTTCACTGTCACTGTCCGTCACCCTCTCCTTACACTTTAGGTCAATGGAGCTGCCCGGATACGAGTCCTCTGAATGAGACAATGACACACAATAATACTTGTTAAAACAGAATGACACAACAGGTAATTAATAAAAAAAAATAAAAAAAATAGCTTAGCAATGACAGGAATATATGACATCATCACTTACTAATTTATTTTTTAGAAAAATATTATGGATTCAAGAACACAGAGAAAGCTTCTCAAATTATGAAGTGTGACTCACCAATGACGTCATCATCTCCCTCTTCCTCACAGATGACCATGCGCTCTTCATCACTTGTCATATCTTCACTCACCCCCCTCTGTGTCTGAGAGAAAGCACTTCGTCCTGAAATCTGAGCACCATCACCACACATCTAAAAAGACAAACAGAATTAAATGAGCATGAATCTCTGAAAATGTGTCAATCCTTGTCCTGGAGTATCCCAGCACTGCACGTTGAATGTCTCCCTAATTTAACACACCAGATTCAACTCATAAGCTCATTGGTAGAGGCTCCAAGACCTGAACAGGGTGTGTCAGATAAAGCAGACATCCAAAATGTGAAGCGCTGAGGTGCTCCAGGACCAGTATTTCGAAACAACTGGTTTATGTGAGGTTGCATCCAATACCTGTGCAAGCTCTGCTAGTGCCTGTGGATTGCCTCTCTCGCTCCTCTCCAGACTGTGCATGGCACTCTGAGAGAAGGCACGGGGACGGGGCAATTGAATATGTCCCTCACCTCCGCTTCGCTCTGACACACTCACCATGCCAGGTCCCACCCCTTTGAGTTCCATCCCCATTGACACAGACGGAGTTTCTGAAATATTTACAAAAACATTTAATGGAAGGATTTTATATTATCTTGTACATTTCATTGTGGATATACTGTACAAAGCAGCATATGCAGTGGCCCAAAACGTATTTGGACACTTATGCCACACTTAAAAATGTATGAATGTCTTAGTATTTTGTAACAAAATATCACAATAAAATATATTTAAAAAATATAGCACAAACACACTTTTCAAGTGAATAATTTCACAAAAAGATATTTTTTATTGGTTTCAATAGATATATTGTTCAAAATTAAGACAAAAAGTATTTAGACAATTTCTGTTTGTCAAACAGTAGTCATACATGTCCATAGTTAATGTGTTGAATTTTGGTTATACTGCTAGGACACCTGTGTGAACTTTAAGGGAACTGACTACATAAACTACAAAAGGTCATGCCACTTGGTTTGATATTTCATCATATAATGCAATGAAATTCATCCATTCATATTCATAAGTATTACTTAAGTGTCCAAATACTTTTTAGGGCCAGTGTATGGTAATTACATTTCATAATCATGTCAAGACATTAAAAAGGTTGATAAAATATTGAACCAATTACATCACAATCACTTTGAAAAATATGTGCATCCATTGTTATACTCTACTCCATGCACATTAACACACTTTTCCTGTTCCATACCTGCAGTTTCTGACATGCTCCTCTCACGGATGTCTTTGCTCCCTGGAATCCCACGTCCATCGCTATTGGATTTCTTCCTGTCCTTATTACACCACTTCCAGTCAGGATGTGCCTTAAAGTGTGCCTCCTTCACCTGAATACAAGGGAGAGAAACAGAGACAAACATTAACGAAGACAATGAAGGGTTGGAAAGACTTAACAGGGGTTATTTATGTGTCTATACATGCATTTACACAAGTGTACGGGTGTTCCATTAACCTGAAATGCGAGGTCGTGGTATTTCTGTTTTTCTTTGGGTCCCAAGGCATACCACCATTCTCCAAGAATCTTGCTGACCGTACGGTTGTCCTGGTTTGGGTGTCTCTGATGAACCAGAGCACGATGGCGCTTGCTGAAGATCATAAATGCGTTCATGGGCCTCCGGATGTGATCTTTTTCCCTCTGTAAAATGTAGAGGGTACGAAGGAATGAGTGGATGTGTCTGTGCAAAAAAAGAGTGAAACTGTGCAAACATACATGTGCAAATGTGTACCTTGCCAGGACTGTTTTTGTCATCCTTAGGCAGTGCACTGAGGGACTGTGATCTACGTTTTCCAGGAGATGCAGAGATTGGCGGATCAGGAAGGACACCTGGGAAAAACCTAGACACAGAAAATATCAGTTTATTAACTGAGGGTTACAATCAGTGGGATCCTGCAGTAGGGCTGAACGATTCATTGAAATGAAATTGAAATTGCGATATGACCCAGTGAGATTATCAAACCGCGAGGGCTGCGATTTAATTGAATAAATATTCTAAACGCACTGCCCGCTGTGCTGCAGCTTATGTGCACAGCTGTTTTGTCTGTATTGTGTAGTGCTTTCTTAAATACATGTAAATGGGGTCAGTGTATTATACATGTGTTTTCAATGGTTTCAGAGCAGTTCTGTGTTCGATACACATAAATTCTATCTATTTTGGTGCCCTGAGTGACAGATGTGCTTTGAGTTTGGTTGGATGTGCTAACATGTGATGAGCACATTATATTTAAAGTGCTTCAGATTCGCTTTAATTGCACGTTTGCGTAATTTCACATATTTTTGGCTGCTACAATTTACTATACGAATCTAAAATAACCACATGACACAGGGTTTTTGAGGACAGAAAGGGAGATGGGAGCATTTCACTGCATTAAAAGGCTGTTGTCAACTGAACTACAAACAACTGAAACAATAGTTCCTTCAGTTTTCCGCCAAAATAAAAGCATCTGCCAAAATAAAGACTTGAGGGTTTAACCGGACTGCATAGCAATGCCATGAGCAAGTTAAGAAATTGTTAAATTAAAACTATTGAATAATTATTATTACTAATTTACTTTTATTATACAATAATAATATAGTATTTCTATAATAATTTATTAACTAAACATTGTTACTATTACACTACAATCATATAATATTCAAGTTAACTGGTTTAAAAAAAAGAAATTAATTATTAAAAAAGTGAGCTGACCCTTTCGCACACTGGACAAAAAATATACACTGCGGTCAGATGCAATGTGATTTTGATGTTTTTTTTCCTCTGTTTTATTTATTTATATACAGAGAAATTGTATAATAAATGTCGCCATTTCTAATCGTTTAGTTTGCGCAGTTACACTAGTTTCATACACTAACCTGCAAACTCATCAATGTCAATTTGTTCATTCTGCTTGATCTATGCCTTGCCTCCACAGAATTATTCATTCCTTTTCTAAGTTCTCAGGATACAGAGTCAATTGGTCTAAATCACATTTGCACTCGGTATGGACAAAAGTGTCCAGAGTGTTTAATTCAGATATTTATCTAAATGTTGCCTCGAGTTTATGGCTGAACCCCAAATTATGTATTAATAAGTCCCCTTTCTGCTGGTCAGAGTGGATTGTGAGGGGGGTTACTACACTCGATGACCTATATGAGAGTAGTGTGTTGAGATCCTTTGAAAATTTGGTTCAACATTTTGGGATTCCCAGATCTCAGTTTTTAAAGGTATTTACAGCTGTGCCACTTGCACTGTACTATTTTTGGGAATAGCATACACCCCCCTAAAGCGGCAGATACTATGAGAGTGGTGATTACTGCTTTTTGAAAAGGTCATGAGGCATCAGTGTATTACTCCCTGCTAATTCAGAGTCTGGGGGACGGAGCTTCAACTTCTCTCAAGAAATTATGGGAGAAAGATTTAAATTTGGAATTGGAGGAGGGAGAGTGGGTTAGGATTCTAAAAAATGTCAAGACTGCATCTAGAGATGCAAGGGTGCGTCTTATGCAATTCAAGATTTTACATCGGTTCTATTGGACCCCCTCTAGATTGTATAGGCTTGGTCTTAAAAACACACCCACCTGCTGGCGATGCCAGTCAGAGGATGGAGACATAACCCGTCTTTTGGGGATGTGTTAAGATCCAGGAGTTTTGGTTGAAGGTTCAGTATGATGTGTGATGTATTGGGCACTCGGGTATCATTTTGCCCCATACTCTGTATTTTGGGCAATGGGGCGGTCATCGATATTGAAAATAGACACATAAAGAGTTGGGTCTTAACCAGTGTCATGATCACCAGACAGATACTTTTAAGAGGATGGAGGTCGGCTGGAGCGCCCTCTTTTCAGGAGTCGTGCTCGGAGATGGGAAGGGTGGCGGCCTTCGAAGAAGGGTCATTTAGAAGAATGGGGAAATTTAACTTGTTCATGGAGAAATAGGGTAGATATCTGTAATTTATGGATGTGTGATTATTATTATATATATATATATTTAATTAATTTATTTTGTGTGTGTGTGTCTATATCATGTACAACCACTGGGATGTTGTTGGGGGCCAGGGTGGGATTGGAGAATGGGAGGGGTAATAGTGGGGGTTAATGTTGATTCTGTGTATATATGTTTTGTTTTTCTATGTTCAAATACTGTATGTGAACCAATAAAAATTGTTAATCTCAAAAAAAAAAAAAAGAGCACATTATCAGTAGCAACAAAGTTATTACCGGTGGTGAATGTCATCAAACAAACAGAAATAACTCCCGTTGTCACACATAACAATGAATGTCATATGAAACGTATGCAACCTGAGGTATATTAATTTAATTGTGGGATTCCATGTATTAGTAGACTCTCAAACATTATATATGTTTCTTTCATTGATTAAGATTTGCAAAACATTCTTGTTAGAGTATTATACAACTATAAATCTGTCACCTTGTAAGCATAAGATTTCATGCTAACTGATAGTGGCACCTGGTGACCGAGGTTGGTACCGCATGCTAATTGTTAGCTAGCATGCAAAAAAAAAAAAAAAAGAATTCTGTTGACTCCAGGAAATTTTTTTTTTTTTACATCTGGCAGTGTAACGTATTTACGGTCAGAGATCGGAGATATCAAGTTGAAATATCCCACATCCGAGGTGAATGGAACAAAGCAACTAGAGTAAATAATCTTTGTCTTTGTTAATGATTTGGGTTGATTATCGATGCGTGATCCCAAGCCTAATAATCGATATATCTGTATTTTATATTATTGCCTAGTGAATACCGTTTCTAGAACAGTATTTCCGGTCGACAGTAGAGCAAGGGCAAACATGGTTTCATTTTGGTTAAAAGGAATTACTTATATGTTTTTTATTTATTTTTTTTATTTTTTATGTTTTTCATATCATGTTCAAATTGCAAATGCAACATTTTTCAAAATAGTCACACTTTTTTTTTGTCCAAATCATTCAGCCCTACCCTGCTGTATGCATTATGTGTGATCCATTTAGTTTCTAATACCAAATATATCAAATAATTAGAACAATAATCAAAATATTGGTACTTTGCATAATTGTAATGATTCCAATTAGTGACCAAAGGTTATTGCTGTCACGTTTAATGTGTTTTTGTTCATGTTTTGTGTTTCATGTCATGTGATTTCCTGTTCTATAGTCATGTGTTTCATGTCATGTGATTTTCTGTTTTATAGTCATGTGTTTCCTGGTCATGTGTAATGTTGTTTCCATGTCAAGTCAAGTCAAGTCATTCATGTTTATGTTTTGTTTTGTTCATGTTTATAGTTAGGGTTTCTGGTTATCATGATTGTAAATAAACTGCACTTGGGGTCCTTCATATCATCATCGTCTTCGTCTGCCTGTTATTGCCAGCAATCATTACAGAATACCTGACCCAGACTATGGACCCAGCAGCTCATGTGCCTACGTCAGAGGAATCGTCCCCTGGAGGAATACGTAGAAGACTTCTGCGCTTTGGCCAACCAGGTTGGGTTTAATGGGATCACCCTCAAACACTGCTTGAATGAGCCAGTGTTTTCTCTGATGCCTGCCGGTCGGAGTACCTTCAGTCTGGTGCAGTACATCGATTACGCCCTGGGGATGAGTGGTTCTTCTTTCACTGGAGGAGAGGCTGATGAGGAACTAGTCACTCCTACAGTGGCCGCTGAGCCAGAGTCACACGTCATGGCCGCCGAGCCAGAGTCCTACGTCATGGCCGCCGAGCCAGAGTCCCACGTCATGGCCGCCGAGCCAGAGTCCCACGTCATGGCCGCTGAGCCAGCGTCCCACGTCATGTTCGCCGAGCAAGTATCCCTCGTCAGGGTCGACAAGCCAGCGTCCCACGTCACGGTCGACGAGCCAGCGTCCTACGTCATGGTTAACGAGCCAGCGTCCTACTTCACATTCGACGAGACAGGGTCCCACGTCACAGGCTCCATGCCATGTCACAGCCACGCCAGTATCCGTTCCATGCCATGTCACAACCGCGCCAGTGTCTGCTCCATGCCATGTCACAGCCATGCCAGAGTCTGCTCCATGCCATGTCACAGCCACGCCAGAGTCTGCTCCATGCCATGTCACAGCCATGGCTCAGCCTACTCCATGCCATGTCACAGCCACGCCTCAGCCTGCTCCATGCCATGTCACAGCCACGCCTCAGCCTGCTCCATGCCATGTCACAGCCACGCCTCAGCCTGCTCCATGCCATGTCACAGCCACGCCTCAGCCTGCTCCATGCCATGTCACAGCAACGCCTCAGCCTGCTCCATGCCATGTCACAGCAATGCCTCAGCCTGCTCCATGCCATGTCACAGCAACGCCTGAGCCTGTCACAATAACGCCTCAGTCTCCTTCACGCCATGTCACAGCCGAACCTTAGTCCGCTCCATGCCATGTCACAGCCAAGCTTCAGTCTGCTCTATGCCATGTCTCAGCCAAGTCCCAGACTGCTCCGTGCCATGTCACAAGCAAGCCTCTGCTCCACATTCCAGGCCCGCCTCTGCTCCACGGTCCAGGCCTGCCTCTGCTCCACCTACATCTACCTCTATTAATCATACACAACACCTTTATATTCCTTGCTTACAAAAGGGTACTATTTCTCTCTCACACACAGATCCTCTCTTTAATATACACACAATTATTTACTCCTGAGTTGATATAAATGTACTTGTGCAAAGCTGATACAAAACCACTCATGATACAAAACCATGCTAAATTACTTCAAAGACTACACAGGATACATTTCCACTGTTGTCACTTGATAACAGCAGCCTGTTTTTTTCCAATTATGAGGCCCAAAGACCTCCTTAAGCAACATTCCATCATCCAAGTTATTTTATTAAATTCATTTTGGAGATTAAGTATTTGTACTTGTATGCACATTATTATGGTGATGGATGTTTTTTTGTTATACAAGCATTTTGGTATTACTCAACAGATAATTATTATGCTGTCACGACTGCATAGTGACTGTGGCCCAAAACAAAGCCAAAATATCCACCAATTTCATTCATAGAAAACCCTTAGGGCCTTTCACTATGGCGTGAATCAACACAGCAGAACGTACTGAGCCAATTACTGAAAACTGCAATGCACTGTGTCGATGAGCTACTGCTTTGCAGCTTACCACCGAAACAGAAAACAAAGAGCTTTAACATGTCTGTAATCTCCAGTGTGCGAAATAAGAGGGATGGATGCATCACAAAAGATAATAAAGTAAGCTTAATGGGTAAAATCCATTTAGCAGGAATTGTACCAGATAACTTGATAATAAAAGGAACTTATTTAATATTTTTTTAACAAAAAGGAGAGGGTCAACAAGAGAAAGAGAGAGATGTGTATTCAGTTAATTAATATAAACTGCCTCTGGTTTGCTCCTGTGATTCATACACAGGCACAGGAGTAAGTGAAATGCTTTTGTTCTCTCTTTTCTTTGTGGCGTCATTATGCATCTCTTCCTCACACAGAAACACCAGCAACAAAATACATTCAAAGAGAATGACGCATCACACACACACTAGACCACTTACGGATCATCCACATCACTTTCCGTTTCACTGTCAGGCCTCTCTCTCTCTGCATCCTTCTCTCTCTCCGGGGGCAGTGCATCAGCGGAGGGAGTGGGGCGTGAGGAAGGGTTAGGTGCTCCCTCTATAATATCCTTCAGCACTGACCCGCTCTGAGACTCTAAAAGAGAAAGATAGGTCACTCATTACAGCATCTTTTTTTTTTTTTTACCCAATTTTGGAATGCCCAGTTCCCAGTGTGCTTTTTTTTAAGTCCTCATGGTCGCATAGTGATTCGCCTCAATCCAGGTGGCGGAGGACGAATCCCAGTTGCGCATCTTATCACGTGGCTTGTTGAGCGCGTTGCCACTGAGACATAGCGCATGTGGAGGCTTCACGCCATCCACCGCGGAATCTGCGCTCAACTCACCACACACCCCTCCGAGAACGAACCACATTATAGCGACCAGAGGAGGTTATCCCATGTGACTCTACCCTCCCTAGCAACCAGGCCAATTTGGTTGCTTAGGAGACCTGGCTGAAGTCACTCAGCACGCCCTGGGATTCGAACTAGCGAACTCCAGGGGTGGTAGCCAGCGTCTTTTACCACTGAGCTACCCAGGCCCTTCATTATAGCATCTTTAATGAATCCCCCACAATCTGGCAACCGCTGGGGTCAATCGTTGGATTGGGTAATAGCAAAATTACAGTAGCTAGAGTTACAGAGAGCTGAATGTTAACAAACACATTTCAGCTAATTTTGGAATCACACAATGGATGCACAAGGTAAAGTACCTTTCTTCAAAGAGGCTGTCTGTGGATGACTGACATTTTGTTGGCCCTCACCAGGTTGAGCCGATGGATCTGATTGAGTGGGTGCCAGGAAAGGGACTAATGAATGCCAAGGAAACACTGGAACCGATCTGGGCTCTACATTAGTCCAAACTACAGAAGAAAATAACAGAGCACTCATTCTAGCCAGTATTAACACCAAGTAATAAAGCATATCAACACCTAAATCAAAGACTGACAAGCCACATACTGTAAATTACTTTATGTACCCAGATGATCAATATTATGCAATAATATGAATTAATGGGATTGTAATAAACAGATGTGTCACAGATGTGTTTATGGTGCTGGGATTTATACATCTCAGTGTCACTCCATAATATCTGAATAATTACTAAGTATACAAAAGTCATCTCATAGACAAATGAAGGAGGGAGAGCAAGGACAGACTATAATTTTTCAGATAAACGAGGAGACCAAAACATTTCAGGAAAACAACTAAATGACTTCTCACATATTCACTCAAAGCTATCTTGTTAGAATGACTGAATGGTAAAAGAATAAACTGGCGCATACATGAAAACAAACAAGTATAAAAACAGACAGCTGAGACCCCTCTTCACTGATACCACTCTATTAAAACAATCTTGAAGAAGGTACTGGCTGAACTGTTGTTCCTGTGAGTCATATTGCATTTATCGCCAATCAACACTTCAAAAAAACTCATGAATATGTTTCTTTCGAGTTTTGATGATTTCTTAAAAGTTTTTATAAGACACGTTAAGTAATAATGACTGACCAAACATGCTGAGTCCCTGGCGAAGATACTGCGGGCTTTCTGATGAAAACATGGTCGAGGATCCTTGAATACTTTTTTTTTCTTTTTCTTTTTTTTACAGAAAACTTCATAAACATGTAAAATGTCCAATAAAAAAGAGGTACTCTTTCAAATGATTATCTGATATAAAATAACGCAAATTCTTGGGATTAAAAGTGAAATTTCCACATGATGCTTTTCCCAGACAGATGATAAATCCAGCGATGAAAACAAGCGGCCATAAAAGATGCTGTCAGCATCCGTCTACTGGAGTTTCTTCATGTTGGTACCAAATGTTCTGTCGTGTAATGACACCGTCGTGCAATTACTTTGATATTTCGTTTATGATCACGTCCTTCTATTTTCTCAGATTTATTGGCTCAGACACCAGATATCCATGGGAAAAAATGCTAACAGTGTGCTATCAGGTACCGCTCAGAAAGGAGTCAAGCGACGTTCCACCTCCAGGAACGCGCAGATTAATAACAAATGACGATTTTGGTGTTAAAACACTTTAATGTTCAGGTGTTGTTATGATTACGCACGCTGCTGTTTAATTATGCTGTTTTTGGTTCGATATGCGAGAACGGGTTTAATTTTATTTGGATGATGTTGTTTATGTATGATGTGGCCCCCTCCTCCTCGTCTGAGCTTGTTTACATTGACGGTTGGCTGAGGGGACGAAGGGGTTAAGTAGGCCTCAAGGTTATCCTCGGGCTCGAGTAGTGCAACAGTCCGCGACCTGAGCTCACCTCAGCTCAGGGGGATTTACAAATAAAATGTATTAATTGCGGTTATAAAGATAAAAGAGCGATACTGGAATCAAAATTGAAAAGTGAAATGCTTAAAACCGTGAAAATGCATTTAGTCGTCGTGAAAATGGGAAGCCCAAATCTGCCAGGCTAGCAGGTTAGCATAGTATTTTGCTCGAGCATGAGAGATGGCGCTACTACAGCCCAGAGCGAGTGTAATTTATTCTTTGGGGTGCGACGCACCACGGAAGCCACTTTCTAAACCCAAAAAGATAAAAAAAATACAAATATCATTCAGTCAGGATGAAATGCTTTAATAAAGGCCACATGTAATACACGTCTGTCCTTTTTCACATAGTCACTATTATTCTGTCTGGCTGTCAGTGTACGACCATCATATCCAGATTCTGTTTCACATCTGATCCAATTTGATCAGTTTGGTATACAACGCCTGGTTTCCTCACTAATCTCTGATTGACAAACGCATAATTACATCCTGCCCAGTGTTCAACCAGTCACCGGCTCATTCTACATCGCCACTTTGGTTGGATAGTTTAGGGGCTGCATTGGTTTCAGCAGCACAGTACCAGATAAGTCCGTCCCCTCGGGAACGCCCCTGGTCTCGCATCCGCACCGCCGAGCGCTGCCACAGAACCTGTCCTCATGTCACGGCTAAAAACTGTAGCGGTACTCGGAAAACACCCAGATTTAACAACAGCGAAAAACTACCAAAGCCATGGGTCTCGGGTAGAAAGACAACCGGTTTAAACACCCAAACAACGTTATCCACATGTGCAATGTTCCACATGAACGATCATTAGTTACACTGTAGTTGTAATTACGTGAAAAGATGTCCAGAAAAAAAATTACCTTGTCCCCCCTCCCCTCCCCCCCAATTTTGTTTTACTATTCTTCCTGTGAAGGTGTGCCCGTTTGAAATGGTCTACATTTGCTTGCTATAAATACTACTTTTCCACACAATCCCACTTTCACCATCGCAAGAGACTAAATATAATATAATAGCACCATTTCATATTATGTCAAAGAAAATGAACCCCCTGTTTACTGTACAACCGCACGCTGGGCATCTATTGCTAAACGAAGAAAGCATCGTTTGTCCTTCTTTCCTTTATTTTACATGACCGTTTTTCTTTACGAAGGGCTATTTTGTTATCTATTGCTGTCTGAATCCGGTTTAAAACGTAAAGCACTTTCAGCTGTACGGAATTCTAGTTGCAAGTTAAACCAACGCTGCGACTTCTCGTTTTAAATGCCTTCTCCGCCTGTCACCCCCTTCTTCGCACACACCCCAGCCTCAGTAAGTCTCATCCAAAAGGCTAATCGACCACCTCGCCTCAGCTCTGACACTATCGTAAAACTGGTCAAAAATGAGATGACCCGTTACGGAGAACAGGGGGAAATACAAAACATAGTAGAAAAGCTGGACAGAGATGATCCAGCGCAGTGCTGCTGTGATGAAATGACGGGTCTGAACCGTATTAATAGCCCGTAAGGTCCATCGCGGTTCTCCTGCAGCGGGGTCACTGTGTTCCGATCCGGGGTGACCCGCGGCGGCTTACGTGCTCCTCCCAGGTCGCTCCGTAGGTGTTCGTAGTAAAAAGTCGTTGTATCATAACATCATTCAATCGGCCACGACTCTTCCCTCGATTTCTCTCGCTTCGCAAGCCTTTCTTTCTTTCTTTCTCTTTCCCTCCCTCTTCCTCCTGTTGTGTAGTAGACTGCCCTCTTCTGTTCTATCAGCGTGTCAACCTCGCCCAGCCCGTGAACCGCCTTTTACTCTTCGAATGCTTTCTTCGATTGGTCTTCCACGCAACTATCATAAGACGATCCAACACGCTGATTGGTGCGAGCGTGCGTTGGAATGTCAGTCATATGCAAATCCGGCTTTGGCCGAGGCTGAAAAAGTAGATAATAAATATTTAACCAGCTAAATGACTTTACGTGGGTTCTCGTGATATTTGGTCCCACTGTGACGCTGAACCTCCTGCACTCCTTTACTGGACAAAAAAGCACGGCTGGTCTCATCAGGTATTCTAATAATCCCGGGGTTTGTGTTTATTAGGGGTTACAACGGATGCATTATAATGTTTAGCGCATCAATTAAAGGTACAGATAAACAAGACTCAAAGGCATATGACATGAATCATCACTTGGACAAGCACCCTCCTTCCAAAACAACAGATAAAATGCAATACCATGTAGCGCCATAAATCCACACGTAATACACCTATTTTTCGCATATAAATGTTTTTTGATTCATGCAGATTGAAATAAATAACTACAAATCAATATTTTAATGCATAGAGAAAAAATGTAAGCGCGATATTATAAAGACAATATGTTGTTTGCAAAATTAAACAAGAGTTTATATTGCCATTTTACTAGAGCCAAAAGAAATATTACATGTATAAAACAGGAGGATTTTTTTTTTTTTTTTACTTCAATAGAAATATTTTAGTGGTCCTTAGAAAAAAAGAATGTAAAAATATCACACAAATGTCAAAAGAAAAAAAAAAGTAATAATGTCAAACTTGGAAAATCTTTACTCTTTAGTTTATTTTTTACTCTTTTTCTCTGAAATTTTCCATGGACCCCCTTGCGCCCCAGTGAGTGAGCTGTTATTAAAACTGTTTAACATGAAATAGTCTCTCTACCCACCAAGGGGTCCTTGGCCTGAAAATTGGCCCTGTGCTATGATATTGCATCAGACACACACACACACACACACACACACATGTAACTAATGCAAGAAGTAATTTAGGGGAAACTGAACATGTCCATTTCCTCAGCTGTTTCTCACACTAAAGCCACATCATTTGTACTCACGCTGTGAAACAGGAAATACCAAGAAATGCAAACAAATGTTATTACTCATACAATAAATTATGCTGTAGCATTTAACTTTTTACTTAACTTTTAATACTTCAGATCACATTATAGCCTTAAGCCACGAACACATGCCTGCTATACCACTTCACAGGAGTGAAAAGTGGGGGCAGAAGCAGAGTTGTGGTCTTCATTGCTTAGTGTGCTGAGCAAACAAAACAGGACATAAATTACATTTATCATTAGTGGTACCTTTCTTGGAGACATTGCAACTGTTCATGAAGCCACAAACATTTAACAAAGCAAATTATACAAAACCATATTAAAAAATGAGAGGAGAAAGAACCAAAAAACACTTCACATAACATTGTGGGGGGGTTTCTACCCTGTACTATTTAATAATGCTATTACATTACTTAAGAACAGAGAGTATTGTTTTGGTTGAATGCAGTAATATACGTAGGTCAGAGATTAAGCTAAGTGACCACTGTTTTTGCCATTATCAGGACATTGACCAGTGAAGTGGCTAATAGTGATGATGTCATATGGGGCTTTTCCACTGCACGGTATAGCTCGACTCGACTCTGCTCGCTTTTTGGAGGTTTTCCACTGCACAGTACGGCTCGACTCTGCTCGCTTTTTGGGGGTTTTCCACTGTGGTTAGTACCTGGTACTTTTTTAGTACCACCTCGGTCGAGGTTCCAAGCAAGCCGAGCCGATACTAAATGTGACGTCAAAACCCTGCAGATCACTGATTGGTCAGAGAGAATCGTCACTACCAGCGTCACTGGATTTGCGACACGGGACATCAACCCGCTTGTTTTAAAGTTAGCAACAGCGATAGCAATATCATTTGTTCACGCGACTTTCGAATTGTTAAAAGAAATGGCTGTGCGCAAAACTACGCCATGGCCAATAAACGAGGTGCAGACGTTCCTCTCGTTAGCGATGAACGAAAAGACGAGAAATGAAAAAGTCTTTCAGGAAGTGTCTCAGCAGTTGGCCACACACGGCTACCACTGGACCTACCAACAGTGTAGGGAAAAGTTAAAAAAACTTAAGTGACTACAGAACCATCAAGGACCACAACAGCCGGAGTGGTTCAAACAGAAGAAAGTGGAAGTGGTTCGACCAAATGGACGCTATCTATGGCAATAGACTGGTGAGCAATGGGAGGGAGAGTGCCCTGGACTCGGCCACGGCGTTGCTGGAGTCCACGATGGAGGATGGTACGTTTTGTTATGTTAACTCTATAATCTGCTTGAAAGCGTCACTTTATTTAGTTGACCAGCTACTGGAAAGCTTGCTTCTAAAACAACCAGGCCAATTTTAATTGTCACACTTGTGTAAAATCACCATGCAACAACTGCTTTATGTAACACAATGAGCTAGTAGCTAACAGCTAGCGGTCATGTTATTGTTTATGGTCAGTAATGTTTGTGTCGCGTTTAAGATGATGTCATGGCAGTAGAAGCGGCGCAGCTATGACGATCAGCCTATAATCCCACCCACGTTGAAGCGGCACTAAACTACAGTGGAAAAGCAAGCTCAGAAAAGTAAAGCGAGCAGAGTCAAGTCAAGTCGAACTGTAACGTGCAGTGGAAAAGTGCCGATAGACAAAGGTGACCGTTCAAAAGCACTATTATTAGTGTATACAACTCACAGGAAGCATGACAGGAGCATGCTCACAGTGTATACAAGTGTTTTTGTGCACGTGGGTAGGTTTATGTGTGTGTGCTGAGCATGAAAGAGTTCAGTGACTGACTTGTTTGTATGGGGCAGAGGGATATTGGCCTTATGCCCAGTATCAGCCAGTCCCCTCACAAACAGTCACGCCACAATGAGGAGGATTTGTGTGAAAGAGATAAAGAGGGAGACAGAGAGAGAGAGAGAGAGATACATGACTGTAGTAACACTTGCCACACAAACACAGTGGCCAACAAATCCACATAATATTTTCATCTTAGTAATACCTTCCGCTGTACACTTGTCTGAAGATTAGCCTACACATTACAAATGGCAGTACTAAACAAACAGACACTTAAGAGTGGATGAAAATAAACCAGTCACTGTGGAATGTTTGAGAAAAAAAGAGGGAAAATGGGTGGGAAGGAAAAACCTTGCAAGTCAGGCAAATAAAAATAGAACAGGAGTCATTCTATGAAGAGGAGGGGTGGAGGGAGTTGTGAAAACGGCCTCGCTCACTTTATGTGGGAAGATGGTAATAAAAAGATAGAGAAAGAAAGAGACAAGAATCTCCAAAAAGATTGAGAAAGAAAAACAGATTCTATGAGCACACGCATTTACCCACCCTCAAATGATGTACTGAAATACACACAAATCAAACTGAGGTAAAAATGTGTCAATAGACAAGTTTCCTCTATATAACACAATGTCATGGCAAAGGGAGGGGCTAATCTCTCTCTCAGCCATTGAGCTTGCGCTGAGCTCCTGGCATCAGCCAATCAGGTCACACTGAATACCTTCAGCTCAGACTATGAGTATATTAACAATTTCTTAACTATTTCTTGGCTGATTCATTTAAAATGACTTAAAGCAAAATATAACCGTATGCACCACCTTCAACTTTAGTAATAAGACAATCAGGATATAGCTTAATCTAACCAAATAAAGAGCTTTCAGAAGCATTATTAAAATATTGTACAAGTTATTCCGCTGTGAGTGTCAGTTTTGTCATGTAGAAATGGGTTAAGCCGGATATGATTAAGGGTTAACACTGTGAGCCCCATCCTCCAAAAAAAAAAAATTTCTCATCCTGTCCAATGTTTTTTCACGTAAATTAAAACACAACCTCAAAAAGCCCACTTCCTGTTGCCATGGCAACAACGTTACTGGGTACTGTTACTCATACCACTATGGTGACTACTGACCAGGGTACCATCTCCACACACACACAAACACACACCTGCCCTTTTGTAAGATATTTATATCACTGCTGCCATCTGCCAGCACCATGATTTTAGTTGCTTTCCAAAGGACATATGGAGGAGAAGAGCAATGAAGTATGGCAGCTTACCAACAATCCATCAAGTCTACAGCCCTTTCTAGCTCTATTTATTCACCTCCATTCACCAATAGCATTTATGCCACTGCTAGACAGAATCTGGTGAATTTGGTGCAGGTACATGACATGCACCACAAATAAATAAATACAAAATTTAGAAATGCTCTCCTGTGCTTGTAATGGCACTCTCTTTTCACATGAGGGCAGCTCTATCCTATGGAAAACCTAAAGTCGACTACAAAGCTTTGCCAGACACAGACTTGAGAGGGAGAGAGATTAACACTGGAGATGGGGGCTCTTATGTGAATGCTTGTGCAGGTGTCATATGAGAATACATCTTCAGATCCTGTGATCTCCGCTGAGATTTAACATTGAAATCAAGCATTTAATGAACACTAAAATGAACCTAAAAATGTAAAAGAAAAGAAAAATGGGACACAAATATAAAAATGAGAAAAGTATATCATAACATGCTGTCTATTTGTGCTATCTTTTAAATGTGTTTGTGTTCTCATGGCGAAATCCCTCTAATGGCTGGCATCCCTGCGAAAACTCTATGATAAGAGAGAGAACAGAGAGACTTCTGCACTGCACCAGAGAGCGAGAGAAAGACCGAGAGAGAGAAATAAATGTGAGGGGAAAAAAGTAGAAAAGGCTGACACAAATAAGAAGGTGAAAGGGAAAATTATAGAGTTAAAATAACATCAAGGGTGAAAGGAGAGACATGATTCTTGCATAGTCACACAACAGTTTGCGACTCAAAACTCTGCACATAAGTACAAGGAAGATATCATGTCCTATGCTCTTTCAAGGCAGAGACCTACCATAAACACTGCATCAAATATAACAAGTCAACTTATAATTTACTGTACATGATAATAAGAAAATAAAAAAGCAAACACAGAATTTTCGTTGCCTTGGTAAATGATAGTTGAACATTAAATTCCAGTGTTTAATGATTAGTGCATCAATACAATATAGATAATATAGATGATAATTTCTCTCTCTAAAATATAGGCATTATTTATATTATATTCACACTTTAACTTGGAGCACATTCCATTTTAACTTGGAGCACATTCCATTTAACTTGGAGCACATTTCATTTTACCTTGAGAACACAGTACAATATATTGGAATATTTCTTCTTTCCTAAGTTTCATTGGTTTATTTTTTATTTTATTTATTTATTTATTCAAAAGTATTTTCAACTTAACATTATAATCACTCTTCTATTCAAACATGTGCCTTATATATAATTATTACTCTCAGGATCATCTTGGTTTTCATTTTCATCCATTTCACAATTAAAGAATTTAATCTGGTTTACTTGTGTTTTTTCTTGTGCCATGACAACTGGTTCACAAATCAGCATAAAAACTCCCTGCAAGCCCTCATAACCAATTAGTCAAAATGTATTTTAGGTGTCCATTATGCTAATGTACTTTACAATATGTGAGTACAATAACATACAGCTATGCTGCACAAAAATATGTAAATAAAGGCACAAATCCAGACTACAAAAACTTTCTTGGCAATTTCGTTTTTTTTTCTTTTTTTTTTTTTCTGCAGGTTTACAATTTTGTTTTTGACTCTGTGTGTCTGCCTCTCTTTGTTATTGTCCATTTCTGCTTTCTCATGAGCTTGCGAGTCAAGGCAGGCCCACGAGTTTAGGCCTACATTTTTTACAAAGGCCTTCTTGTCATTTCTAACATGCACACACACACTCCCTCTCCCTCTATCACACAGAATATTAGGGCTGTAACTAAGGATTATTTTGATAAAAATATTAATCTAATTTTTATTAGAACGATTATTCGACCATTCGTTGCAATGATCAATCATTAGCTATTAACTGATTATTCAGCTTGTGCCCGACTTAAAAGGTTGTATTAAACATGCTTACTAACATAAAAGAGGACAAAATCATCTTTTAATAATACCTCTAAATGAGATTCACTGAATTAAAGGGGAAAAATACTTTTTTATTAAGTTTAATTCAGTAAAGAAATTCACTGCCAAAAAATCCTATTGTTACAATTTTTTTTTTTTTTGTCTTGTTTTCCAATTAAAATGGTCTAAAATTCTTAAAACAAGATACATTTGAGAAGAAACATATAAGATATTTAGACTTGCTTTAAAGAATGTATCTTAAATATAAGTGAATTTTGTATAAGTGTATTTTTTCACTTGGTTATACTTCTGCGAGTGCAGTAAAGACAAAATATACTAATATTCAAGATCTATTCTCTAAAAGCAAGTCTAAATATCTTATATGCTGCTTTTCTGGTGAATACATCTTTTTAAAGGATTTTTAGATATTTTAAAATAATTGTATTTGTAATATTATATTTAACATTAATTTAGATATTAATATTGGAAAACAAGCCAAAACAAAAACTAATCCAAAACGTATTTTGTTGCAGTGTATAATGGGTCGAAGTCTACCCTCTCTCACCTTACTGTTCACTTCAATCCATCTTTAACTCACAAAAAAACAAACTCTCTTTTATTAATAAAGCTGCGAATTGCCAGTTTTTCTTCACAGTAAGAAACACACAGTGACATATATTATGATTCAATAAGTCGCGAGCCATCATGTTATAATCTAGCTGCAGCAAGCGCGCATGCTCTAGGGATGAGCATCCCCGTGACAGAGTGTGCATCAGCCAGCTGCAGTTTCAATCTCTCCCCCTTAGATTGGGACATTCGTGCAACTCATAGAAGAGGCGCTGACCGCACAGAGAAATGCCAGTTTCGAAGTTTGTAGTTATTTACATGACCTGCTTCCTGCTTAAAGACTATTATTTGAACTTTCTTAAAGCTATAACACATTAAATATAACTTCATTAAAGATGTAACACCGGGGTGTTTCTTTTAAAGACGTTCGACATGCAAGTTTTGATTCAGCGGAGCAGCAGCTCCACTTATTCCACAACGAGAGTGCTTCTGTATTTACTTATTTGATATTTTGGTATAATTCCCTCATAATTTGCGATCTACATCACCTAAAGCTCTTTGGAAAGTTTAACGTTTATCTGGACTATGAGCTGTGTAATTCTTCCTCTCCTCAGTCAGGCGCAAACTGCAGTGCTGCTCTCGCATGTCATCATTAGAGTTTAATGTGATCTCATGTTACGCTACATGAGATCAAACAACTATTCGACAATGAATATTTTTGTTGACAATTTTTTATTGTTCGTTTCAGCCCTACAATATATACACTCTTGATCACAGATAATAACATATCAAAACACACAATTGAATATATTCATAAATACTCAATGAATAGACACAAAAATCGCACTAGCATACAAGCCACACAACTACTGCCCAATATGTCTAGATGATGTCAACACAAAAACTTAGAACAAGCAAGATACAACCCTCATAAAATGTCTTCTATACATCTATACACTTACAAACACATAAATATTCATACATAAAAATAAAAACATACCTAAAATAATTGTGCCTTTAAACACACACAAACTGACGCACAAAGAGTATGGGTCCTGTATGGGAAGTAACACAAATTTAGAAGGCTGTGTGTGCTCAATTAACATTCTCTCGTTCCTTGTAAACAACACATAAGACAGACAAAACTCAATAATCATAAATAATTCATAAAACCTTCAATTCACTCTTCTGTCACTGTGCCTCACTTTCCTCAAATTTAACATGCTATGAACATGTTTGAATGTACTAAAAACAGCACTGCAAGCGCAACAACCAGCAAGTATAATTGAACCGAAAATTATAGCAGCTGATAATAACAACCACTTTGCAAAAACTGAGACCTAACAGAATAGCTTTAGCTGGTTTTAATGCCAAAGCATTTATTCCAGAAGGAAAATGGATGCCATAGTTCTGAGCTGAATTATAAGATTCTATCATTTGCAATATTAGTAAAGAAATACAGCCTCTTGCAATAGATTTCAGACCCTTAACCAAAAATCTAATTTTGAAAATATTTAATTCTACGTGATATTTTTATTCTCAAGCACTGAAACTAAAAATAGCTATATTGATAGAATAGAAAAGTATTTGATAGTAATAAAATATATTCTTCACAGAAATAGAAAAAAAAGGATGCTTGAATAAAACATTTGGTCTTTGTGATGTGAGGACCTACACTGAAATAAATGTTAACCTAAACATGTGCTTTGTATGGTAACATCTAAATTAATTGGTTTTATTCAAGGCAAAAATATTATTTAACATCACTGACTCAAGCTAAATACATAAAGTTACATCAAACTAATTTTAAGGGTTTCGTTCGAAATAGCTCCTTAAAGTGACAATTGCAGGTTACCACCTTTGACCTCGCTCTGACCCCAGCTTAGCTGTGATATGCAAAAAAAAGAATTTCATTGTATATGTGCAAATGTATAATGTGTGACAAAATAAAGGCTTCATCTTTACAGCGTCTTGGTCTCTATCTGTAAATTATTAAAATAACTACTATATTTTTCTGGATAAACCACCATAGAGATCACTATGAAATGTGTGAATCTGAAGGGCAGCAGTGAAAATAAATACTAAAGAGCATTTCAATGTTAGAACTAAAGTAAAATAAATGCATAAATTAGAGAAAGGGTAAAAACAGTGTAAAAGTGACTGGATGTCCCAGTGGGTACTGTGGGTTAAATTCTCAGAAATGTAACCCACAGAAATTTTCAGAAAGTTAAATCAAACTATCCAGACACTGCCTAGGCTGTCCCTAAAAAGGAGACTTGTGAGAGAAGCCACAGGGAGGCCAACAATCACTTCTAAACAAGCAATAGAATTCAGAAGCTGTAAACTGGTCGACCATATCAAGATCTCTGCATAGCACTGACCTGCATGTAAGGGTTACACAGCAGAAACATTTTAACCACATCTCGGGAAAAAACACCTCACAGGGAAAAGATTTTGTGGTCAGATGAGAC
Organism: Myxocyprinus asiaticus; assembly: GCF_019703515.2. Taxonomy (NCBI): domain Eukaryota; kingdom Metazoa; phylum Chordata; class Actinopteri; order Cypriniformes; family Catostomidae; genus Myxocyprinus; species Myxocyprinus asiaticus. Next base: position 27,957,664 of record NC_059359.1, on the reverse strand, counting down.
CAAGTTAGAGACTTAAGCCAGAATTCAACAGACATGTGACACAAATCTATGGCCCAGACCTCAAAACTTTATTAGCCTTGTTGATGATTTGTACTCACTATTGCTCATCCTTTAACAAAGTCTCATTAATATACATTTAATAATCCAAGTATGATATTTATCTTAGTCTTCAAAACACATTTTCTAAATGACATGTAATATGTGTTGAGATTTTGTGGTGAATGGACAAAAAAATTAGAAAATATAAATGTATCCTTGCTCTCTCTGAAATGTCTCTATTTGTCTCCAAATTATATTGAATTTGAACATTTTTTTTGTTTGCATTAAATGTATATATATATATATATATATATATATATATATATATATATATATATATATATATATATATATATTTTTTTATTTTTATTTTTTCTTACCAGTTCCAGGTCGTCCCATGATGATGTCTTTGCATGGGACAGGATGCAGGGTCTCTGTGGGAAGTATGAGCGGCAACAGGGCAGTGGGAGCAGGATGACAAGGGACAGGCTGCTGCAGTGTTACCGGACCACTCTTATCCTGTCCCCCTTCACCACCTGCTCCAATAAGACCAGGCCCTGAAGCAGGGCTAGGCACTGATATGCAAGCCAAGGTAGCGTTGGATTGCATGGGTAGACCTGCAGGGTTTGGAATGGAAGAGGTAGTAGACACTAGAACAAGAGTTGGGGTGGGGTTCTGCAGTAAGACAGATCCATTGGTGGAAGCAGCGTTAATTGGCACTGGAACCTGTAGTCCTGTCTCTGACTGTACACAAGTTTGACGGTTTTCTGTGGAACTGGTCCTGTCCACCTCTGCAATTCTAGCCAGTGGTAGTTCTGTAAAATTTATTAGAGGAACCTCAGGATTTCTCACTATTACTGGAGAGTCTCTCAAAGGCTGCTGGTAGACTGCACATTGTGAACTTGACTCGAAGCAAAGGGGAGAAGCGGATGGGGAAGAGGCAGTGGATGAAGACAGTCTTTGGGTGTGTGTGGCCATGGTAGTCTGAGGAGAAATAATGCAGACGGATGTTACAAGAGAAGGGTCACGACTGCTTTGATCCTGATCAGGTTTGGCATATTCCTGTGAAAGTGGAGTTGGGGGAGGTAGGGCATCCGTCCTGCGTTTGCCCGGGCTCATAGGTACAGTGAAGGTTAAACTGGTGTGGAAGGATGGCAAAATACCAGACAAGTGTCTGTCCTTCTCCCTGTCTGTGCCTCCTGTTACATGTTTTGGGGCACCACTGTTGGTACCACTAGGATGTCTGTGTCGGCGAGGAGGAAGGACTGGAGAGGCAGTGATAGGGCTGAAGTTGGCTGGTCGAAAGCCAAAAAGTGGCGAAGGAGATGGAGAAGGTGTAGGTGAGAATGGAGACTGATTTGAGATTGGTGAGAATGAGGGTGTTACAGACCTTGAGCTGCCCAGGGATACCAGCATATTTGCAGCCTCGCATTCTTCAACGTCAAAGCGAGAGAAATCTTGAGGAAGCAGTGATGGCAAGCTAAGGCGTGGTCGAGAGTCAGTACCTCGGCTGCTTGTCTCACTACTGTCCCGAGAAGTCTCATCCCAATCAAATTCACTACTAGCATGACCCCGTAGATCTGAAGGGGTCACGGTTCCCGAGCTGCTCCCTCCACCTCCTCCACTCCCTCTCTCTCCCAGTGCTCCCTCCATTTCTTTGGTACGCATGGAGAGGTGGCGGGAACAGTAGCCACGACGCTGTGACTCTTTCATGCAGCCTTCCCGTGAGCACAAGCGCCGCCACTGCTTTCCATTGAACTTCTTTCGGATTCCATTAGGTGTACAAACCACATCACCTTTCTTGTATTTCTGTTGAGCAGCTGACAAAGGTGTTCTTGTTCGTGAGGAAGAAGCAGAAGAAGAGGCAGAACTCCCTGGAATTGGGGTGGAGGCCTGTGAAAGTGTAGGTGTTTTTTCCAGAGGTGTCAGAGAACCTCTAGAGCTAGGGGAAGGAGGCACAGAGGGTGGCATTGGGTGAGAGATCCCTCCATTAGACCCTAAAATTCCAGGTGAAGGGGTTGGCAGGGGACTTCCTAAAGATGTCCCAGAGATGCCTCGCACCACTGTAATAGGACTTGGATACTCAGGAGGTTTGGAAAGAATTTGTCTGTGCTGGTTAGGCCCACCTGCTTTTAGTCCCCCTGAGACTAAGGTTGCTCCGACATCTCTGAGTGGTGCCATGTTGAGCCGTAAAACCTCCATGTCTACCTCTGGGGTCTGCAATTGCTTTCGCTCATGCTCTCTTTCTCTAACTCTTTCCCTATTCACAGTTCCATCAACCTCTCTCCTAGCTGCTAAACTTAACATATTGTTTGCTACCATCACAACTGCTGGTGAAGTGGAAGATGATGGATGTGTGCTTCTATAGTGAAGAGTTGGAAATCTACAGTTCTCCCTGGAAGTATCTGCAGCTTCCAAATCCATTCCCTCACTTAACTGACATAGTTCTCTATCCACTTCCATCTCCTCCCTGTGCTCTCTCTCCTCTTGTTCTTTCTCTCTCATAACCCCATCCCATGGTGGAACAAGGAGGCGCAAGTTTTGGCGGTCAACCCATACAGTCTGAGTACTTGATGTCTCTTGTGCCTCCTCATTGCTGCCCCTCTCCTTCTCTTGCTCCAGCTCCTCCTGCAAAAGCACCATGTAGGGGCATGCAACAGCTGAATGGGAGTCCACCTGAGCCACCACACCTTCTCTGTACCACTCTTTACCTTTATCTTCTCCATAAGGCACACAAACACGCGTACCAACCTCCACACTTTCATTGCCTGGGGGTGGGGAGTCTAAAATGAGGTCAATGGGTTGGTGTGGGCGACTTACTAACATATTAAATGGATATGAGAGCAGCGTCCTCTCCCCATTTATCTGCAACTCTACATTCAGCTGCTCTCTACTGGACCCACGCACCACACCCAAAATAAATACACATTCCCTGATTAGCTTCTTGCCTTCAATTACATTAGTTCTTGGTCTTCTACGTGCTAGCACCCTTTGGTTTTTCAGTCCTTTAGCAAGTGCTTCTGCTATTGCTGCAGAGCCTCCCTGTTCAATTTGTGTGTGATTATGGGACAGGAGGGCAGGCAGGGTTGAATTGTTGGACAGCAGTTTTCTTGACACCCTTACATGGTTTCCCGAATTTAACTGCACACCAGAAGGCTCAAGCACCTCCAGATCCACTGAGTGTTCACTGGCTGTGTCTGTGGATGATGAGCGCACAGAATTTGGGGCTTTCTCCCCATATCCATCTTCTTCCACTGTTTTCACCACCTTTTCTCTTTCACGGGATTCCTCGCTTTTCAACATATCACCCAAAGTTCCATCTCCTTTTGGAGATTCTGTGCTTGCTATTTTGCCCATTTCTTTACTACTATTCCCACCAATATCCAGATCAGAACTATCTGCTTTAACCAAATCATTTCTGAGCACAGGAGTGCTGTTCTGAGAAATGGAGTTGTGTGGAGAAATTAGATGGTTGCTATAAAGAGTGAGTGGGGCTACAGGGGTTGAACTGATGGGAGAGGTACTGGAAACTTGATGTTCATACATGTATTTCTTCTTGGGCACCCTGGCTTTAAAAGTGGCTGTCTTTCGACTGGAGGGTGTGGTGGAAGTATGGTTTCCACTGAAAGAGTTGTTTTTATTTAAACTGTTGGCTGTAGTAATAGTGTTTTGTGTATTGCTAGCAGTGCTGTTTGCATTTTGGTTGCTACCTTTACTGTTTGTGCTAGTGATGTTTTGTGTGTTTGTGATACAAATGTCTGTGCTATTACTATGTGAATTTTCATGTGCATTGCTCTTGAATAAGTCTGTATTCTCTGTTAAATTGGTTGTGTTAATGTTCCTGGGGCTTTTTGTCTTGTTCACTATGTTCACCTCAGATTTTGATGTTTCCACTGTCCTTTCTCTTATATGCTCTCTTAGCCCCTCCCTGTTTGGGATGTTGCTGCTCTTGATTTGCTTGTCCTGAGAGCTGTCTGCTTTGGATAAAGTATGTTTCTGGGGTGAAGGTACAGGGGGTGTTGTTCGTGAATTTCCATCAAGCTTGCCCCCTCGTTTTCTCGCTCCTTTTGCTCTTGTGGATAAAGGAGTGCGTCCTCTCTGTTTCTTTGGTGGCCTCATCTTCTTTTATTTTTGCAACTTTAAAATTTTCCTTTTCCCCTTTTTGTCTTCTTTCTTGTCTCTCATTTAATGTGCACTTTTGAGATTGTTTTGGTACTGCTTCCCTTCACAACAACCTGTAACAAAAGGAAAAGAATCAGTGAGAGACATACCGTATATTGAGATATAGACACATTTCCAGCTGCTATCAGGATGCAGTGATTTTAGATTGATGATTAGATAATATCAATATTATCTAAACAAAATGTAAAGAAATTTAAAAAGGCTACTTAAAAGAAAGCAAACCTTAAGCATGCTACAGTGTAAAAACATTCAACCCACTAAAATAAAAACATTATGTTTAATTGCTGCCTTACTGTGAATTTTAAATTAAAATCAAAGTGGTGCCAAAGCCACAATCTGCAGTGACATGTTCATTGCACTTTTTTGACTGAAAACAGTGATAGTACTCATTATGTTTAATACTAAGTGGGAAGTGGTTAATTGTTTTTTTTTTTTTTTTTTTTTTGCCATTTTGTTCTTCCGGTTTAATAAGTTGAAGCAATGCCACAAAATCTGAGATATACTGTATGCATAACATGATTAGTTAGAGAGTATGTGTGTACATACATTTCTCCACATTATTCATGAGAAGGAATGCTTCCATCAAATCAGTGAGCTGCCTTACACCCTGTCCTAACCAGACGTGATGCAATGCCACAACACGCGATAAAAGGTATCTTTTCCCTTTTAATCAAAGTTATTGTCCTAACCACCCACGACATGCAATGAGCAACAGGGCATTCAACAAATGGGTCTAAAATCCATCTCATAACAGTATATTAAAGCCAGCATCTCACAAGTCAGTTCAGAACAACTTGATTTTGGCCAAGGGTGTCACACACCTACCAAATGTTCTGCTTGTGGTCTCACTCTCTTCAGTCAGAGCTCTGTCTCACACACACACACACACACACACACACACACACACACACACACACACAATCAATTAAGAATGAAGGAGACATACCGGCTGGTTCCCTCTGACTTTCTCTCCACTTCCCTGTCACAAGGAGATCAGCAAAATAACACGGTACACGTGAACATAAACAATGGTAACAGACTGAATTTGGATGCGATTCATAAAGTAACTTTGCCCGGTGCATGTGTTTGATTGTGTACTTATCCCCTCGGGGCATGCTGTAGAAAGAGTATGTCAAGCTTCATGAGAGATTTGCGTGATTTCTAATTTTATTGTCATTTATTATCAATTTAGTGTATGAATACTCAGGGTTGGGAGGGTTACTTTTGAAATGTATTCCACTACAGAATACATGCTGTAAAATGTCATTTGTAACGTATTCCGTTAGATTACTCAAAGTCAGTAACGTATTCTAAATACTTTGGATTACTTCTTCAGCACTGGTAGATTTTTTCACTTGTTTTGACTATAAAAACTCTGTCAGTACTGTAAGACAAAATACACGTTAAAAATACATTCTCTGAAAAACCTAAATATCTTATGCAGTGTTGTTTCTAAAACAAGATAAATCTAATTGATCTTGTTTTAAGGAATTTTTGATATTTTTACAGGAAAACAATACAAAAATTATTATCAAGAATACGATTTTTGCCCTAATATCAAAGGTCTTACTAGAAAAAAAGAAATTATGATCTAACGTGAATTTTCTTGATAAAAAAATATGATCGTGTCTGTTAACATGTGCATGTAAAATGGCTAGAAATAGCATTTTAGCTTAGCGTAAAGCTGACAGTTTACACAAGATTTATTTCTATTTCTTCTGCTCCAAACTCACTTCAAACGTACTTCTCTGTCTGCTCGTATGAATGTTACACATCTTAAGAAAGTGTTTCACCGCTGTTCAAATGCACTTTGGATCGCATCATTTATATGTATAAATGTTTTCCATCTGAAAGGACTAAATATTAAATGAAACAAATGACAATAAAATGCAAAGTAATCTCTTGAGTAATCAAAATACTTTTTGAATGTAACTGTATTCTAATTACCAATGATTTAAATTGTAATTGTAGTGGAATACAGTTACTTATATTTTGTATATTTTAAATACGTAATCCCATTACTTGTATTCCGTTACCCCCAACCCTGTGAATACTGCGGTGTCGCGTCTTGTGAGGACAGACAGATTGCTTGTCACTGGAATTTTGTTTTGTCAGGTCTGGTTAGGACAAGGTCTTATGCATATCACATCACAGCAGAGAATTCAAAATCACTCATGGACGTAACAGCGGTTCAGGCTGGCGCAAGTTCAACAGCACTAGCGGGACAGATATGAGAAGGGATTTTTCACTTAACATAGTGGTGAGATCGAAATCACTATTGCATGAGATCGCATTAAAACAGATATTTCAAAATCACTCACGGACATGACATCAGTTCCAGCACAAGTTCAACAGGATTTATGTAACAGATTTGAGTGGGAACTTCTGCAATAAACACAATGGTGAGCTCAAAATTACTCGTCAGAATGGACTGCAGTCCATAACCGGACCGAAGCAAGTGTGTTTCTTGGCCACAGTTCTGCTACTCTAAACAATTAAGCAGCTGTTTGTTTAGGCGCACATTTTCTATCACTTCTCTGCACATTTGATCAAGGACAGGATAACACAATGGCTTGTTCAAACATAGAAGACAAAGATAAAAAACGAAAACTCAGTCATGTAAACTCTTTTTGGTATGCGAAAGTTATCAGAATTTAGACCTAGAGGGTTTATCGGCGCTCCGTCATCAAGAAAATGAATGTGTTTTCTGTATTGGACCCACTTACTTTCATTCTATGTGCCTTACTGAATGTTTTTTAATGGAATAGTTCACCCAAAAATAATAATTCTCTCATCTTTTACTCACCCTTATGCCTACTCAAACTCTTATGACTTTCTTTCTTCTGCGGAAAAAAAGCAAAGATATTTTAATGGAGATAACATGTCTGTTTGTCCATACAATGCACATGAATGGCGACTAAACTTTCAAGCTCCAAAAAGGACATAAAGGCCACACCTACCTCTCATGCTGCAATACACAAACACATGTGTGAAATCAGACTAAGCGTTCACCAAGGAAAAATAAAACACAACCATACTCACCTCTTCATTTACACATTTTTCACCAGTCCTTATTTATCAACCAGTCCTCATTCATTCTTAAACACAAACACATGTGTGAAATCACACTGCCATATCCACAATTTCTCACTCTCTTTACTATTCCACACTCCCACCAACTCACAAAAATGTGCAAACAGACCCTCCCACACAAACAAAACATGCACAGGATTTCCCAGTGAGAGATGGCTTTAAAAGGAGAATTGGGGATTTCTAAGTCATTCCAAAAGACACCCCAAGCTCTGATCCTACTGACCTTAAACAGTTTATTTGCAAAGAAGAAAGATTCATTCCACATTATCACAAAGAATTCTATAAAGACAGCAATATTATTAAGCTTCATTTACATTTTTTTCTTTACATAACATTAACAATCCTCTATCCCTGAAATTTCTGATGGTTGTGTTAAACTTCAGAGTGTGGCAACATGTTATTTTAGGAATTGTGTACGTAAAAACTGTTTCGTCAGGTAACCAAAAAGTTGTGCTTCATGTGGTTTTAAGTGAAAAAAACAAAAACAAAAAAAACCCAAAAATAAATAAATAAATAAAAAAACATTTGATTAACTTAAACTGACTACATTAGGTTACACCAACAAAAGTAACTTAAGGGTTAGGCTAGATCAAATAGACAATTACAGGTTACCACATTTCACAGCATGACAAACTATTTTAATTGTTTAGATGCACATATTGCTTAGAACCCAATGAGTCATCATGATACCAACTATCAAACAATTGCCAAAATTCATAGTAAACTCCACTATTATCGGTCATTTAGCATTATGTTATGTTATAACCATGTGAATGTGTTCTTTTTCACACCGATGTCAAAAAGAAATAGCCTAATGTGTAAATAATGGTAAAAATAATCAAGGAGCCCCACGACTAAACCACAAACTAAAGACACATACTAGTAAAAAGTCAATTTAAAATGACTGTAATTAAGCCTTTGTTATATATGATTTGTAATAGGCCTACTACATGATCAGTCTTCTCTTTACCAAAATATGCCAATTTAAACACAAAAGACTGCTTAGTAAAAAAACATTTTAAGGACAATCTAAAATTATATTACATAAACATTAGTGGCGTAGTTCTGAGATACTGTCAGTTGTGTTTTGCAATCTGTTTACATTACTTTAGCATTTTCTATTCAGTTTAGAGTCACTCAACCAAGCATAACATTCTGGAAATAATAATAATTGGAATTGATATAGGCCTAAAAATCTTTTGTTAAAATAAAATGAGGGGTACACAAAATGTATGGCAATAAATATTTTCTTTAAAGGTGAATGCATGACAAGAATATCCCCTGCAATAAAGCTGTGATAATCTTTTACACAATAAACTCAGAACATGTTGTGCCTTCCTTGTCCTTGGTCTATTATATAGCTAATAAGCAAAGCTGTTGCTTAACTGATATAGAACCAACATAATCCTAATGTTTGCCTTAAGTTAATTTGTAAATGAAATTTTTTTTTACATTATACCACATTTAGGAATTTATAAAAATCATTTTGAAACATAAAATTATTATATAATCTGCCATGAAGCTTAAACGTTTAAATGGTAATAAAATGTGTTGGTAAGTTTGCATAAATTCAGAGATCTCCGCTGCTTCTAGAAATTTCAGCTCAGGCAAATGAAAACCCCAAGGATGATGTCACACTACAAAACCTATAATCTTGGATGAACAATCCACAAAATCACTATTTTGCCAATGATTTACTGCTTTTGAACTTGATAACTGATGATAACTGACAGGAAAATACACTTGATAATTAAATTTTGCTTTTCAAATCTGCATCACTATATTAAATAAACTAGTACTATTGCAGAACTTCTCCACAAATTAGCCTATATGTAGCTTTGCAATTTATTCACTGCAGAACATTCAGCTGTCAAGAGCTGGAACAATATAAAGTTCCCTTATAAAAGTAATATATGCCATGCCTCATTTTCAAGAATAAGCATTATTGATTCAAGGTGGTATCTATCTATTAAAAGGAGGGGGGAAAATTAGACTAGCAGAGAAGTTATTAAAAAAGGTATCCAATTTTCTTAAATATATTCTTGCCTAAACAAACTAGGTATTACAAAATAATCGAATATGAGACCAAATGAATCAGTGATATGCATCTATGCCTAATTAAAAGTAAACTGTGACAGGTTAACACATTGTTAAAATAATTATATTATAAATGAGTAGTTATATAGATAAAAACAATCAGAAATTTCCCAATAATCAAGCTAAACTAAACACACACACACACACATTCAGCGGATGCGAGGTATGCTTCCAATGACGGTGACAGTTCTGACTTCTATGGTTGTGACTACAGCTGGTCAAATGAAGTCTCAGCGTTTTGGATATTAGCATGATACCTGTATTAAACGTCAGCCATATGACAGAACTCCAATCCAAGCACACACTCTGAGAGGATTGTTTTCAGCTGAAATGTCTCGGTCTTATACTGGTCTATGTGAACAGCGTCGGGCCAACAACTCAAACCTCAGTATTCATTATAACCTACTCCACTTTAAAATAACAGAAACACACACACCTGACTAAAACTGAAAAACAAGATGGTTTCAATTGTCATTGAACCACTGTCTTAATTCTAAAGGTCAGATCATTTATTTCAGTATAATGAATAGTTCCACTTTATAAGATGAGACTTTTTTCAGTTATACATTTATACATTAATAAGGTGAATCAAATGATCCAGAACATATTTCAGCTCAGCCAGATGAAAACATGATGGGATTTTGGGTTTTAAGATACTGTGATTAAGAGTGATATGGCAGAATTTTCCATTTGTTTAAGCCTATAATGTGTCTAAAATGTGCGTCACAAAGCAACGGCAGACACATACACACAAGATGACACGCACACACATGCATGCACCAGTTGTCACTACATTGGAGCAACTGCTTGTGTAGAAGACTTTACTTAAACCAAAACAACCAGAATGAACAATATGTTGCCCTCAAGGGTCAATAAAGTATCTATCTGCTGTATATAATCAGACCATTAAAACTGATGTGCAAGTGGGTAACAGAAAAGGGAGATACAGACTCACATGCAATTGTGATGCCAGTATGCCAGCCTGTCACACTACTCGTATTTAATTGAAGAATAAGTCTTACAGTGCACAGCTCCACTGCAGTGTTACGAAGCAACATAAACATGCAAAAAAACTGAAAAACAAAACAAAACAAAAAAACATGCCAACAAAAAATGTCAGCAGCTGTACACATGAAATTTTCAAGTGAACAATCTGTTCTCCAAATGTGCATTCTGGGGCATACAGGAGGGAGCAGGGCTGCAGCAGTGCAGTGGCGTGCAGCTCTGGAGCATGCATGGGTGCTATAACTTCCTTCCTCCTCAAGCCTGACCATTTCCCACTCTATTACCTGCTTTATTTGGACGTAAAGTGGGTCACCAAGGCGATGTTTCAGTCACACACATGAAACAGTAAAAACATGCAACATGGGAGAAACTCAGAAAGATGCGCGCACAACAGGGACACATGCTATGCTCATAAAAAAAAAAAAAAAAAAAAAAAAAAACAGTTTACACACTCTAAAAATCCCCTCCGAAAGAGTTCACACACTACAAAATCAGTGCCTAAAATATTTCACTGGCTGCATTGTTTACCAAGTGTGTGCAAGCCATCGAGCTATATGGATGCTGAAGCAGTACATGAACTGAGTGACGTAGAAGCAATGCTGCCCAAAACAACATCTTTCACCACCACCATCAATCAAGCATATCACTCCTTTATCTGACATGACCCAAAGGACCAAAGGTCCTCAGATGCACAAACCAACAATTTGTAAAACCGTGTAAAGTGGCACCCATGACCTGGTGAAAAATGAATTGCTGGATGCTTTTAATGCAGACACATAGAAACAGCGGAGTGCATGAAATTACAGAGCATATTTACACGCATCTCTGAAGATGGTGACAGCACTGAAGCTCTAGTGAAGGCCGTGAGGGCTGAATGATACTTTTAAAATATTGATTACAGAATTGTTTTAAAAAGCTGCTGTAAGTATTAAACTCTGTATGGGGTGAGCCGTTGCAAATAATGCACAAGAATAAAAATCGTACCGTCAGAATGCGCACGAAACCCGCCGGTGGTTGTACTAGTACTCGCAGTGCTTCGCAATGTCACGGGAGTAGTACTATGCCAAGGACTCACAACAGCCGGGTTTGTGAGACGCTGAATTAGACAAGAAAAGCTTTAAAACGTGTTCAGACACACTCACAACGACGTGCAAAGACACAACGCAAAGGTTGCTCATGTCAATAAGTTGCAAATTATTCACCTTTTCTGCGCCGTTCTAGTAGGTCACGAGAATGTGAGCTGATGACAGCGCGTGTAGTAAGCGACGGTTACGGAGTGAAGTATTAATTTGTTTGTTTTACATTAGCGCCGTAACGTGTGTACTGGTTAGTACTGTAGGTAGTGCAATCCTTCCTCGAGCTGAACTAATGCGTCCAGTGAGGGAAGCCGTGCATGAGTGCCAATCTGCTCTGTTCGAGTCACGCAGCTCATGCCATTTAGTGAAAAAAAAGTAGGAAAGGCGTAACTTATTAAGTTACTCAAAAGCTTGGTTTGAGCACTGCGTTTAAAACATTTAACAAAGTTTAACTCTGCATCCCCACCCGCTCCCTTCTTGCTCTAGGTCCTTCCTTGATATTTTGGGGAGCTGGCTCGCGCTTCATTTCTCTTTTGCATAAACACATCGGTTGAACAGCCATCTCTGTAATACAGTTTCCCACAGATATTAGAGATTGATTCGTTTGAGTAATAACAACTCACCAACAAATTACTTAGGAGGTGGTAACCGATAAATTTACGGTGCAAATTGCAGATGGGGTCTCTCGTTTCGTCTGAAGTAGCGTGTAACGTCCGTCCTTGTCTTCTGTCTGGAATTTTACTTTATATCGGTCCTCCGTTAAACACCGTTGCCCCCCTCCTAACAGCAACTCAGACAGGGATTAAAAACTATATGAATCCCTTTTCCACTACAGTTACAAAATGGTGAATGAACCACTAACAGCTGGCCCGCCGGACCAATCAGAGCGAACTGACAGATACAGTAACCTATGGATGTGACAGCACGAACTCAGAGGCGTTTCTCTGTGGCGGTTTCCACTTGATTGACAGGCACTTTTGGCCAATCGCATTGAAGCAAGATGCCAAACCGGCCCACACTCCAAAAGTTACAGTATCCAATGAGAGCGTTGGGAACCATAGGAACAGGGTGTGGGCGGGCATTAGGGAAGTGTTCAAGAAACGCTGGCCAATAACGCAATACGAGTGTTCGCTCTCTAAATAAAGGTGCGTGTTTACCACAAACTACAACGCAACACAGCTTTTTTACTTCCCCTTAGCTGCAAGCTAAACAACTCGACCATTTTCATTTCAATACTATCTGCGATATCTAGAATACATTTAGTCGCCCAATTTAGGATAAAGTTTTGAAGATAAAACAGAAAGGAAAAATGAATAAGTTTAATTGGTTCATCTCAGTGACATATCCGTTGTGGAAGTCTCTGACTAATCATTTCACTTTCACTCTACTATGCTTGTGAATATGGAAAACGTCTTTTGGCTTTCTCGCTCTAAATTTTTTCCACCCTGCCTCTCTTTTCTCTCAGCAACAGCCCCTCACCTCGTGCGCGACAGCCAATCGCTGAGCCCTATTCTGCTGTCTCTAACGTGTGTGCCGTTATGCCCCGCCCCATACGTAAAACTCTTGTAGGAGTTTGGGGATGACGTCATCAGAGCGCCATGCGATTGGCCAGAAGGGGCGCGCCGAAGAGCCAATGATCAAACTCAGCGATGAAGTCATCAAGCATGTTGCCACCATCTGGATGCTAGGGGCGTGGCCTGACGTACTCCCCTAACCCCTTGCTTGATGCGTAGTAGGACAGCATCTAGTGACTGATGAAAGCAATATAAACCACTGTTCCAAGACAGGTTGTTAAACAAATTAAATTTTTTTTACAATTTTGTTTAACTAAAAATACTTTTTTCAACTTTTTACAAATATTGTAAAAAAAATAAATAAAAATGAAATGTGTTCAGTTAAATATGGCAAGTTATATTTCAACAGAATGACGTATAGAAACGTATGACTGTTCGTTGCGAAGTTCCTCCGAGAGCCAGAGAAGCCGTAACATATCAAATCCTCTGAAGCGCCATCCTGGAATCTTGAGGCAACGCGCAGCGACAGCGACCTCTGTCGGCTTCAAGTTGAAATGCCTTCTTTTGAAGCGGAGAAGCCACATATCAACACACACGTAGGCGCTTTAACATTTTTCTATATGATTTCACTGCTGAAAAAGAAAATTGCGAATTATTTTAAAATGAAAGCACTATTTTCACTACTCAAGGTCTCACAAAATATGGTCACACAATCTAAGTGTCTGTACTCCCTCATTAGCACTTCTTCTCCTCAGAGCCCTGCCCTTTGACCTGACCCTCACTATGATGACGACCCCTTTACTTTGACTCTCCAGCGCTGTCATTCAGCTGTGATACATCCATCCCGTTATCCTACACTCCCACAGGGAACCGTATTCCCTCCTCTAGCTTCCGAAATGCAGACAACGACTGAGATGATAAAAGGGAGATGACAGACAGAGAATGTGACAAAAACAAAATATAACTGGGAGGATGAGACGAACCAGAGTCAGAAATATGATCACACGTTTCATTTGGATTAAACAAGCATGTCTATTGGGGGTTTTATTCATACAAAAAAGAAGCTTACTGATTAAAGTGAAATACTTTGCATTTGATTTTGTTTGCAAGTTATATGAGAGGATGCTGAAAGTTACCAGTATGGATGGACGTAATATTAACCCTAAAATGCATACCTAGGGACTCAAGTCTTTTTTTTTTTTTTTTTAAAGCTGTGCCTACACCTCTTTAATGTTTCTCAATTTATCTCTTATAAATAGTGTATTTTGCCAAAATTGCAAAATCAATATTTTTTATAATGGTTTAAGTACCAAAAATGTTTAGGGTCATTAGAGACCCTGGGTTTGTAATCGTGTCTTTTTTTTTTTTTTTTTTTGCACTTCCATAAATAATATTTGTATGATTATTTCATATCTATCAAGTTTATTATCACAGGATAACTATTTCTTTTTTTATTGCAAGATAAATTTTTACTATATTTGTATATTCATACAAATAAACACTATATCAGGTTGATTTTCTGTGCCACAATGGTGAATTATCTGTATCCCATATGTGTATACACATATTACACGTTATTTCTTACTCAAGGTGGCACTGTTGTTTCAGTGACTGACATTTGACATTGTTATCTGATGAAGAAAAAACATCAAAGTAAACTATAGTAAGTACAACACATGAACAGTATGATTTGACTATTGTCATCTGGGTGAACTACTGAAATGATTTATGTTGTGCATCTATTTAGACTCAATAAGTGCCTCAGAAAATACTTATGTGTAACTTATGTGTAGCTTATGTAGGTCAATATGTGTTTGACAGCCAGTTGTGTCTCATGAAAGTAATGAATCCTGTTCTAGATATGACCTGATTTGTTGCATTATCTCTTTGACATATGAAAAATAAAACCAATATATATTGTATTCTATTATTTTCTTATTGTCTTGTAAATGTTTGGAAAATTGTACACTATCTGGACATTTTGTACATCCATTTGTGACAGATATAAGTGCCGGGTCTCTAAAGACCCAAATATGTAAGTGCGTTTGGTGAAATTCCCATGCATTTAAGGGTTAAGATCATTATACAATGTCTAGTTCAAAATGTTCTTAAAATGTTCATGATTCTGAATGAACAGATGAACTGTTCATTGTTTCAAGCCTGCTCCATTATAGAATCCACTAAGTTTAAATTGGATTACCTATAAAACTGACAACAGAGAAGAAATGTTTACACATCTAATTTACACATCTGTGCAATGGTCCTTCATAACAGTCACAACAGCAGTTATAAAACGTTATAAAAGTTGTGTTCTGATTATCGTCCTTTTTGCTTTTGCCAATTACATGTGATCATCTGATTATGACACTTCTAGAAACAGCCACTTCCCTAAAATGAATAATTGTAATAATCATTGTTACTATTATTAGCAGAATTGCTTACTTGCACTTTCATAGTAAGAATATTAAAAATAGGTGTCATTTGTGTTTGCAAAATAATTTGAGATGTCTCAAAATGAATGGCGTTGATTTGAGATGATAGTTAACGCTTGTACTTCTGTTCTTCAGACAGCAGAGGTCAGTCTTAAAGAGTACATGTTATTTACCATATCGACAGGCTGGTTACACAAGATTTCTTTAGAGAGCACTTTGTAACTGCAAAAAGGTATTTGTCTACGGAAGCATATTACTTGCCATGGAATTATGTTTATTTACTAAGGTAAAACAATCCCAATTTGAAATCTCCCTCTAACTCTTTTACTAAACTCTGGAAAGGAGAAATTACAAGCATTTCAACAATTTACTAATGTTTGGAGTAAAGAGACAAAAAAAAGTTGCAGAACTCTAAGAGAATCAGATGGCATTTAAACCAGTTTAATCGACCCTGATTACATTTGAATTACTATTCTGAAAAAAGAACACAAAAATGAATAAAGGAGGAATTCAAATGTTACATCATAGTATTAAAACCTGTTATGAGTTATGGAACCACAGAAATAAAATTTTGGGAAAGAAAGGAAGTGAGAGAGATAGAGACTTATACACAATAAAACAATACACAATATATCTTTTAAAATCATACAATCCCCCAATGAAAATATTTTACAAGAGCAAGAAATCAGTAACACTACAAAATAACAATTACATGACTTGAGTTCAAATCATAACCCCGAACCTCCCCCAAATGCCCGTCCTCCATCCTATATCTCTCCACAACAAACACCCATATTAAAGTTACAGTTTTACGTTAATTTACACATTTTTAAATGTTACACTAATCACACTGTTGGGTTGCTCACTGGGAAGGCAGGGTGGGACATTCTTCGAAGGATTTCTTACAGTAATGTATATAATGTTATAATGACTACAATGTGAGGAAGAAAAATTCAACAAAATAATAATGATATTAACTACTAATAATTCTGGTGAGCAGCAACACTGACATCAGAAAGGAGATAAACAGGTTGAGAAAAAAAAACATAACTCATCAAAACATAATCTGACTTGTTGGTGGGATTCTAAAATAACCAATGGGAGTAGCCTAAGGAATAAAACGAATATCTTCCCACCTGAAGAAAAAGGATGCACACTCTTTGTCCCAAGCGTATGTAGACATACACTCTATCTCTAATTTAACTCCACCTCTCATATTATGAGGTATGCCAGGGCATTAAACAAGTGCATCTTAAAGGGATGGTACACCCTAAAATGAATATTCTGTCATCATTGCTAATCTGCATGTAGTTCCAGACCCATATGACATTGTTTCTTATTTGTTTCTCGTGAGTAAATGATGACAGAATTTTCATTTTGGGTGAACTATCCCTTTAAGTAAAGTCTGGATTCATCCAAAAAGCAGTGAAGTTGTAGGTGAACACCTTAAACATAATCAATTCTGATTTAAGGGGGAGTAAGGCAGCTAGAAAGAGTCAAACACACTGAGGAGGTCGACACTGTTGCCAGTTCTGTTAACAATAAACAGTGCAATTCTGTCCAATCTACCATTTTGGTATCAGAGACAAGAGACGTGACCTATGCTCAACTTTGCCCTCCACAAGGCTTTAGTGCACACAGGTTTATGAGGCTCATGATGCAAGATTTCAAATTAATTAAAGCCTTTGGGGTGGACTGACATTCATGCCTCTGTCAAAAACACACATGCTCTCAAACACACACACACACACACACACACACACACACACACACACACACACACACACACACACACACACATCAGTTGTGGCAGTAAGAACAGGATGCTGAGGAGGTGCATGCTGGTTAAAGAACCGAATGTGCCACATCATCCGTGGTACAAAGCTCTCGTGCTTCATTAGAGTTTTGTGTACAATTCTGTCTTTCACTCTAACCTACATGTCATTTACCTGGTTAAAAAAGCAACAATTTCCTCCCTTACCTAAACGGCAACATTTTCCGTGAGGAGAAGTGTCAACCTTCCCCTCGAAACAAAATATGTTACAAAACCCCCTGAATATATTTGTTAATGCTATGCTTTTAACAAAACATTTTTACAGTATGTTTAACACATAATATATAAAGGTATAGAGTGTATACTGTACTTTTTTTTTAAGATATTTGTTTTTCCTTTAACCTTTTTAGTCATGCTAGTAAAACAAGGCATAAGAGGCCTGTGTGTGTGAGTGTGAGTGTGAGTGTGTGTGTGTGAGGGAGAGACTTCTGGCCACATGTCTTCTACAGTCCTTCTCTACTTAAATTAGCATTTAAAAGTCTGATATTAGGGATTTTACCCAATTTCAATCTATTGATGCCTACTATGATTTTACTTCCCTCCACAATCAGATCGCATCGGGGTCCAGGGCTAGACTTGCTGTTGTAATACGCAATATGGCTAAGGCCACGTCCACACTAATCCACTCTGTTTTCAGTTTTTGTTTTCCAAAGTACGCAGTAACGGAGAGCATTCGAGAGCTCTGACGGAGAAAAACGCCATTCTAAACATACTGTATTAGTGTGGACATGGCCTAAAGACTGGATGATCAATCAGGACCCAAAACCTGCACTTGGTTCTCAAGGGTAAAAACTAAATATATTCTTAACGCATCATCAAGTGCCAAAATGGTTGAATATTGAGTCTTGGTGAATCTAGTATTACTGTACAAGATTTGCGCGTGTGCTTGTGTGTGATGCTGGTTTAGTTTGCACAAAAGGACTGACTATACAAGGGAATCTTGTAATAAACTCCCTAATGTGTATTGCCTTCAGTCATTTGGTTAAAAGACTTACCGATTAAGGAACTAGCTGTTTAAGAAATTTGAGAGTATGGTCTCTGAACTGTGTGTTATGCCCAAGTCATTTCATCCAAAACCCCGACACCCGAATGGAATGGAATGAAAGTGATTCAGGAATGGTCCCAAAGAAAAAGTGAGAGTGAAAGAGGACACAATTTGAGAGAGAGTTTGAAGGTTTTGATAGTTTGGATAGAAAGAAGTGGAGGGAGATATCCTGAGAACGTACACACAGCTAGATTTCCAAAACACACGTTCATTCACACTCAGCAATCATACACGTTTTCTGCACAAATGCTCAATTGTGACACACGGTTTCAACAATCTGTTCAGGCTTCATATAAAGAACAAGGGATATCTGTGTGTATGCGTGTGTGTGTGTGTTGGGGGGAGTTTGTCCCTGAGGGTTCTGACTTCTGACCAGGCTGGTTTTAGAACAGTGTCTGTTTGTGACTCCCTTTGCATTTGTATAACACCACATCATAGAGATTGATAGTCTGTCACTGAGGAATATAATGCTGGGAATTGCTAAAAACAAAGATCAAACCCCTCAAACCAGACTAGTCAACCCACTGAGTCCTTCCACTCATTTCTTTCTCTCTGTTTGTGGGGTTTTGGGGGATAGCTCACAGGCACTTTGCAAAATAAAATCTCTTTTAAAAAAAATATAATATTCTCTAGTGCCAAAGGTCAAAGTTCATGACTCCTGAGGGTCGGTGGGGCACATGGGTGAACTGATTCCTTATGATGGTCATACTGAGATGCACTGGAACGTGTGTTGGTGAGCCCCTCAGTAAGAGCTGACTGAAGCACACAGGATGGCAGAGGAAGGAGGAGAACATGGGGAACGGGGATTAGATTAAGCAAGGGTCAGTTAGTCTAAATGTGCAGCAAGTTTTAAAGGGATAGTTCACCCAAAAATGAAAAGTCTGTTACCATTTACTCACCCTTATGTTGTTTCAAACCTGTATGACTTTCTTAATTCCTTGGAAACACAAAGGGAGATGTTAGGCAAAATGTTAGCCTCAGTGACTTTAATTGTATAGGATTCTGTCTAACAGCTTTTGTGTTTCACGGAAGAAAGAAAGTCATACAGGTTTGGAACAACATGAGGGTAAGTAAATGATGTCAGAATTTTCATTTTTGAGTAAACTATCTCTTTAAGTGTACGTGTCAGTATAGAAAGCCGTGTTTGTCAGTATCAGCAGTCTCTGAACTCTAAAGAGTAACATGTGAGTGTGGGTCCATCAGCAGTTGTATAGAGTGTTGTGTATCAGCAGTCATGTAAATGTGTTGATGTGTTTGTATATCAGCAGTCCTTGTTCTCCAGTGACAGCTGTGCCGTGGCTCGGTGCAGCTCGGCACCAACTCTGTGATGAGCAAGAGGAGGTGGGCTCTCTGCCTCTCCACTCCCACTTCCACTCTCCTCTGCGTCTCCATTCCTCTCTCTCCCTCTCTCTACTCCTCTCACTTTCTTATCTTCTGCCTCTTCCATGTGCTGGTCCTGGTCCCAACGCCGTTTGAACCGGAGCTTCAGTGGGATACACTGGGAGTGTATTTGCGGCAGCCCAGCGGACAGCAACTGCGTGTCTGCTGGCTCTACAGGTTCGCTCTTCACAACAGTGTTACCCCGGCGGCCATCACCTGAAGAAGAGGTGGCAGGGATGAAGAAAGGCGGAGGGGCGGGAGCTTTGAACACCTCCTCCTCTAAGTCCTCATCAGGGTGGAGAGGGGCATCAGTGCCATTGGGATGATGGTTCTTTTGGTTGTGCGTATAGTGATTATGGTGGTGGTGATGATGATGGTGTTTATGATAGTGAGGTGGGAAAACTTTAAACTCTTCATCTCTCTCATCAGCTTCCTCATCACTGATGTCAGTCACTTCAACTTCCTCTTCTGATTCAATGTCAGATATGGGTTCAACCTATGGAGAAAGAGAGAGCAGGAGTAGTGTCAAAACAGGGTCATGGTGGCTGATTTATACATTATTTATAGTGCATTTTAGACTAAAGGCATGTTAACACCAGGTCTGACTTAACATAAAAGTAAAATATTCACAAATTTCTTTGCTAAAACTATTTACACAGAGTCTGATGGCGAAATTTAGTTATTCCCTGAAAAAGTTTGGATACGCTAAAAGGATGGTTCACTCAAAAATGAAAGTTCTGACATAATTTAGTCAACCTCATGTTATTTCAAACCTGTGGAACACAAAAGGAGATGTTGGTCACCATTCATTTTCACTGTATGAAAAAAAAAAAGATACAATGAATGTGAATAGTGACTGAGGTCATACTGCCTAACATTGCCATGAGTGTTCCATAAAAGAAAGGAATTCATACTAAAGGGAAACATATATATCGGTTTTACCGATTAATCTGTGCCGATAGTTGCTTTTTGGAACTATCGGTTATCGGCAAAAATCTATGCCGATAGTTTTTAAAATTATTCCTCCGTGTTACTCTGTGGCCAATGCTGGAAGCCTCTACAATTCATGTAACAGCAGCAGAGGTGAAATAAAAACAACCTTGTGGGGATTTGCAAATCTCTCATCATTGACTAAATGTATCCATATTTTTATCCTCAGTTCAATGGATATTTTGTTATTCTAATGAGATAATCAAGTGTTCTAAATTGAATTGAGGGTATGCAAAGAAATATCTGAGTATATGGAAACGTGCTCCGTTAGCACATACATTGCATCTCCAACTTAATATCTTTTGAATCATAATAAACCTTATTCTTTATTAAACCTTTTCACAAAACCCTTCATTTGGTGAATATATAGGCTATAAAAAGCTTAATTTGATAAATAATTATAGGGCATTGACACAGACGTGTCTCCATTACTTCAAAAGTAAGAGTCCTTGGAGTGTTTTGGGCTCGTTTAAAGTTTTGTTATAAACAAAGTTATAGTGTTTATAGATTTTGGTTGAACAATAAACTGCATCTGGAAATGTATTCATTTTGGACTCTTGTAGCCTCTATATCTGTGCCCATCATAGTAAGGAAAGAATAAGAAACTTTTTTAACATTCTATTAATCAATTTTAAAAACTATCAGCCGATAAATTGGTTATCACCCTTTTCCACTACCTCAGTTATCGGTATCTGCAAAATACACTATTGATCGACCTCTAATTCAAATGGATTTGAAACAATAGGAGGGTGGGTAAATTATAGATAGAATTGCAATTTTGGGGTGAAAAATCCCTTTAATGAATTGTTCGTCAATGTTCGACCTAGCCTGAAAAATAAGAAAAAAATTACAGATCAATGAGGTTGTATATTTTAGACTCAATTCAAGGAGTTTGCAGAGATGCGCTATTTCATTTTCAAATGTTGTTATACATGGTTTTTTTCATGTCAAAATTTTGACCACAGCGTGAATAAAGTGCAAAAATCTGTTTGCGGGAAGTAAAAATCCCATTCATTTTCTTCATAGGCAACCTTTAAAGACAGACATACTGTGAGCTCCGAGGTAGTTAACTGATGGTATTAGCTTCTGCTGAAGCCATCAGTATGCATTATTTTAACTTAATTTTTAAACTACACTACCATTAATTCAGCAGAAAAAGATCCACCAATCAGAGAATCAGGCAAACAAATAGCAGGAAAAGAGCTCCACAGTGACCGCCCACTCTGATGACGCACTGTGGCGTAATCGAGTTGGTCTCCCTATACTCTCTAATTAGTATTATATTTTTATATATTTTGTTGTACACTTAAAAAAAATATATATATATATATTTTATATATATATATTCCATATTTATAACTGACAATTTTAAATCAATAGTTTCAAATCAATTAAATCAATAGTTCAATAAATTACAATTTTCCATCGTTTTTTTATTCAATTACATAATTTGCAATGCTTCATGAGATTGTAGTTCATTCCTTCATTAAAGACGTGAAGTACACAAGTTTGTAACTACTTTTTTGCTTTAAATCACCACGGAGCTTATTGGTTTGGTTCATGACTTAGAACTCTTTTATGGAATTTATTAAATCCCTATCAGAATGTTGTTGTGATCTATAGGCCTTAAGTCCTGTATTTGGGCTAACCATGTAATGCTTGATTACCTTAATCTTAGGCAGCCCAGCGCTGTTTAGCGAGCCAGTTGAGGAGGAGTTGGACACCAATCCCGATCCGCCGGCTGAACTAAGGTCACTGCCGAATGACAAGGAGGAGCCCAGTCCAGATGTAGATGTGGAGGACAGTGACCCCTGCCTACCCTGACATTGACCCCCCTGAACTTCGCGCTGCTTTCGGCCCAGTGGAGGAGGCTGGAGCTTGAACTTGAAGGGTGAATGGTGCTGGTCCTCCCCCAGGTGGTGGTGCATTGGGTGAGCATGAGGCGGGGGGAGGCTGGAGTGGTGGCTGCTGAGCACAGAGGGCCTATCAGCTGGGCCACGATCACAGGCCTGGGGCCCGGGCATGCCTTTGTCGGGGTGCTGAGGCTGAGGAACGATGATGTTTGGGTAATGGAAGAAGGCACGAGGGCTCAAATGGTAATTGTAGACACTCTGGGTATGAGCCTGCAGGTAGCGTTGCATGTCTTCAGGGTTAAAAGAGAAGATGGAGCCAGGCATGGGCGACAGAGTAGGGGAGGGGCTGTAGGGCAGGTGAGAGCCTGGGGTCATTGAGAGTGCCGGGGAGAGAGGTGGCGCCAACAGACCTGACCCTCCAGTAAATGGTGAGAGAGGCTCGGGATGAACCCTGTGCCCGGCAACCTCTGACACCCGATGACCTCTGTGACCTCCATGTCCACCGTACATCCTGAACATAGCCTCGTGAGACAAACGAGGATGAACTGCACCTCGAAAACCTCCTCCTCCTCTCTCTGCCACTCTTTCTGTCACTCTCTCCTCTGTCGCTCCTCCGTTGCCTTCTTCGATCTCCGAGTTGACGGATGTCCCATCACTGCAGTCGGAGACAGACCCACGGGCTATGCGACGGCCCATCCCGCTGAACATCCCAGGACTGCGCAGCTCCTCACTGCTGGGGGACCGCAGCACCTCAGACACCTGCACGTCTGACGGGGTGGATGGAGGGAACCGGAAATGAGGACCTGTTGGCACTGGTGGAGCACTCTGAGGAACAGCTGCTCCTGCAGAAAGAGAAGCACAGATTAAATGAGTGTTTAGCTGTGTTTTGTATTGTGTAAATAAATATATGTGAGGTGTGTGTGTGTGTGTGTGTGTGTGTGTGTGTGTGTGTGCTTGTCTTGTACCTCCAGACCCCATGTCAATAAAAGGGTAGTTGACCAGGACCAGCTTGTTGAAGTTAAACTTGTAGGTGAAGCGTTTTCCTTTAGTTTTATGTAGAATC
Source organism: Myxocyprinus asiaticus (assembly GCF_019703515.2). Taxonomy (NCBI): domain Eukaryota; kingdom Metazoa; phylum Chordata; class Actinopteri; order Cypriniformes; family Catostomidae; genus Myxocyprinus; species Myxocyprinus asiaticus. The sequence continues at coordinate 27,934,061 of NC_059359.1, read as the reverse complement.
CTCTTGTTGTAGTAATACCTGCACAGACACACAGAACACCTATTAGAAAGCATCAAATTTCATTCACTAATACTTGCATACAGTAATTACATGCACAGAAATGGTTCTCACATAAAATTTCCACCAGATTCACAGTTAAACAGGCGAGTACGCACAAATTTGTGTACGCCTGCAGTTAGTAATTAGCATAATACATGCTGAAACCATTTCCATATCAGAGCATTCCACACAACCTCTCCTGTACAGCCATTTGTTACTCTTGGCAAACATCCTGACAGCATGTACAGCAAGATCTTATAAAGTAAAGTCAAGTGTGACATTCTCAAAAGTAGCTGAAACCGTCAATATATACCATCCACAGGGCCGCCCGACCCGGGCTTGGGGGGGCTCAGAAAGGCTGTTCCATATTGTATAGCGCATCTAAACGCGTTCAGAGACGCAGATATGAACACGGAGACAGGGCGCAACAGCGAAAGCCGTGGGGTAGCACACGTTGATGGAATAATGCAAAATGTTACTGTTTCTCTAGTTGAAACACAATAAACAGCTTTTACCTAGGTGTAGACTACACAAAAACAGCTGTAGACTCTGTAAATCAGGATGTAAACTTTTGAACAGGACGATTTGTGTCAATTGTTTTTATTTTGTCTTGTGGGATATATGTAAATATCTGCTATGTAGCTTCTGAAGGGCAGTACTAAATAAAAGAAAGTAATAAATCAGCACTAAATCTCTTATTGTTGTAAAAAAGAGGGGATGCAAACTTATGCACTCAACAATGTGTGTGTGTGTGTGTGTGTATATATATATACACAGTTGCAAATCAAAATGATTCAACCCCCCTGACCAGCAATACAGTCTGGTGATGTGAATTAAAACACATCAACTAAAACCTCAGTAAACAGTCAAAGTAAGTTTTTAATACACATTTGAGTGATTTTGAGAACAAAGAGTTCAGTTTACCCAAATTTTAAAATAAAAAATTACTAATTCTCTCCACAGATGTCATGTCAAAAATATTCAACCCTCAAAGTCTATCATTTGTGGAGCATCCTTTATCCTTAATAACAGCAAATAAACGTTTCAGGTAAATGTTCTCAGGCTTCGGACACCTGTCTATTAGAATTTTTACACATTTCTCATGAGCAAAAGCTTCCAGCTCATTGACATTCTTTGGTTTCTGTGCTGCCACTGCTTCCTTGAAATCCCAACAAAGGTTTGCAATGGGATTTTAATGATGGACTGAAAGGGCTATTTAAGGACATTCCACAACCTATCCCTGAACCAGATTTTGGACAACTTGGATGTATCCTTAGTGTTATTGTCTTGCTGGAAAGTTCAGTGATCACCGAGCTTCAATTTACATGCCAAAAATGGCCTGATACCTGAAAGAATCCATGGTGTCAGTCACCTAGTCAGGATAGCCGTTTCCTGCAGCCGCACAACACCCCCATAACAACACTGACCCACCTCCATGCTTGACTGTGGGGATGGTGTCGTTCTTGTCATCACCTTGTCATCTTACTCCAGACATACTCATGGGTCTAAAACTCATTTTCAATTTAGTGTCATACATCTATAAAACCTTCTTCCAGGACTCCACAGGCTTTTCCTACTTCTTTCCTATTACTTCTTGAATATTCAAGTCAACATTTCCCCTGGTGAAGTTTTGCTTTCTTCCACACCCCAAGAAGGTTGCTGTTTTACCATATTTAAAAAATGTATGAATGGTGCTGCCAACTTTGTCTATTGGAAATTGAAGTGCCTTGGAAATGTACTTTTAGCCATGGCCTTTCTTGTGTAATGAAATAATCTCCTCTATTAGCTTTTGAGACAGCTTATTTTTAATTGCATTTTTGCTTACAACCTATAAACTTAAATTTTAAAACTTAAATAAGTGTCATTGCAGATTGATGACTTAATTTTGTTTTAAAACAATTACTTGTGTAGCCTTACATATTTTAGAAACAGCTGCATGCAATAGGGGTTGAATAATTATGACATGGCTGTATTTTTAGCTATTTAGAAATATTAGGTTATATATTCGCACTATGACTTTGAATGTGTCACTCAACTGATATAGATGTAAAGTTTAAAAATTCTGGGTCATCAGAAAAGCTTACCTTTGTAAATCCTTACTGCATATATATATATACACACACACACACTACATACGCATCATACTGTATATATACTATATATACATGTATATATATATATATATATATATATATATATATATATATATTTGTTTGTTTTAACAGTTTTTCTTTTTCTTTTTTTTGTGTGCAATTTTCTGCATGAAAACATTCACACATAGGTTTTACACCCAAATGCGTACATATAGTGTATGAGACACATTCTCAGATAAGAGTGCAAAGGAATGAAGTATGAATAAGTATATGTTTGCGTACATTTGTCTGTAAACTTGTGTGATGGGAGGTCTTGTCAGGACAGCTCTGGTCACTCTAGTGCCTGTTTATGTAACACTATAACCCACTGATAAATTCTCCTTTCTTAATCCCTTTATATAATCCCATTCTCTCACTCTCTCTTCATATCTATTTACAGTTGAAGTCAGAAGTTTACATACACCTTTGCCAAATACATTTAAACTCAGTTTTTCACAATTCCTGACATTTAATCGTAGAAAACATTCCCTGTCTTAGGTCAGTTAGGATCACTACTTTATTTTAAGAATGTGAAATGTCAGAATAATAGTAGAGAGAATGATTTATTTCAGCTTTTATTTCTTTCATCACATTCCCAGTGGGTCAGAAGTTTACATACACTTTGTTAGTATGTAACATACCTTTGCTTTTAAATTCTTTAATTTGGGTCAAACGTTTTGGGTAGCCTTCCACAAGCTTCATTCAATCAGTTGCTGGAATTTTGGCCCATTCCTCCAGACAGAACTGGTGTAAGGTTTGTAGGCCTCCATGCTCGCACACACTTTTTCAGTTCTGCCCACAAATGTTCTATCAGATTGAGGTCAGGGCTTTGTGATGGAACTCAATGGAACTCAAGATGGCGCCGAGTATGGCTGCTGTGTTGCGAGCTCTGACACAACATTGCAGTTTTTTGTTTGTTTTGTTTACAATTCTTATGTTTTTTGTCTTGGATGTTGTCTGCCTTATTGTCTCCAACAGACAAATGATTTTGGACATTGGTTCTGCAACTGCACACCGTAAACCGGACTTCAAATTCCTCAATGCCGACCCGCTGTTTACAAACACACCAGCGGAGCCCTTTGTCTGGGCAGCCCGGCCATGGAAAAGCAGAAGGAAAAGGGGAAGGAGAGCCGGTGTTCTCATCAGAGTATGACGTCACGCAAATCGACCCCCACTACCCAGTATTCTACTGGCAAATGTTCAGTCTCTGGACAACAAGCTCTACGAGCTGAGAGCGCGGATCTCTTTCCAACGAGAGACAAGGGACTGCTGCATTATCTGCCTTACGGAAACTTGGATGTCTGCTGAGATTCCAGATTCAGCCATCGAACCCGTGGGGTTCTCCGTGCACCGAGCGGACAGAGCGAAAGACCTCTCAGGTAAAAGCAGAGGTGGTAGTGTCTGTTTTATGATCAACAAATCCTGGTGTGATCAGAGGAACGTACATTCTATCAAGTCTTTCTGCTCTCCTGATCTGGAATTTCTCATGCTTCTGTGTTGACCATTCTGGCTACCGAGGGAATTCAAAGCGGTCATTATCACTGCTGTGTACATCCCGCCACAAGCCGACACATACCGGGCACTTAAGGAACTGTATGGGAGTATAAGTGAGCAGGAAACCACGCACCCTGAGGCCGCGTTCATTGTGACCGTAGACTTTAACAAAGCCAATTTCAAATCAATTGCATCAAAATATCACCAACACATCAGTTTCAACACACGAGTGGACCGGGTTTTGGACCACTGCTACTCTCCCTTCCGGGATGGCTACAAATCCCTCCAAGCCCACCATTTCGCAAATCGGACCACTCTTCCATTCTGCTTCTGCCCGTTTACAGGCAGAAACTGAAACAGGAAGCACCAACCCTCAGAACGATCCAGTGCTGGTTGGACCAATCAGATTCTACGCTACAAGAGTGTTTTGATCACGCGGACTGGGAGATGTTCCGGTCCGCCTCTGATGACGACATCAAGGTTTACACTGATAGCGTAACGTGTTTCATCAGAAAGTGCCAGAAGCCATGGATAAATAACGATGTTCATGCGGCACTTGATGCGCGGACCTCCGCTTTTAATTCCGGGAATGCGGAGGAGCATAAACAAGCCAGTTACGCACTCCGCAAAACTATCAGAGCAGCCAAACGCCAGTACAGGGATAAGATTGAAGGACAGTTTAACACCACCAACTCTAGAAGCATGTGGCAGGGAATTAATATCATCACGGACTACAAAGGGAATAAAAACTCCGCCGTGAACACCGCTGCCTCTCTCCTGGATGAGCTAAATATTATTTATGCTTGTTTCGAGGGAAATAACACCGCCCATTGCATCTACACTACACACTGCTCTCTCCCACCTGGAAAAAAGGAACACTTATGTGAGAATGCTGTTTGTAGACTACAACTCAGCATTCAACACCATAGTGCCCTCCAAGCTTGATGTAAAACTCCAGGCTCTGGGCTTAAACAGCTCGCTGTGCAGCTGGATCCTGGACTTCCTGTCAAGCAGACGCCAGGTGGTTAGAATGGGCAGCAACATCTCCTCATCACTGACCCTCAACACTGGAGCCCCACAGGGCTGTGTTCTCAGCCCACTCCTGTATTCCCTGTACACACATGACTGTGTGGCAACACATAGCTCCAACGCCATCATTAAGTTTGCTGATGATATGACAGTGGTAGGTCTGATCACTAGACAATGATGAAACAGCCTACTGAGAGGAGGTGCACACTCTGACACACTGGTGTCAGGAGCACAACCTCTCCCTCAACGTCAGCAAGACAAAGGAGCTTGTGGTGGACTTCAGGAGAAAAGACAGAGAACACAGTCCCATCACCATCAATGGAGCACCGGTGGAGAGAGTCAGCAGCTTCAAGTTCCTCGGTGTCCACATCACTGAGGAACTCACATGGTCCATCCACACTGAGGCCGTCATCAGCGCCTCTTCTTCCTGAGACGGCTGGGGAAGTTTGGAATGAACCGCCACATCCTCACAAGGTTCTATACCAGCACTGTAGAGAGCATCCTGACTGGCTGCATCATTGCCTGGTACGGCAATAGCACCGCCCACATCCGCAAAGCCCTTCAAAGGGTGGTATGAACTGACAGACACATCATCAGAGGTGAGCTTCCCTTCCTCCAGGACATATATACCAGGCGGTATGTGAAAAAAGTTCAGAGGATCATCAGAGACTCCAGCCACCCGAGCCATGGGCTGCTCTCACAGCTACCATCAGGCAGGCGGTATCGCAGCATCAGGACCCGCACCAGCCGACTTCATGACAGCTTCTTCCCCCAAGCAATCAGACTTTTGAACTCTTGATCTCTCACGATCAATATACAGCAGCACTGCACTTTATTAATCTTATTATCTCACACTGGATTGTCATAAATTATATTCTCTCTTAACAACACACTGGCAAAGTGACTATCAATCGACAGCCTGAATGTCAATACAGTACAATACAACCTACTGTACATTTTATATATACTATATATACAATTTTTATTGTATAATGTGTATTCTATATTGTGTATATTGTATACTGTACATTGTATATTATTATTTGTATATTGTGTTGTGTGTAATTATGTGTATATTAGATATGTAAATTGTGTTGTGTAAATCTGATGTTTATTGTAAATTGGTATATGTCTCATCACTGCCATGACTGCTATGTTGCTCGGAACTGCACCCAAGACTTTCACCCACTAAGTGCATATGGTTGTGTATATGGTTGTGTGACAATAAAAGTGATTTGATTTGATGGCCACTCTAATACCTTGACTTTGTTGTCCTTAAGCCATAACTTTGGAGGTATGCTTGGGGTCACTGTCTATTTGGAATACCCATTTGCGTTTGAGCTTTAGCTTCCTGGCTGATGTCTTGAGACTTCAAACATAACGATGGTCATTATGGCCAAACAGTAAAATATTTTTTTTCCAAAAATTAAGATCTTTGTCCCCATGTGCACTTACAAACTGTAGTCTGGCTTTTTTATGGCAGTTTTGGAGCAGTGGCTTCTTCCTTGCTGAGCATCCTTTCAGGTTATGTCGATATAGGACTCGTTTTACTGTGGATATAGATTCTTGTCTACCTGTATCCTCCAGCATCTTCACAAGGTCCATTGCTGTTGTTCTGGGATTGATTTGCACTTTTCGCACCAAACTACATTCATCTCTAGGAGACAAAATTTGTCTCTTTCCTAAGCGGTATGATGGCTGCGTGGTCCCATGGTGTTTATACATGCGTATTATTGTTTGTACAGATGAACGTGGTACCTTCAGGTGTTTGGAAATTGCTCCCAAGGATGAACCAGACTTGTGGTGGTCCACAATTTGTTTTCTGAGGTCTTGGCTGATTTCTTTTGATTTTCCCATAATGTCAAGTAAAGAGGCACTGAGTTTGAAGGTAGGACTTAAAATACATCCAAATGTAAACCTCCAATTCAGTACACCTCCTATCAGAAGCTAATTGGCTAATTGCCTAAAGGCTTGACATAATTTTCTGGAATTTTCCAAGCTGCTTAAAGACACAGTTAACTTAGCGAATGTAAACTTCTGACCCACTGGAATTGTGATATAGTCAATTAAAAGTGAAACAATCTGTCTATAAACAATTGCTGGAAAAATTACTTGTGTCATGCACAAAGTCCTAAATGACTTGCCAAAACTATAGTTTGCTAATATTAAATCTGTGGAGTGGTTAAAAATGTATGTAAATGTCTGACTTCAACTTTATTAATCTTTGTCCTTCCCCAGCTCTTTACATAACATCTCTCTCTTTCTCTCACAACCCTCCATCCATTTATGTAACTCCAATAACATTGCATCTTCTTTACAGATCTGTACAAGAGGGTGAGTGTGTTCAAATCCCCAGTTTCAATGATACGTCTTTCAACTAATAATTTGCAAGTCACAATTCTTTTAAATGCCATGTTTTGGGAAAGATGCTGACACAGAGCTTTTTAAATGCATAGAGGATATATTTACTTACCCTGTACGGCGTGTGTGTTTAGAGTTCAGACAGTCTTATCTGTAGGAGATTAAGTAGAGATAGACAGATACAGACTTGTAGTCAGACCGAGATGTGCGCATGTTTAAAAGTGTTTGAATTGTGGTCAGGATGATTTGACAATGTTCAAAAAGGGTTTTGTTTTCTTGGGTTCAGAAAAGTAGAGTTTTTTCACTACTAAGTGTGTGCACGTCAACCGCCGGACAGGAAAAGCATGGCGCAACAGGCACCACAACATACACTGCTAAATACAACTATTAACAAAAACACAGAGATGTAAGCAGGTAATTAGTGATCATGTGACCCACTGTAACAATCTGAGCCACACAGTGAAAAACAAATATTAGGGCTATAAAATTGTACGTGTACATTTCTGCGATTAACAGTTAACTGTTTAACGAATTAAAAATATAACGCAATTAATGCAGTATTAGCTTTTTTCACCTTCTGAAACTTCATTGTTTCTATTCCTGTGGCTAAAATTGGAATATATAAATATCCAGGAGGTACACGCTGGACTCGACTACACATCCAAGCACAGAAACTGATTGTGTGGTGAAGTGCACGCTTATTTAATATGTGCGCCGCATGTTCCAGGCATAATAAACACGTGAGTGGATTTACTAATTTGATAACTATAATACAATCATTGTACATTTAATGAATTTAATATATTATTTATATTATGTAATATAATATATATTTTCAGGTATTTCCCATAAATAACTTGTGAATGAAGGAAAAACAATGCCTGGGGAAATGGAAAAAATATACAGAAATACATTTCATGCCATTTTGAAGCAAAACAAATAATGGAAAGATGACAGGTTTTGCACTTACATCTCTATACTCTTTGCAAACTTTCTTACAATATACATATTGACATTCAAGACATTTTGATAAAAAACTAATTTCTATAATTTTCGGGACACACTGTTTGTCTCACGCATCCACAAGTGTCTGACTGGCAAGTTTCTAAAAACATTAAAATGTTTAGATGCTGCTAACTGCAGCAGACCTGCTATTTCGCTGGTGTTTCATGCCTTAGTAGCACTCATGGGTGATACTTTTCTTGTTGAGCTTCGCTAATTATTAAATTCCACCATAAGAGATCAAATGACATGTTAAACGTCCCACGCATTTGTGTGTGTGTGTGTGTGTGTGTGTTTGTTTGTGTGTGTGAGTGAGTGAGAAAGAGAGAGCGAGACAGAGAAACAGAGGAAGGATGCAGCGCTGCTGCTTTGATTTTCATCAGCTCCGATTCCGATCAGGTTTTGAAAAATCAAATTTTGGTGTCCAAATTAATATATTCCTTACTACAGTGTTAAGAAAATAACTGAGCTAAATTTTGTATTTAATTAATTGCTGATTTTGAACAAGACACCCCACAAAAATGCTCAAATTAGCTTTCCAGGGGGTCTCCTGTTGCATTCAGGGGGTCTGAGATCCGCTAGATCTCCCGTAATTCACACCATGCACTTAAGTTTATCTTGACAGTAAGGCTTGATATGAATTGAATCTGCCCATTTGATCCTAATATTAAAAAAGTTCACTGAAAAAAGGCAGTAGATTTTGTCCAATTTTTAATTACAGCATGTCCACTGATTTTATGGCATGTAAACATGTACTCTGATGAGCCAAAATATTATGACCACCTGCCTAATATGCTCTTGGTTCTACATGTGCCACAAAAACAGCACCGCCTCACTGAGGTATGGACTCTACAAGACCCCTGAAGGTGTCCTGTGGTATCTGGCACCAAGACATTAGCAGCATATCCTTCAAGTCCTGTAAATTGCAAGGTGGAGCCACCATGGATCAAATTTATTGGTCCAGCACATCCCACAGATGCTCAATCGGATTGGGATCTGGGGAATTTGGAGTCCAGGGCAATACCTTGAACTCTTCACCATGTTCCTCAAACCATTCCCGAACAATGTGTGGCAGGGCGCATTTTCCTGCTGAAAGAGGCCACTGCCATCAGGGAATACCATTTCTATGAAGGGGTGTACCTGGTCTGCAACGTTTAGGTAGGTGGCACGTGTCAAATTGACATCCACATGAATGGCCGGACCCAGGGTTTCCCAGCCGAACATTGCCCAGAGTATCACACTCCCACCACCAACTTGTCGTCTTCCCACAGTGCATCCTGGTGGCATCACTTCCCCAGGTAACCGGCACACACGTACACGGCCGTCCACGAGATGTAAAAGAAAACAGGACTCATCAGACCAGGCGAACTTCTTCTACTGCTCCAAGGTCCAGTTCTGATGCTCGCGTGCCTATTGAAGGTGCTTTCGATGGTAGACAGGGGTCATCATGTGCACTCTGACTGGTCTGCGGCTACAAAGCCCCATAGGCAGCAGGATGTGATGCACTATGTGTTGTGACACATTTCTCCCGTAACCATCTTTAAAATTTTCTGTGACTTGTGCCACAGTAGACCTTCTGTCGGTACGGACCAGATGGGATAGCCCTCGTTGCCCTGGCGCATCAATGAGCATTGGGCGCCCAACACCCTGTCTCCGGATTGTGGTTTGCCCCTCCTCGGACAACTGTCAATAGGTACTCACCACTGCTGACTGGGAGCACCCCACAAGCCTTGCCGTTTCAGATATGCTCTAACCCAGTCGTCTGGCCATAACAATTTGGTCCTTGTCAAAGTCGCTCAGGTCTTTACTCCTGCCCATTTCTCATGCTTTTAACCTGTTGACTACAAGAACTGATTGTTCGCTTACCATCTAAATCTACCCAGACCTTGACATGTGGCCTTGTTAGGAGATGATCAACATTATTCGCTTCACTTGTGAGTGGTCATAATGTTTTGGCTCATCGTGTACTTGTTTTAAAGATTTATACCTGTAAAAATGTGTCTAATGAATATTTTTTCATATACATTTTTAAATAAACTTAATGATGACTATCTGATTTCTTCAAAGTTTTTTGAGACAAAGTATAAATACATTATTTATGAAAAAATTATATATTATTATAAATTATATATTAATGTTTGTTTTAATGTACCATGTACCGTGATTAATTAAAGAAAACTGTGCATTTAATTAATTATGTTTTTTATTAAATTCACAGTCCTGATAAAAATACTTAAGACAGCTGTGGATAAGCATACCTACCAAATACACCAGCAGCGGCAGCAGTGTTTGCATGGATAGACATCCAGTTCACACAATTTACTTATTTCTGCACTGTTTGGCTGGAGGCAATAACCTGAGCTATCTGATGTATCACGGATGAGAACGTAGAGATGATATGAATGGATGCTCTAATGATGACATCCTGGTCTGTGATGTACAAATCAACAGGCTGAGCAAAGTAATGCTTATTTTTACTTCTGGAAAATTCCACAAAAAGAGAACAAAATAGAGCTTGAAACTCTCAAAACATAAATATCTTCTCCATCATTTGATGAATTTCTACTGCCATGATTGATATCAAATGTACACAAACATTTCTTTTGAATAAAAATTGGTTTACCGCCTGCTTTCCTTGGGCAGTAATAGAGCAATTTTAATTTTGCCTGGCATGGCATGGAGCTTTGTGAAAAAAGTGCAATCTATAATGAGTTTAATTTACACAGATAGAAGTGTGTATGCGTGGGGAGGAATACAATGACAATTTAAATACTCAAGAAGCAGCGCTTTTTCAGTGCTGATTTCGCCTGCTTAACTAGATTGCGGATGGTTAGTGAATAAAGCAGGTTTTTGCGCTGAAATACAGCATAACATGGCAAAATTGTTTCGTTAATTCGCCTGAAAGTTTTTTTTCCCTTATTCAACATATGGTGTGTGAAAGGAGAAGGTTCATATTCAGAAAATCAGTTTAATAGATACAGTAAAAATGGGGTTTATGTCTAAAAATGGGGTTTTCTCACAAAAAATGGGGTTTGTGTCTCTAATAATAAAGAAAGACATGGAACACCAAAGTGTACCGTATTCATGGATTGTGCCTTCTATGAGTGTCAGAGACGGCTGGCTCTTAGAAAAAGACGCACTGTGACTCTAGATGTTTTCTGAATAGAGAGGCTGGTTTCTCAGGCACAGGTTAAACCTCCTTGAAATACAATGCCCTTTTGATGATGAAAACCAGTCTATAATTATACAATTATATCTAAACTGATGCTCAAATTCTGCACTTTTCTGAGCGACAATCTTGTATAAAACAAGTGAGTGAGTACCTGCTTAATTGTTACTTTTCTGAAGCAAAAGTGACAATTTCATTGGTCAAAAAAGTTTTTAAGCTCTATCACACAGATCAGCATGAGAAAGCTATGCCCCCCCTCCCCAAACACACTTTAAAGAGCATCTGAACTGACTTCAAAGCAGAAGAAAGTATTCTTTGAGCATCTGCATCTAGTGGCAATAACCCTCCATCTGTTACACACACATATGTGCACATACAGGCTGGTCTAACAGAAACAATAAGTTCTGACCAACATTCCCTGAGATTAAGAGATGAAATGACTAAATTGTAACAGAAACAATTAGACACACATTCCCTTTGTTGAATTAATGATTTTAGGTGGTATAGTCAAGCAGGTTTCCAGGAAACAATCAGATTTTACTGAGTTAGGACTTGGATTAAACGGCAGATTATTAAAAGCTCTCAGAGTAAATATTCTGTAACTGACGGGAATATAGGAGCTAAAAAAAAAAAACACTGCAGCGATTCCTGGTATTCAAAAATCAGATCTGAACAACTGATTTATAAAAGAGATAAAATGAGGAAGACAAAGGGAGAGAGAGAGAAAAGGAGAGGGAGGATTATCAGTCAGAACAAATTTACATAGAGGTACATGGTGCTGGTGTTCCTGTCATGTGTGTATTTGTTGCACTATATGAGGGGCACATTTCAGAAAATTACGTCAAATTTCTGAATAAATCAAAAAAAAAAAATGTTTATGTCCTCATGAATTTCTGAAAACAACATCAAAACTTTCGGAAAATATCCTCACAAATTTTAAAAAAAAAATATCCTCACAAATTTCTATATATTCACTATATTGCCAAAAGTATTCGCTCACCCATCCAAATAATTGAATTCAGGTGTTCCAATCACTTCCATGGCCACAGGTGTATAAAATAAAGCACCTAGGCATGCAGACTGCTTCTACAAACATTTGTGAAAGAATGGGCCGCTCTCAGGAGCTCAGTGAATTCCAGCGTGGTACTGTGATAGGATGCCACCTGTGCAACAAGTCCAGTCGTGAAATTTCCTCGCTACTAAATATTCCACAGTCAACTGTCAGTGGTATTATAACAAAGTGGAAGTGATTGGGAATGACAGCAACTCAGCCATGAAGTGGTAGGCCACGTAAAATGACAGAGTGGGGTCAGCGGATGCTGAGGCGCATAGTGCGCAGAGGTCGCCAACTTTCTCCAAAGTCAGTCGCTACGGACCTCCAAAGTTCATGTGGCCTTCAGATTAGCTCAAGAACAGTGCGTAGAGAACTTCATGGAATGGGTTTCCATGGCCGAGCAGCTGCATCCAAGCCATACATCACCAAGTGCAATGCAAAGCGTCGGATGCAGTGGTGTAAAGCACGCCGCCACTGAACTCTAGAGCAGTCGAGACGCGTTCTCTGGAGTGACGAATCACGCTTCTCCATCTGGCAATCTGATGGACGAGTCTGGGTTTGGCGGTTGCCAGGAGAACGGTACTTGTCTGACTGCATTGTGCCAACTGTGAAGTTTGGTGGAGGGGGGGATTATGGTGTGGGGTTGTTTTTCAGGAGCTGGGCTTGGCCCCTTAGTTCCAGTGAAAGGAACTCTGAATGCTTCAGCATACCAAGAGATTTTGGACAATTCCATGCTCCCAACTTTGTGGGAACAGTTTGGGGATGGCCCCTTCCTGTTCCAACATGACTGCGCACCAGTGCACAAAGCAAGGTCCATAAAGACATGGATGAGCGAGTTTGGTGTGGAAGAACTTGACTGGCCTGCACAGAGTCCTGACCACAACCCGATAGAGCACCTTTGGGATGAATTAGAGCGAAGACTGCGAGCCAGGCCTTCTCGTCCAACATCAGTGTCTGACCTCACAAATGCGCTTCTGGAAGAATGGTCAAAAATTCCCATAAACACACTCCTAAACCTTGTGGAAAGCCTTCCCAGAAGAGTTGAAGCTGTTATAGCTGCAAAGGGTGGGCCGACGTCATATTAAACCCTATGGATTAAGAATGGGATGTCACTTAAGTTCATATGCATCTAAAGGCAGATGAGCGGATACTTTTGGCAATATAGTGTATATCCTCACACATGTCGGCAAATATCCTCACAAATATCTGAAAATAACATCAAAATTGTCTGAAAAATATCCTAACGAATTGTCTGAAAATAACATCAAAACTGTCTGAAAATATCCTCATTCAATTCTGAAAATATTTTCATGAATTTCTGAAAATATCCTCACAAATTTCTGAAAATATCCTCACACATTTCTGAAAATAACATCAAAACTCTCTGAAAATATTTTCATTAATTTCTGAAAATATCCTCACAAACAAACAACAAAACGATTGTGCAAACAGACTCCCAAAGCAGATCTATAATATAAAAAATGTATATAATTCAAGCCAACAGAGATTGGCTACTTTGTAGATTGGTGTGCCAAACCTTTTTTTTTATTTTATTTTTTATTTTTTATTTTTTTTATGCAAGATGTATTTTTTTCACGAACAAGTTCCACATGACCTACCCATTTCTGTTTAGAACTTAAATATGGGAAAACAGACCATGGAAATAAAATATTTTTGCAAAAAATATCTGCCCATCAATATTGTTTATTGAGGATGAGTTATATTCATGGTTAAACAATTAAATAGAGATACAAAAGCAATTTTATTTGGCTGTTGTTTTTTTAAACATTACTTACATGCAACACGGAATACAATATTAACAGTATTTGAGGCAAGATATTTTCACTCTCTTGTGTTAAACTGCAGCACTGTTGAACTTGTGCTACATACTGCTCAGATAGTCAAAGCTAATCGCTTACCACGTACCATGTAAAATGCCCTTAATCATCTGGACATTCAGTTCTTTCTTGAGTAAACACTGTTAATAATTTCACATGTGAATAATAGCTGTTATTCGTTCAGGTAAGGCCATTTCATATTGTTTCTGCAGGGCGCGAGACATGCGTGTGTCTTTAATGGCAGGGACACGCTGAGCTTCGGTCTGGATTCAGTCCTATATTGCAAACAACTATGTAGATAAATAGGTTTGGAGTGCATTCCAATGTTGTTGTTCTTCCCCTTTGCTGAGTTCAGTGTGTCCTGAACGGAAACAAAAGGCTCAGCTTCTCTCACACATCTGAACGCGCAGCACCGCAAATCGCATGCAGTGAATTTACCGTGCTGTGTCCGGCGGGTCTATGAAAACTGGATGTCATCTTTTCAAGTGCTGTTGCATTGCTAAAGTGATGCTATGGTTTTTCAGGTCGACTGCATTGTTTTTCACATCTAAATTAAAGTGCTCTCACATAGCTGAGACCTCTTGTTGTTATGTGTTCGGACCCTCGTCCGTGGACCGCATCACTTCCGCCTTATTTTCGATTTGTCGATTCGGTTGTTTTGTAATCGAGGAATTTTTTTAATCGAGTAATCAAATTAAATAGAGTAATCGTGACAGCCCTAGAAAATATCCTCACAAATCTGAAAATATCTTCATGAATATCTGAAATTTTGAAAAATCAACATAAGTTTACAGATTTGAGTTTGTGGGACGAGACAGAGAGAGGCAGGAGGGCACAGACAGAGTGAAGTGAAGTGATGGGGTGGGGTGCGAGTGGGCCGCCGTGGCTCTAGGGCGGATGGTAACAGAACAGTGAGATCCACTCCATCCATAAGCTCTATTGAGAATCCAGAGATAAACATCATGTTTTGTATGCTGTGTGTGTTAGTGCATGTCAGTGTTGCATTAGTGTGTGTGTGTGTGTATCTCCACCCACTGAGCTAATAAAGAGCTCATTCTGTCCCTGACAATAAGACACAAGACTGCCCTCAAATACACACACACACACACACACACACACACACACGAACATGTCGTCATCCACCTCCAAACAAAGAGAGCTGTTGTAGGACAAGGCCTCTGACCCACTCTTTCCACAAGTACACACACACACACACATACGCACACACATAGAGTCAATCTTAATCAAATCTCCAAAGAGTGAAGAAGGAATCACGGCCAGCCACTTCAATCAACGGCAGATCAGCTGTGATGCTGATGACTGTATCGAGAGCATCTCACATTAAAATAATAACATCACGGACACGTTTAAAATGACGGCGGATGACAGAGATGCCCCTTGACTTTCTGTAAGTACTAGAGGTTGGGGGGCATTTTAAAGTATTGTGATTTTTTTTCTCACAATACAGTATCAATATCCAAACAGTAAGAATTGATATGATCAACACTCATAGCACGTATGTGAGAAGGCAAAACATTTTATGGCATTAGATCCACACAAACCCTCAGATTATTTCTATTAGATAAAAATAAAGAATAAGGTAAAAATACAAATCTATAAAGTTGGTACCGTGTCAGAAATTAACTTTTTGTTTTTTTATTAAGGAGCAAAATTTGCCCCATGTAATTGATTTTCAGAGGCATTTTTATCTTTATGAGGGCATATTTTTTCTAACCATATTTAAGCTTAATCAATTTATTAAAATTAATTTTCAATCTGAGTAATTAGGCTGATACCTTTAAAATGTTACCAGCATCAACTTATATTTTGTATGATAATATATTTAACTAGGTCTACTCTAGAATAAAACATCTTTATACATAAAACATAAATAAAACAAATTCATTACGAATTTAGGGAGCATTTTAGTCAATTTAAGTGGCATTTTTCATCTCTTCGATGAAGTTTAGCACTCGAACTAGTCAAATATATAATAGTTTGAATCAAAATACACTTTTATAATGTATTGTTGCCCAGATATAAATATAATATTGTATCGCCAGGACTCTCTTGAATCCAACTCACTAGTTACAGTAGTTAGTACATTCAGAACAAAAAGGGGAAACACAGTTTGAGGGAAGAAAAGGGGAACTTGATACATTCTAAATGATCACAATATTAAAATGGCACCAAGATAGCTTAGCAAAGGAAAAACTATTAACATGTAACCACAGTGGATTTAAAATAATTATTGAGCTTTATTGAGTCCTATAGTTGAGTTTGTCCCAATATGGGACAGTTTTGACGAGAGTGGGATGTGATTTGGTAAGAGAGGAATGTTTAGCTGGGCGTCCATCATGTGCCTAACCAGACAGTAAAGGTGGAATATTTCTGTGTCCTGATGTTCTATGGAACATCAACAGTGGACAATAGAATTTTTTTGGAATTTCCACACACGCGTGTGTGTGGCAGGAAAGAGATGAGCTCAAGTCCCAGCAGGCCATCCACAGCAGAACATAACTGAAACAACACCCTAACTCTGCCAGAATCAAGTCAGATTCCAGTCTAGATTAAAGCAGTAATCCAGATTTCAATACATGCCACAGAGTGGCCAAGAAATGTCTGAAAAGAGGCGTTTGTTCTGGAATAATGGGACGTTACAAGAGTGCAGGGTTAAATGTGAAAACCCTGTTATGATTTCTAAAGTGTCAGACTGAAGGTATGAATCAGATGGAGGAGTTGAGTGTGGGATTGTGGGGTAGGGAGGCAGCGTAGATGTGGAGGAATGGTGGTGAGTCACCAACATCATGAGAGACAACAGAGGAGAGAAGAGAAGGAAATAAAAGAAGAGAGGAACAGGATGAGACTGGAAAGGAGTGAGGAGAGAGAAGAAAGGATAATAGATGTTAGAGTAGACGGCATATTTAATTTCATGTTGCTGAAATATAAGTACAGTGTTTTCAATATGTCGTACTGTCTTACAGAAATGTTCCGGGTTTAAATAAATTGAAATCTTCGGCATGCTGTCGATTATAAAAAAACAATTTCAGCTCATCCCTCAGTTTGTAAAAACACACAAAAATTGTGTTATTAGTACTTCTCTTACAATGGAAGTCTATGGGGCATTGCACTTGAATAAACCTTAAAATACACACGGTTTTGACTTGAACATCATTCGTGTTAACATGAGACTTGTGTGATAAAATCACTTAGTAACCGTCTGTGTAAAGTATTGTATTCAATATTTCAACTCCTGTCATGACCATGTAAAGTTGGTAATCCATGCAAAAATACCAGAAAGCCACGGGTTACAAAGAGAAAACAATCCACCCAAAACATGGATGTGAATCCACACTTCATCAGCATAGAATAGTAGTCCCACCACTAATAGCCCTTTTCCAAGGACATGGTTCGGGGGCGGGTTCAGGGGTGGAAAAACTGGTTCCGCATCGGACCCAAAAGCTTGCTGGTCTCTATGCAGGAACAGATTACGTCAGGGGTGGTGGGCGGGATTATGTTTCGTCAATCAGGTAAAATTGACCAAACAACAACAGTATCTACCGTCTGCAACAAGGAATAATTTATCACTCTATAACAAAAATAAAAACCCCTCAGATATCAAAAGCGTTGAGGAAATGCGGACAAAACGAGCACTCTACTTGCAAAATGGTCTGCTATGGAGATCGGAGATGAACTAGAGATTGCAAAGGAAAAATAGTCTACGAGAAGATAAACCAGCCGAGCACAGGCTTGGCACACGACCCATCGCCATTTCGGTGGAAAAGGGGCTAACTGTGTAACTCTGTGTCAGTACTTGCTTTGTTATGTGAGATGGTGAAAGTCACATAAAATTAAGGCAGCAATAGCTTTGCTTCACAGTGACACTTCTTCCAAACACAACACGTGAGGAAAAATACACAAATTTTTAGCAAAAAATCTAGTTTAAATAATAAAGGCATGTTTTCAACATGTTTTTCATTAAATGAAAAGGAAGAAAGATATTTCCTTATTTACATAAAAATACCTAATAATGAATGCCAATATTCAAGCTACTAACATACAGTATATTTTCTATTAAAACATTTTAATACTTTAAGAATTCAAAAAATGCCACTTGGACACTTCCATGAACATTTCTTAGTAATGAGACAAGCAAATCATCAAATCAGAATTATTCATTGAAACGGACAGTTTGAAGTGATTAACTGAAATGAATCGAATTGAGTAAATCTCTGCCTTAACGCTTTCATACTTGCAAAGTCACGATACAAGAAAAGATTGCAAAACTTGATAGTCTATAAAACCTAATGGCAAATTAAAAAGCTCATCAGACTCATTGTGAATATACTGTGAATATTCAATATTTTATTTGCCCAGCCAAAGTGACGTCATATGCCTGTGAACAGTTTACATTTCACTCATGATGCTTTCTATTTACAAGAGAATACATTTAAGGCAAAAAAATCGAATCTGTTAAAAACAGAGCTAAAAATAGAACAGGAAAGAAACTGAGAGAAATAAAGAAGAGTATAACTTGGATTATCCAACATTAGTGGTGGAGCTTTTAAGATGATGTTTATTTCCTCTGGATAACTGACATAAAAAACAGACTAATGCGCACTCACGGTTAATCCCTCACTATGCTGCTAACATGAGATCTCTTCAATGTTTGCAATCATGCAATCTCTTAAATCACGTTGTTGTCATTTCCTAATGAAAGCTCCAACTGTCTCCATACTGCACTGAATTACGTGATGTGATTCCTTAAATCCATTCCTTTAACACAACACTGAAAATTACATGCTATTGCTGCATAGTCTGGCTTAAGTCTGTAATCAGCAGTACGCATAGAGGCCTCTCCACTAAAGCCCAAAATATACTTCGATTTTAAGGCTCAGCGTCTGCATACAGTCGAATGTGAGCCTGTCAAAGTATACTACATATGACTGTGCACATACACAGGCGGTTGCCACATGGCTCATACGACTGCTATGAGACAATGGACTATTTCTCTTCAGGAGTTTAGACCCATAAAGATGACTTATTAGTCTTTCAGACTTGAGTTATACAAATGCAGGTACCTCCTGACCTCCATACATAGCACTCTTGACTTGCACATCTGCTGTTGTTGTTTTTTACCTTCATCTCCTGATGTTTAGCTGCGGCTAAATCTTCTAGCTCTTCTTCATGACAGCACCGGCTTAAATGTCACCTAGTGGACCCACTAATTAGTGCAAATAATTCCAGGCGCAAGAACATTCTGCGCATTCAAAGATGCACGGTTAACCCCAAAGTATTCGGTCAGACGTGAACGCTGTGCGTGACGCAAATCCCATTATCAGCAGAGTGCTAAACCACTTAACGCACGCAGCCTGATTTTTCTAACCGTGTGTCTTTGAAAACGCAGAATGCGCCTGGAATTATTTGCACTAATTATTCAGTCCATAAGGTGGCAACATTCACATTTAAGCCGTTGCTGTCATGAAGCGTTAGAAGAAGATGTAATGGCACTAAACATCAGGAGATGAAGGTAAAAACAATAAAAGTGGATGATGTGCAAGTCAAGAGCGTGTGTGTGAGGAGAACTGGAGATAAATGCATTTGTCTAATTTGAGTCTTGAAGAATAAAAAGACATCTTTATGGGTCTAAGCTCCTGAAGAGGAATAATCCGGTGTCTCGTAGCAGTCGTAGCACGCACCTGTGAAATCGCTTGGCAAGCAAATTTTTTCCCCATGTTGATGTATTTCCTAATTAAACTAATTTGAGCGTGATATATTGAATGAATTTTAAAAAATTGCCATAGGCTTTAACTGTGTCACATTCATGAACCATAATTTGCTCCTTGCTGGTCAGTTGGAGGTGGTGTTAGTTGGGGGACATTCTCATTATAGAAAGCATTTGGTTGGACAAAACGTCTGTGTAGTGCAAGATTGAATGCATGATTGATTATTTCCAGCTCTGACCCCTTGTGTGGTGTAATTCAGCTGACTTATAGTGAGTCCCGAGAAGACTCTAAAATATAGACAAAGTGGGATCACTCTCCATCCACTTTGAGGATCAACACTGATCTGCTAAAGAGGGTAAGTCAGGGACGAAAATAAAGGTATGCATGAACAAATGAGGATCAGGTCAAAAAGTGTAGACTAAATCTGTTGGCTGCTCCTCTGCCAGCCAGCATTTAGAATACAATCACCTGTCTGTCCTCTAATTAGATGAGCTCCTGCATAGGTAAATGGACAGGGATTACAGAGAGATCAGACTTCACACAGTCATAGCTCTCCAGCGGCAGGGTCAATCCCATAACACAACACAAGAGCCATTCAGTATGCTTGCCTCTGTTGCACTACATTTAGACTGAGTAGAAATAGGCCTTAGTCTTCATTGGTCAAACTAAAACTGTCTCAGGATTTCAGCTTTTACATAGTGAATGATTAAGGGGTTGGACATGCTTAAGATAGAACAGGTTTTGTAATTATCAGCTTTTTCAGATGCAATGAGGTGGTGTGGCTTAGGAGTGATAGTTCTGGCCTTGTAACTGAAAGGTCATAAGTTCAAATCTCACAAATTGTGATCCATAAGCTATTTCCATTGTACCCTGTAAACTTAAAGCCAGGTTGCTTAAGGAGGATTGTGCCTGAAATAAGTGTACCATAATGTACTTGTTTCAGATTTAATTACTTAATGATTAACATGCGAAGTGACTGTTAATAGAAATAAAGGCTGGGACAAAGAGACAGAAAGACAGGGAGAACCCTGCTGAAAAGACCAGCTTGGACCAGCATGAATTTCCATGATGGGTTATGATGGTATAGCTGGTGAACCAGCATAGCCATGCTGTTCAACCTCAAAACTTGGTGAAGTTTGTTGACAAGCTTAGTCTTTTTTGTGATGCTGAGTGAGCAAAGATGTTTGCTGGTTTAGCTACACTGTAAAAAGTTGTAACCTGCAATTGTTACCTTAAGGAGCTATTTCTACCTTATCTAACCCTTAAAATGAGTTTTGTTGGTGTAACCTAATGTAGTCAGGTTGATTCAGAAAAATAAATAAGATTTTTCACCTGAATCAAACCAGCAAATTTAGTTTAATTACTAGGTTAACGTTTTTACAGTGTATTTAAAAAGCTTGGTGTGGACATCAGCACACCAGCGTTCCATACTGGGAACCAACTTTCAAAACATTTGCTGGTGATGTTTTTTTTTTCAGCAGGGAAGACAGCGAGTCTTGTTAGAGTCTTACCTGAGAGCTCGGCTGAGTTTGTCGTAGTTCATCTGAGGTTTGCACTTGCGGGCGCCCCACAGCCTGGCCACCTCATCAGGGTCTTTGATCACGAACTCTCCGTAGTCCCCCTGCCAGGCAATCACATCATGATACTCCTCCTTTCTCAGCAGCTCCAGAATGAAGTGCCACAGCTGGATCTGTCTGGAGCCAGGACTGGACTCCGGCTTATAGGCCCAGTCTGGGAACGCAAACCCTGCAGAGACAAAGAGAGTAGGTGGAGTGAGAGATCAGACACTGCTCGAACAGTCCAGATGTAGAGCGAGATGATTTTTGGGTAATGAGTTTTTCAAATAAATATTCAAATAAACAGTCAGTAATAAAGAACAAAGAAATAATAAAGAGCAGTAAGTGATTTCTATTTTTCTTTTCAATCTTGTTGTGTATATAACTGCAAAATAGACAGCGGCAGGTCTATTAGGCAGCATTTGTACTGCAAAACCTAATGAACAGCTCCAATATTTTGACACAAATTTTGTTTTTGTACCACCTGTTTACATTCACCTGTGACAAGCCAACAGTGTTTACATTAATACTTCGCCAAGATGGCCGTTTTGATAAAAAAGTTAATTTAACTGTTAACGCACATCACAGAGCACAAAATCTCATACACATCTTATGTTCAAAAGCATTCACCTGCCAGTCGGGTAGCCCTTGCGAACTGACTTGAGTTGGTACTTGGTACTGCAGATACTGTATAAAGACCAGTACTGATAAATGTTTTTAGTACTGACTTAGTACCAAAGTAAAGGTACTTTTGACATCCATATCGTTAGTATGCAAAATGATCATCATCGGCCTGCTTAGGCCAACAATGGAAGCAGATTAAAATAGGCCTTGCTTTTTCCAAACTGTATACACTTGTCAGGATCAGTGTTGGGTATAATCTGATTATGAAGTAATTAGTTACTGTAATCTAGTAGTGTAGTGTAATGCATTACAATTCAAATTCTTGTAATCAAATTAAAGTTTCTGACATTCAGTGATGTTAATAACTTAACACTTAATAACTTGACCCTTAAAAACCTAACCTAACCCCTGCTTGTTCCTCAAATTCATATGAATGAGAAGATGAGAGGAGATTGTGAAGGGAAAAGTGTGTCCTCCTTGGTGTGGAATTGGTTTGGCTTTAGAAAACACGATACAGAGCAGAAAACAGAGATTTGCAAGGTTTGTACATTGTGTATGTCGATATATGTAAATATCAATGTGCGTGTATATCTCAGTGGTCAGGGCTTTACGTGAGACTGAAATAATGAACACAGTTTTTCACTGACAGCTGCACGTGTCATTAGATGAAAAGCTTGTATAGAACGCGAGAAAAAATGACACTGAATCCACTTCTGCGGCATGAAATTTTGCTTGAGCGTCCGTCACATGCCTCCCATCCAAACACATGCAGCTGTGTTTTGTGCGAGTGTTGCACACAGTCTGAAACACACAAGTGCGCGCGAGTCTTGAAGTCATCCCAGTCCCTTCATTTGTGCTCCGGTGACAGAAAAAGCGCAGCTCACACCTGTTACTCATTCTGGTTTCTCTCGATGTCAAGTGGGTTTTTAAAATACACATCATAACCCTTTCTAAAATTCTGTTTGAATGATGTTTGATATCAGGAAACAACCAGCCATATTTTCTTTCAGATATTTTATATGTTCTTTATAGAGATTACTAAAAACACAAATCAAATCAAATCAAATCAAATCACTTTATTGTCACACAGCCATATACACAAGTGCAATGGTGTGTGAAATTCTTGGGTGCAGTTCCAATCAACATAGCAGTCATGACAGTGATGAGACATATACCAATTTACAATAACATCAAATTAACACAGCACAATTTAAACATCTGATATACACAGATATACGAAGAGCCTAATTAAGTGTTTTATTTAAGGATTTTGTTTTTAATTTATGTTATTTTACTTTTTGCATTGCTTTGAGAAGATGTTAAGTTGTCTTGAGGAAAGTTATAACAATAATGATAACAACAACAACAACAACAACAACAACAACAATACTTTGACTATTTTTGTCAAGTTCAAAATAAAGAGAAAAAGTTTTCATTTATAAAGTATTTAATTCACTGACTAGATTACTCAAAATTACACATTGCGACATGGCTTAATATATAATACAATTTAAAAATGTAACTATATCTGGATATATATTGTTATCATGATATAGAATTACTCATATCATGATATAGGATTTTGGTCACATCGTCCACCCCTACCTAACCCTAAGTAAATTACTAAAATAATATTTATGTAGAACACATTTAAAACATACTGTATGTTGTACAGCTGAAGTCAGAAGTTTACATACACTTTTGCCAAATACATTTAAACTCAGTTTTTCACAATTCCTGACATTTAATCGTAGAAAACATTCCTCGTCTTAGGTCAGTTAGGATCACTACTTTATTTTAAGAATGTGAAATGTCAGAATAATAGTAGAGAGAATGATTTATTTCAGCTTTTATTTCTTTCATCACATTCCCAGTGGGTCAGAGGTTTACATACACTTTGTTAGTATTTGTTAGTATTGCCTTTAAATTGTTTAACTTTGGTCAAACATTTTGGGTAGCCTTCCACAAGCTTCTCACAATTAGTTGCTGGAATTTTGGCCCATTCCTCCAGACAGAACTGGTGTAACTGAGTCAGGTTTGTAGGCCTCCTTGCTGGCACATGCTTTTTCAGTTCTGCCCACAAATTTTCTATCGGACTGAGGTCAGGGCTTTGTGATGGCCACTCCAATACCTTGACTTTGTTGTCCTTAAGCCACATTGCCACAACTTTGGAGGTGTGTTTGGGGTCATTGTCCATTTGGAAGACCCATTTGCAACCAAGCTTTAATTTCCTGGCTGATTTCTTGAGATGTTGCTTCAATATATCCACATCATTTTTCTTCCTCATGATGCCATCTATTTTGTGAAGTGCACCAGTCCCTTCTGCAGCAAAGCACCCCCACAACATGATGCTGCCACCCCCAAGCTTCACGGTTTGGATGGTGTTCTTCGGCTTGCAAGCCTCACCCTTTTTCCTCCAAACATAACAATGGTCATTATGGCCAAACAGTTACATTTTTGTTTCATTAGACCAGAGGACATTTCTCCAAAAATTAAGATCTTTGTCCCCATGTGCACTGGCTTTTTTTATGGCGGTTTTGGAGCAGTGGCTTCTTCCTTGCTGAGAAGCCTTTCAGGTTATGTCGATATAGGACTCATTTTACTGTGGATATAGATACTTGTCTACCTGTTTCCTCCAGCATCTTCACAAGGTCCTTTGCTGTTGTTCTGGGATTGATTTGCACTTTTAGCACCAAACTACGTTCATCTCTAGGAGACAGAATGCGTCTCCTTCCTGAGCAGTATGATGGCTGTGTGGTCCCATGGTGTTTATTCTTGCATACTACTGTTTGTACTTGGAAATTGCTCCCAAGGATGAACCAGATTTATGGAGGTCCACAATTTGTTTTCTGAGGTCTTGGCTGATTTCTTTTGAATTTCCCATGATGTCAAGCAAAGAGGCACAGAGTTTGAAGGTAGGCCTTAAAATACCAATTCAGTACACCTCCTATCCAAAAGTTAATTGGCTAATTGTCTAAAGGCTTTACATCATTTTCTGGAATTTTCCAAGCTGCTTAAAGGCACAGTTAACTTCTTAAACTTCTGACCCACTGGAATTGTGATATAGTCAATTAAAAGTGAAACAATCTGTCTGTAAACAATTGTTGGAAAAATTACTCATGTCATGCACAAAGTAGACATCCTAAACGACTTGCCAAAACTATAGTTTGCTCATATTAAATCTGTCGAGAGGTTAAAAAATGATTTTTAATGACATCAACCTAAGTGTATGTAAACTTCTGACTTCAACTGTATGTATATCTGTTTGTTTGTGTTTTTTGTGACAGCTAAAGAAACTATGGCAATGAACAAGGAGGAAATATAGACAATATTTTAAATTTAAGCGGAAAAACAAAACTCTATGAACAGAAAGTAACTTAAGAGTAAAATAATTTGTAATGTGATTACTTTTGAAGTAATCGGTAAAGCAATCTGATTACAAAATTAGTTAGGCAATTAGTCATTTGTAGTGTATTATTATTTTTGAGTAACTTACGCAACACTGGTCAGGATTCAATAGTATTAGTTATCCATTTTTATCTACTGAACGCTGTATACAAGAAAGCAAGAAATACATATTTATAGTCCCAGCCATAATTAACTTTATTAGTCATTACAAACAAAATAATTATTGGCTATTGTATCTACCTTCAATATCAGCACGTCTCTTATTATTGGTCCCCTTTAGGTCAAATTGAGGTCACCTGCAATGTTACTCTCAATCTAACACATAGTGTGATTTGTGAAAGTTCTTCACTATTTTAAGACAAGGCAAATCATTTGAAAGGAGAGCAGTGAGGATAGAGGGTGCCTACAGAGGGTGAGAAAGGGTGAAGTGGAGTCAGGGAGGGTTTCAGGTAACATTGAAACTGGTCGGATAGGGTAACGGCTCACACTGGTGTAAGAAGTGTAAGATGTTCTTCCACAGCTGATCCTCTTTACACTTCCATCATTCCCCCTCTCCAACACACACGTTTACTTAGCTATCTAAATAGGGACAAACCATAGACTTATATTATTTTTTATATACAGCTGAATATAATTACTATAGACTAACCCTAGCCCACACCCTAACCCTAAAAAAAGCATTTTTAAAGTTTTCAAAAACATTTACTTACTGTAAATGTATATATCGTTTTAACAAATAAGGACATCCTAAAGGAGAATTTTGTCAGATTTAGTACACATCTGGGGACAAATCTGTGCCTAATGTAGATTTAAGTCTGTAAACACACAAAGATAGTAATCCAGTCTCAACAGAAACCTCACAGAAGAGCGCATAAAATCCAAAACTGGCACACAAAGATGTTCTCAGCAGATATGGTATGAGAAGTATTCAGGCAACACATAACTACGCATACACCAAACAGCTTACAATAAAATCAAATTAAGTGTTCTTGCTGTGTTGGGTATCTAAGAAAATCCCTTCGGCCATATTTAAAACGGAATGTTCTCTAATGGATAGCTACACTGGGTTTAGCTGCACTAAACCTGCATTTCATCATCAAATTAATTTTGTAATGCAGTACAAAATGCATCTTTTCCACTCTGTGGGAGCTCTATAAAAAATAATGATCATATACAAACCAGGGGTCTGGGCTTTCAAAATGTTTGAAATGGGTCTAAAATCAAACTTTAAAAATCAACCTTAAATCATGTGCCGTTTTGTCTTTATTACAAATTTTCCAAAAGCACTTTAGTCAACAACTTCCGACAATATAATAGTCATGACTCTGTAGAAAGCAAACTAATTGCTTCCTCTTGATGACTCATCAGATCTTAATTATACACTAAATCGGCTGTTTTTCCTGTTGCTACCTGTCAACAACCTGAACGACATTTCTTTTCTTTTTTTCTAAAGGACAGTGCAAATCAGTCCAGAGAGAGGCAGTTAATAAATAATTGAATGGCCTTTACACCTGGAATGGCAAGGCATTTATTTTTTATTTTTTGCAAATAAGCAGAAAGGTAGAAGGAATAGCCTAGTTCAACCTTCAAATATAAATTCGGTCATCATTTACTTGTTGTTCCAAACCAGTATGACTTTCTTCCTTTCGTGAAACACAAAAAGAGATGTTAGGCAAAATGACAGCCTCAGTCACCATTTACTTTCATTGAATGGAAAAAAGATCAATGAAAGTGAAAGGCTAACATTCTGCTTCACATCTTTTGTGCTCCACGGAAGAAAGAAAATCATACAGATTTGGAACAACATGAGCATGAGCAAATGATGACAGAATTTACATTTTTGGGTGAACTAGTTACATGGTACTATTATTGATTAGCATAGCAATACCAATAACAATATGCTAGTACCACTTTTTCATTACTTTTGTAAATACACAATAATAGGTTCACTGTAAAATAAAGTGTGACCACAGAAAGACTTGCACTGACATGCAGAATACTCTGTAACCACTATGGTCTCTTTAAATATGACACACACTGTTTTTCTCTCTCTTAGAGGGCACATCTGATTGCTCCTTTAAGAGGTCAAATGTACTATGCACCAGAGAGCAAAGTTTGACTTCAGAAACTGCAGACAGGGATCTGGTTTCACAGCTCGCATTCTCTCACTTACACACACACACACACACACACACACACACACACACACACACACACACACACACACACGTTGGTGCGGCTATCCTTATGAGGACTCTCCATAGACATGATGATTTTTATACTGTATGAACTATAGATTCTATCCCCTAACCCTAACACTACCCCTAAACCTAACCCTCACAAAAAACTTTCTGCATTTTTACATTTTCAAAAAAACATCATTTAGTATGTTTTTTAAGCTATTTGAATTATGGGGACACTAGAAATGTCCTCATAAACCACATTTATAGCATAATACCCTTGTAATTACCAGTTTGTGACATAAAAAAATGGACTCGTAAACCACCATAACCTGCCCACACACACACACACACACACGCACACAAACACGTGTGCACACACATGAAAAGGATCCTTGCTAAGAAGTCTGAGCCAAATTCGAAGTCTGTCCAACTCCCTGATGAACAATGAAGAGGAGACTCCATGAGTCACACATACGCACACGCACAAACAGATACAGTTACTGTTCAACACAAACATATACTGAGCCACATTCAGATCTACACAGCCTATGACAATCATGCATATAATTCAACTCATTGAAACGTCTTGATTCAGGTTTGGATCTCAATGAATCGTCGCTGCCAGTCTAATCATCTGTGTGTGTGTGGGACTCAGGGTGGGCGGCTGTTACATATGCACTGAAACTCTAATGACAATGAGCTCATGTGTTAGGATGAAACCTCTTCAGGCACTGTGTGTTATTAGTCAAGTTACTGGAGATTATATTAGAGAGGGTTCCAGCATCAATGCTTTGTTTTGACCCATTTTTCACACTCGCATTGTTTCTCCTGGAACCACTTTGAAATAAAACACCAGCATTTCTCATATCTTAGAGCTGTCAAGGTTAACGTGTTAACGCATGCTATTAATAAAAAAAGTTTAACACGTTATTTTATTTTATTTTTTTACTGTTAATAAAGCATAAACCAGCATATATACTGGTCGGAGTAGGGCGGAACCTTTGAGATGTGTTTGGCTGGAGTCATTACACTGACATACACACCTCAAACACAACAGTCATGTCAGTGATCAAATGATGGGGAAAGGACCTCTTAACACTATTTGATGAAAAACAAGCCCAGATGCGACTTGTGACAGAAATCAAGTACTTTGCAGCCTGTGTAAGGCGCATTTAATTACCATAGCAGCACTTCAAGTCTTAACTACCACAAAAATGCAGAACAAGATGCTGTTTGCAAACGCTCAAGTGGAGTTCAAAGCGGAGCTTGATGCTGGCTTCACGATTGCTGTAACAAGTTGGATAGCCACAGTCTGCGGAGGATGAGATTTTATGAAATTTAATACGCACTGCAATGAATATGCAATTGCGTAGTTCTTTCAATTAGTCAACCTCCCACTTAGATTCTGTGAAAAGTTACTTGAATTAGTGTTATTTTAGTTAATTTCTAATTTATACTGTGGAAGGCTTTGTTTGGAAAATTTTAATAAAGCGGTATTTTTTTCATATTGTTTTGTTTTCTTTCCTAAGAAGTGCATTTTGACTGAAAAAGAAGTAGAGTAAAATTTCAGCACTTTATACATTTGTAATTAATTGCAATTAAAAAATTTAATCGACTGACAGCACTTTCTTATATGCAAACCCATTCAAACACACACAGGCTTTCATATTTAC
Organism: Myxocyprinus asiaticus; assembly: GCF_019703515.2. NCBI lineage: Eukaryota > Metazoa > Chordata > Actinopteri > Cypriniformes > Catostomidae > Myxocyprinus > Myxocyprinus asiaticus. The sequence continues at coordinate 27,904,773 of NC_059359.1, read as the reverse complement.
TGCCACTAAAACTGCATTGGGATGGATGGATGGATGGAGTAAAACCTTATTGGTCAAAATTCCCATTCCACATAACTCCACATCATTGGCTGTGACTGTGTCACGTTACGCTACATTTTCACATTCAGTGCGAACAGACAATTTGCTTCACATGCCACTGGAACCAGGTTGTGACTTGGTGTTATGTGTCTTATGCGGTTTTTAAATCCACAAATGTGTAATGAATTGTGTGTCCTGAGAGTGTGTGGAGTTGGTGTCGTGTGAGCATCTTAATGGCATGCTGTGTTGTGTGAGAGTGCATGACCTCATCCCCCCACCCTACTTAACCTTTGTGACCTCCCTCCCCCCACGCCTCTTTCCCTCTCTCTCTTTTGCAACCCCCCACCCAGGGGGAGACACTAGATCCCCATTACAGAAGAGAGAAGACAGACCCACAAACTCTCACACAAACACCACATCAATAATGCAACAACCTGACAGCCTTGAGAGTGTGTGTAGGGAAATAATCTTTGTCCTGGGACACTGGAGCGCAGGTGTCTCTGTGCAAGAGTTAAAAAGCACTTTCCACGAATAAGGTACAGTTTGGTGTCACATAACATTTGTTTTAAAGCATTAGAGGCACACATTTTCTTTCTTCTTTTGTGAGAGAGCACTTAGATATGTTAGATAAATTATTATATAAACTAAAATCAAACAAGCATAGGAAGTAGCTGGTTTTAAACATATCTACTGTCTGTAAATATAAGTTCATCAATAACTATAAACCAACATATTTTTGGCAAAATAAGTAACCCCTAATGAATTTTAGCTTAAATTTAGGCGTAATTATTTATTTTACACATTTTGTGTATTTAATGCTGATGTTTATTTAAGGATTATTGTATGTACACATCTTAAATTTTGGTAACAAGGTTGCCAGTCCCCAAACCTCATATAAAATGAAAAGAAAACAGCTCATATGATATTTAGTTTGACCTCCTGAGGTTGACAATCAACATTTTCTAAAGGTTAAGCACTGACCATTTGTTGAAAAATATAAAAAGTGCAGACCCTATTTTGTACCCTATTTGTGGAAAGTTCCAAAAAGATGTGGAAAACAGAGCGTGGCTTCAAAGAGAGGAGAGACAAGACAAGAAACTGCAGAGAAAAGAGAGGAGAGAACAAGGAGGAAAAGAAAGAGGGGGCCTGAGGAGGGAATGGAAGAGAGGGAAACCATGGAGAGAGGGAAAGGGGGATGGGGTGAGAGAGAGAGGGATGAGATCATAGCTCCTGTAGTAGTCTGTTGACTCTCAGGTCAAATTGCCTCTCCGCTCTCTCTCTCTCCTTGCTCTCTCAGGCATCGATTCCTCTCAAGAATGTAAATCGTGTAGGCACTCCTGCACTTAAGTCTTTACATAGGAAGTATTTAAAGAATTCTGAGCATCCAAGGAAACTACAGCCCTGCTCTGCATTGTAGTATGTCCATACAGAGAGAGAGAGAGAGAGAGACTCATAATAACTTTTCAAAAAGTTCTGAAGGAGTTGCTGTCAGGCAGCACAGAGGAAGGATTCAGCTGTTGGCAGGGGAAAAAAGAAAGACAGCTCTTCCTGTGTCTCCTCGCTCTTCTCAGATGAAAGCTGCCAACAAAGAGAGTTTGGAAAAAAAAGGATAGAAACATAAATCAAATTCATTAAGTTTTAAAAGGATAATGTTCTGTGCCGCTCTCCAAAATTTTAACCAGCTACTGATGCTGCCTTAGACCCCAATTCCACCTGGTATTAAGATGCGTTTCGGGTGATCCGATCACATGTGGTCAGCCCTAAATACAGGTCTAAACGGGGTCTAAAACGTTTTGTGATTGGATCAGAAATACCATATACGAATGTGGTCAAAAATGCGTGTGACCGCATCGCATTTGAGGTGTAAACGCTAATCCGTCCTGAATGCATCCCGGCAGCAGTGAAGCACCACTTCTCACCTGTCAATCAACTGCTGTGCTAAAACAAGAGTTTAAACTTAGCCTTTACAAGCGGCTTTAAAAGAAAATTATGGTCCGATCAGAAAATTAAAAAAAGCGGATACATACACAATCACGAGAACTTCCCAGATCTTCTGTAGTGTTTCTGATTTCAACACAGAAGAGAAGCACAAACACTTGAAGCTCCTTTAATACAGGTAATCTACTAAAATAACTGATAATTCTGCTTGACATGTTGCATTTGTGCTCAGATAAATATTAAACCACATCTAACAGAAACAGCACACCCTTTTTTTTTTTTTTTTGCTTTCTTTGTCTTTTCTGACTTTGTTGCGCTTTACTATCATGCAGTAACACCCTGACATAGTGACTGATGTATGTCGTAATGAAACAGAGACCCTCCCCTCAAAATCCAAACACAGCTGGTCACAGGAGACACATTTAAGAAACCAGGAGTAAACAGTGATGTGTCTCACCTGACCACATGTGTTTGGATCACCCGAGACCAGGTGAAAACTAGGTCTTAAAGTCACGTCGGAATGACGTTATTTAAGAGATGAGTGCATAAGAACACCACCACAATCAGTACGTTTACATGCGCAGTTATAATCGAGCTACCATCTTCATCTGTCTATCCAAGTATACATCACACAAAGCGTAACTGAATATTTGAAGGAAGGAAGCAAGCTAAGGAAGTATTAAATACACGCCGTGCATCACCCACAAGCAATGCATGCTCCGAAATGCCAAGTGTGGTCTGAATAACGTGTATACATGCTGGACATTTTTAAGGCAACAACCTTGTGTGTCCAAACTACATTCTCTGTGGCACCTAGTGAACATAGTTTGCTTTTGCACTAGTGCTAAAATGATTCCTGTCTTTGAAAAAAATGTAAGAAATATGATATATGAAACTGTCCAATGTGTCCAATTTATCTAGACCAAAATCACCTGAACACACATCAGATCAGAATTAGGATTTCTAAAATCATTAGCTGAAGGACTTAAAGGCAGCGTGAGGAATTTCCAACAGACCTGGGATGAACAGAACTCAGGATGAAAAGGTGATTTCAGTTGCAGCAGGACACTGGATCTGTTCTCTTGTCATTTTAATACCTCTGCTGAGACTGTGAACGCATTTGTGTGTAGAAATGTAAAATATTAGAAAATAGCAGAGTGTGAGAAGAAAAAAGTGGTTTAACACTAACAGGTAAGTGTGAAGGCTGATTTTAGCATGGAGACGGCATTCAAAGTGTGTGTCGAGTTCATGGCTTAGAGTGAAACAATGGTGAGTGTGTGTACAGTAGCATATTGAGACTGATCTCTTCAGTGTGCAATTAAAACACACACACAGTTTGATGACACACTAACCGAGTGTCTTTTTCTCTTTTTCCTCTAAAATTGTTCTTGCGTGGATGGCAAAGCTCTTTCAGAACCAGGCTGTGTTTATTACTACTTAACCTGCTCACAAACAAATATAGTGTATTAGAGTGTTTGTTTATGACTCTTCTAGTTTTGACAAAATGTGTTTTAACGTTCAAAGTAATTTAACTCAGCGTCTTTATGCCATTAAGAGCTGGCTTTCAAGTTATTTAAATAAATAAAATTCATGCAGTTGCTTTGCACCGCAACAAAAATAGAAAACAGGGTAACCTGTTGGTGGAAACGGGATTTTACTGACTGATAGGTTTGGGATCTATACCTTTTTCACGAATCAATAATCTGAAGATTTTCCAGATGATTATCGATATATATTGGGATTTTTTTCAGATATAAATAGGGCTGCTCGTTGCACAATATTCCTTATCTTTTCATACATTTTTCTCAACACAGCTTTGGTGAAGTGTGAACGGCACAGTAAATTAAACACTGGGCATGTCTGGCGGACAACATGGCGTGTTCTAAAATTCGAAACAATTATTTTCTACGAAGGTACGCACACAACATCAATGTGTGTGTGTGTGTGTGTGTGTGTGTGTGTGTGTGTGTGCGCTTCAGTACATGATATATCACCCTCTTGTGGTCTCCCAATGCTATTACACCAGACTGTTAAACAGCGGCCAACTGAGTGAATTGGAAAGCACACATATTAGGCTTCTAATTTAAATGTCGGCTATTTAGAATATATAGATGCCTCAAAAATATATCAATAAAATAATGTGCCGATCAATCACCGATATATCAATATATTATGACATCCCTAATGACAGCAGAAACAGCACAGAACAGAGAATTTAACAAAGTGATTGTGAAAAACTATACGATAACAAAACGATAATAGAAGAAGAAATCTGTTTCTCAGTGAAAACAGTCAAACCATATTGCTTTTAAAGATAAATTAGACAAAGAAAGAGAGAGAGAGACTGCGGAAAAGATAATTAAAGTGTATTAGAACAGATGAATGAAGGTCAACACACACATGAAGAGGTCAGAATGTTATTTTCCAATATAATTACATATACAGACTCACACACACGAGAGCCGTTCATGACGTGCCTTGGAGATCTTCGAAATAACACCAGGGGGTTAGTGGTGGTGGCCTTGAAGCTCCAAAATTAGAAGCAAACAAACTATGGTTATTGTTTGAGAGACATAGAGAAAGGGAGAGAGAGAGGGAGGGAGGAACGACAGAAAGAGATAGAGAGAGAGAGAAAGGTGGGGAGGAGCAATTGAAGAAGGTGAAAGGATGAAATGAAGTTGCAGGGTTTCACACTTTAACTTTCTCACAGTGTAACTTTCTTCTTTCACACTCCAGTACTTCTCCAACCAGTTACAGCTCTTTCCAGGAACCTCTCAAGGGAGAGACAGAGGGTGGAGGGGAATGCTATGAAAATACCAAGTGTTTGCATAATTTATTTCTAAATTCTTGACAAAAAAAAAGGAAAATAAAAAGCCACCTGCACTCATTGTGTGTGTGCGCACAGAGAAAACAATTATTTACTTGGAATGTCCACCAGAAAAACACTATCGTAAGGAACAGTTTACCCCAAAATCATTATTTACTCACCTTCATGTCATTCCAAACCTATGAGGGTGAGTAAATTATGACAGATTTCTAATTTTTGGATAAACTATTCCTTTAAGCAGCTAAGCATGTTATTCTTTACACGTACACTCTCTCACACTCCTTGTATGGGAGTGTTGAGTATGTTCAAAATATTAGTACACAGAGGAGAGGTGGAGAGTCCCAGAGCTCAGAGTATATTTGTCTTCTTATCCTCCACTCATTACCCTTCTATCCTCCTCTCGCTCACTCTCTCAGTCCCCAGACAAGAGCCACTCGTCCCCTATCACTCCCACACTCTTTTAAATTACCTTTTAAAACTTCTCATACTCCTGCAGTTAAACACTTAAATTCTCTTTTACTCTCTCTCTCTCTCTTTCATACACACACACAGGCTCTCTCCAGTTAGTGTTAAAGTTCCAACAGGTAGGTGAGAAAATGAGAATTCACCACTCCCACTGCTCAAAATGTGTGAGTGTTTGTGTTAGGCTGTGTGTTGAATTAGAATCAGAATGAGCTTTATTGCCAAGTATGTTTACACATACAGAGATAATAATAAAAATATAGAATAAAAATAAAAGTAAATAGAAAATAAAACATATGGAAATACACAATAGGACAATATATACAGTATATATATATATATATATATATATATATATATATATATATATATATATATATATATATACACACACACACACACACACACACACACACACGTATGTACAATATACAAATACAAATCTATTATATACAGAAGCAAGGGAATGTAAAGGCAGAAGAGGTATGGTATGTTGGATAAATCTAAATAGACTAAGCTGTGTGTTGCACATAATTATTGCACAATGGGGCAGTTTTAACTGTTCAAGAGATGGATAGCCTGAGGGAAAATACTGTTCCTGTGCCTGATGGTTCTGGTGCTCAGTGCTCCGTAGTGCCAGCCAAAAGGCAACAGTTCAAAAAGTAGTGGGCTGGGTGAGTGGGGTCCAGAGTTATTTTTTCCAGCCTTTTTCCTCACTCTGGAAGTGTACAGTTCTTGAAGGGAGGGCAGGGGGCAACCAATAATCCTCTCAGCAGTCCGAACTGTCCTTTGAGGTCTTCTGATATTCTATTTCGTAGCTGCATAAAACAAGGCAGTTACTGAAGTGCAGAAGACAGACTCAATAACTGCTGATTAGAACTGTATCAGCAGTGCCTGTGGCAGGTTGAACTTCCTGAACTGGCGAAGGAAGTACAACCTCTGCTGGACCTTTTTCACAATGGAGTCAATGTGGGTCTCCCACTTCAGGTCCTGTGTGATGGTAGTGCCCAGGAACCTGAATGACTCCACTGCTGCCACAGTGCTGTTTAGAATGGTGAGGGGGGTCAGTGTTGGGGTGTTCCTCCTAACGTCCACAATCATCTCCACCGTTTTGAGCGCGTTCAGCTCCAGGTTGTTTTGACTGCACCAGTGAGCCAGCCGTTCAACCTCTCTTCTGTATGCAGACTCATCGTCATCTCAGATGAGGCCAATTACAGTAGTGTCATCTGCAAACTTCAGAAGCTTGACAGAGTGGTCCTTGGTGGTGCAGTCATTTGTGTAGAGGGAGAAGAGTGGCGGGGAGAGCACACATCCCTGGAGGGCACCAGTGCTGATTGTACATGTGGAAGTGAATTTCCCATCTCACTAGCTGCTGCCTGTCCGTCAGAAAGCTGGTGATCCACTGACAGATAGATGTGGAAACAGAGAGTTGGTGTAATTTAGTCTGGAGAATAGCTGGGATGAGGGTGTTTAAAGATGAAGTGAAGTCCACAAAAAGGATCCTTGCATATGTCCCTGGTCTGTCCAGATGTTGCAGGATATGATGCAATCCCATGTTGACTGCATCATCCACAGACCTGTTTGCTCGATAAGCAAATTGAAGGGGATCTAGAAAGGGTTCAGTGATGTCCATCAGGTGGGCCAACACCAGTCTCTCAAATGACTTCATGACCACAGAAGTCAGAGCGACAGGTCTGTAGTCATTAAGTCCTGTGATTTTGGGTTTCTTTGGGACAGGAATGACAGAGGCAATCATCCCTTGCAATTCAGCGATGGGGTAAATTGTGACAGTTCTGCTAGTTTTTCCAAACTTTTGAGAGACAAAACTCTAAGAGACAACTAGATAAGCAATAACTGAGATGACAAAGAAAGTGAACTGTTGTTGCCATTTGCAGAAAATGCATAGCTTGCTTTCAAGTGGCCGAAGAGTAGTTCGCTAAATCTCTGCTAGCTACACAGTAACGTTTGTGTCTTGTAGTAACAACTAAAATACGGTTCTAATTAGCTAATACTAAGTCCTGTTATGAATAATGGCAATGTGGCACAATGATGATTTCAATATTAAGTTCAAGTTGGAATGCAACGCAATCGTACACGTCATACAGTGCGAGTGAACTTGCGGTTATTAAATTTGTATCTAGCGCCTAGCTATATATTTGCATCTAGCTTGCTTTTTAAAAAAAAAAACATGCATAAGTATTTTGAAATGTTCAGGGTTCTTTTCAAAGTTCTTTGTCGTCTGTTAATTTAAAAGGCCAGTTTGGTATTGAAAAAAGTTATTAAACTTGTTATAAAGAGAACAACAATAAAGTTTGTTTATATTTCAACCCATTTTTGTAATGTAATTCAATTCCATGATAATACGATATACCCTGATAATAATACCTTGTCTCTGTGGCGCTATAAAAATTGCTTGTTTTAATTTTTATTTTTGAGCGCCCCGTTCAGCCTGACACAACAACACTGACTCACCCAATGGCATAAACTTTTTTGAAAACAATGTTTGTTTTTGCTATTCTGTTCAGTGGCTCAGATTGTGGGTTCCCTTCTAGACACGGCCAATGTAAGAGATAAGGTTATGATACATTATTTCAGCACCATGTCAGTTTGAAGTCACTGAGTATTTCAGCATTGTGGCTGAGCACTGTGGTGGAGTATAAACTAAACTGTACTGCAGGAGTGGTAGGGTTAAACGCACTAGAGAGTTACAGTAAAGTAAGCGTGTTTGCTTGTGTACGCTTGTGTATGTGTGTGCATTTGTACATGTGACTGGGTGTTTCCTGGAATGTGTCACCATTGCGGTACAGGAAGTTAGCAACTGTTCTGCACCACAACAACATCTCTGCTTCCTGTATGTGTGTGTGCGCGTGTGTGTGCATGTGTGTGCGAGAGAGGGACAGATTTTGACTCTGAGCACGTCTACCAAAACATTTGTCACTTTCCTCTTATTTGAATCAAATCTGTTAGAAGTCACAAACTTCAACAGGAGTCACGCAAACAGACAAACACACACATTTCGCTGCACAAAGTGATGAAGATAATCACTCAAGATAATCACACAGAAAAACAAGCAACAGACACTGCGTGTGCGCGTGTGCGTCAGCGCTGACTCAGTGCGTGAGCGTGTTTGTAATTCAGCCTTCACAACGAAAACAATCTCTCTCCTCCATTCCCTTGCTTTCTCCATCCTCTCTCCCTCCCTCTCTCTCTCTCTCTTGGACACTGTCTCCTAGCAACCAGACACTTCAGGCCTAAAAATAAACCCCTAGAAATAAAGAGAACAAGAAATAAAACAAATGACAATTAATCCTTTCAGCAGAGAGCCGAGTCTCAAAAAGAATAGGTAGGAGTGAGAGAGGGGCAGAGAGAACGAAGCGAGGAGCAGGAAGATAGAAGGAAGAGAACGAGAGCGAGAGACAGCAACAGGTATTTGTTAGTTTTCTCGTGCACTCCAGTATTTCTAGCATGCTGGGAAGTGAACGAGCTCAGGGTTGACAAACACACACTGACTTGCGTTCAGTTTGTAAAAAGTCAAAGTTCTTCTACAGGTGTAGCAGGTAGGCTGATGTGTTACACTAAAGAGAAACTCTGTTCTCCTTTACTGTCCTAAATAAAATAAAAATCGCACCTTGTAACACACATACACAAACAAACACATTACTGTCTTCACACCTGACAGTTACACAAAAGTCGATTCTGGAATATAAACACAAGGTCTTGTGCATTCTTAACGGGATTAGAATAATTTACAGAGTGTCGATACAGTCGATTCACACACAAAAACACACACGTTTACTTTGCTATCTAAATGGAAACATGTCATAGACTCCTATTCTTTTTATATAAAACCAATTAAAATACCTCATATTAACCCTCACCCTAAAAGAAATTTTTTTGCATTTCAGATATTTAAAGAAACATGATTTTATTTATGAAGTATTTTACCTAATGAGGATGTTCCCAAATATCCCCAAAGGGAGGTTGTCAGATTTATCTAACTTCTGGGACAAACACACACACTATCTCCATTAGCACACCTGATCTAAATGTTGTGGTTCTACCACACACTTCCTCTTTGCTTGTGTAGAGGAAGGAGAGGAAATGAAATATAAATTATGTTCATAAAGCAGAGAAAAAACCTTAAAACAAATTAAAAATAAAGAAAACCTCTTTCTTGTATCACATATATACTGCAACAAGACCTTGCTTAAAACCTGCAACAGAGCACAAAAAAAAGACAAAACATACTAGTGACCATTTGGGTTCAAATTTTAAGTAAAAGTACTCTTCGTAACTAAACTTCAGCAAGGCCGGAGTCACTCATCCTCTTGCCATCCCAGATGTGTGTGACTTCCTTTCTTCAACAGAACACAAACAAAGATTGTTAGAAGAATATTTCAGCTCTGCAGGTCCATACAATGCAAGTGAATGGTGACCAGCACTTTCAAGCTCCAAAAATCACATAAAGGCAGCATAAAAGTAATCCATAAGACTCCAGTGGTTAAATCCATTTCTTCAGAAGAAATTTAATAGTAATAACAATTTAATAGGTGTGGGTGAGAAACAGATCAATACTGAAGTCCTTTTTATATTATAAATCTCTTTATAGTTTATAGTAAAAAAGGACTTCAATATTGATCCATATCTCACCCAAAGGGATTGCAATGCTTCAGAAGACATATATTAAACCACTGGATTCATATGGATTACTGATATGTTGACTTTATGTGGTTTTTGGAGCTTTAAAATTTTTGTCAACATTCACTTGCATTATATGGACCTACAGAGCTGAAATATTCTTCTAAATTCTTCTAAAAAGAAAGTCTTACACATCTGGAATGGCATGAATGTTAGTAAATGATGAGAGAATTTTAATTATTGGGTGAACTATCCCTTTAAATTTAGAGGTGCAAGCTATGGCATAAATATATAAAGGAATTAATATTACTACACAACTCAAAATGCAAACATTTATTAATATGATCTAAAGTAAACACAAAACGTTTTTGATACTTGAGTCACACATTTAAAAATGTATGAATGTCATTGCATTAGATATCAAACCAAGAGGCAGAAAGATAGTACATGCACAATTTTTAAGCAAAACATGCTACACAAGGCATATCACACTTTATGGATGTCAAACGTTAGTGGAACTTGAGGGGAACTGACTTCATACATCCAAAATGACATTTTCAACAGTTGGTTATAAGTAATTGCATAAATGGCTAAAAAAGTGAAGTTAGCTCTGAAAAAGGTCTAGCATTATTTGTTTACTGGTGTCACTTGATATCTGATGCAATCACATTCAGATATTTTAAGTGTGGCTAAAATGTTCAAATACCTTTTAAGGCCAATGAGGTAGAGTTTGGTATGGTATGGCATGGTTTGGTATGAGAAAACAGAGGAATCAAAACACATTAGCTTGGTCAGCAGAAAAACAAAAACATTATGCCTGTAAAAACATGGCTTGTGTCCTGTTGACATGGTTGATGAAATCATTCAGTGTCATTTTCAACACCTCTTTACAAGCGTCCACACAAACAGCGGCCCCCTTCGTGTACGGCAGTCTGACCTGCGTCTGTGTGACGTGTAACCGGTCAAAAATACTCCCTCTTCTTTATCTCCAACAGCCCATTCCTCACCCCTCCATCCTTCACCTCTATCAGTCCTGCTCTTTCTCTTCCTGCTATTCTTTTAACTCTCTAATTTTAGATAGTGGGGGGAAAAAACCTGCCACACATCTGCTAACAATCTGAAAGAGAAAGAGAGAACCATACGAGTGTTTCACTTTTAGTAACACAGTTGTAACACTTGAAGTTGGTGAGAAACTTCTAAAAGAGGCAAGTGTGTGTGTGTGTGTGTACGTAGCTATTAACTGGGAACAAAATGGTCACCAAAAGTGATCTAAATTCATAAATAAAGAAAATACTGCATTGTTTTTTTATTCTAAAAAGCAGGGTAGGTGTAAAATTAAGTTTATTATATGTCTCCATTTAGATACCCAAGTAAATGTGTGTGTGTGTGTGTGTGTGTGTGTGTGTGTGTGTGAGTCCCCCAGTCTCTTTCTCTTGCCCCGTTTACACTTGGTATTAAGATGCGTTTTGGGTGATCCTTTTGAAACGGGACGATACTAAAGACAGGTGTAAACAAGGTCCAAAACGTTTAAAGATTTGTACACTTGTGGTCGAATGTGGCTGAAAGAGCACTGGACCATATTGGGCTCGTAGTGTGAACACTCATCTGTTGGAATGCAGTTTAAGGTAGAAAGAAACTGTGAAGCGGTACAAGAAACACCGAAGCTTAACATACCATTATGTGTGTATGTAAGTTAAATCTTTTTACATGGGCAGAGCACATTTTATAAAAAGCCAACTTTCACCACTTATTTTTCTGAATAAAAACATGTGAAACAAAAAAAAATGTGATAGCAATCATGTAGACTCAGAGTGTATATATATGTGCATTACCCTAATGCTGTCAGCATTGGTTTCTATGTTTCTACGTTTCTAAATTACCTTATTTTCAAATGTTCTTGGAAATGTTTGTGAATAAAACAAAATATTAATTTCTTGTACGTCTCATACTAGGGCTGGGCAATATGGCAAAAAAATACAGTCTCGATTTTTATCAAACTTATGGGCGATTCACAATTCAGTTTTTTTCAACTTTTAAATGTACTCCAACATGATTCAAACTGTATGTTCTTTATTAGAATGCAAGGCAATCTGATTAAAGAAATCCAAGTTCTTTTCATTACAGGAAACAAAGGTGTGCAAGAAAAATTTACAAATGCCCCACAGGGGGAAGTTGTCCACATAGTGTTAATGCAAAACAAATTCAAATCTAATAAACCCATATGTTCAGAAATAATAGAATAAGAAAACTGCAAAATAATTCTTAACCAGTGTAGGTTTTCATTTTATCTAAACCAAGTCTATCTAGAAAGTTATCTAGAAATCAATATCTATAAATTATCAAGTTTATCTAGAAAGTACTCATTGTATATCAAACAATTTGTGTACGTATTCATAAACCCCTGCAGACACTGACGCATCCTCTAGCGGTTCACGCTGAGCAGCGCAGCTATATTAAATAATTTATCATTACAATTCAACTAGCAAAGTTTGTCAAAATGATCGCTTGCCAGATGTTGGCTATAGATGCAGTACACTTAAAACATGTCACAGAACAAAGCAATAATTAACGATCTATCTGAATCATCATGGCAAAAGGAGCAGTGTATAGCCTATACAGCCTCTCCATGATTTGAAATGAAGCGGCCATAACTGTCACGTAACTAACGCTTTTTTATGGGTAAAAAGAAAACAAAGGAGACAGTTCATCAACATGCGCACGCCAAGGCCAGTTATGGTCTTAAGCCGGCGTATGCCTGCATGATGGATGAAACTGAGCTACAATCACACTGTATACAATCGTACTGGGAATATTACCGCTGTCGTTAATATCAGTCTCCATGTTGTTAACCTGTCACGTTCATTGGAGCGCGCGCACACACGTGCAGCTGATCAGATCAGAAGCGGCATTAAGACAATCGCTATGAATTCTTTTTCTCTTCCTTATTCAGCCTTTGGTGGATTTACAACATATCTAACTATAGAGTTTGCAATATTTTCTGCAAAATCTTGATTTCTCGATTTAAGAAAAATAAAAAATTGTGTCAAAATGCAAATTCGAATTAATTGAAAAAAAAAAAAATAGAAAAAAAAACGCCCAGCCCTATCTCATACTTGTTATTTTTAACTTACATTTTGATTTACAAGTAATCGATCAATACTTTTTTTGTGGGTTAGAGTATTAGACTACAAAATTACTCGAAAATGCCCATCCTTAATTTTAATACTAGGTATAAACAGTAGGGATGGAAACGCAAGGAATTTAATGATTCTGGTTCAGATTCTGATTCTTCTTAACGATTCTGATTCCTTAGTGGTTCCATTAAGGATTCTTACTTTTGAGGTAGAAATATTTGGAATTAAAAAATGCTACTTTATATTCTCAGTAGTCTGTAGCCAAATGATGAGATAATTTGATGAAATCAAACATATATTAAATATAATTCCTAAACATACAAAAAATCTGATAACATTTCGGGTTCCAAATAAGATCCGGTTATCGGTTCCCCTTGCTAGTAAACAGCGCCTCAGACTTCCTGTCCCTCTCTGTCCCCGTCCCGTCCCATCCTCTCCCTCTCTCTCTCTCTCTCTCTCTCTCTCCCAATCCCACTGTCTTCATCTCTGTCCCCGTCTCTCTGCCTCTCTCCCTCCAGGGACAGATTACCCACCTCAGCTAGAGCAAGTAAAAGCCGCTGCATTATGCAAGACACTGATGATGTAACCACGCTCGTTCACTCCTCTCCCACAGCAAAAAGTATCAGCTACTGTAATGTAGAAAACCAAAACAACCATCATCATAACCATCATAATAGTGACTCCAACAGTCATATTACATCAGCTCTGTTAAACATGATTCAGCTCAAACACAGATAACACTCACCTCTGACAAACACAATGACCCTTCAATCAATCAGTTTGTGTTTATTACGCATTCAGCCTTAACGTGAATTTATCTGTGGCTCCTAACAGTACCATTCTGATATGTATCAGTGCACTAATTGTAGAGTTCAAAGACTGGGTCACTTAATACTAACAAAAGGCACTAAAGACTACTTTAAATGGAATTTTGGCACAATACAAAACAAAGTTCTACTTCGATCTGGTTAATTCAAAACAAGGAAATACATCAGGAAACACATGCATTTGTGTCTCACCCTTATCAATTTAACTGTTAAGTCACAGTGCTAACCTACTGACCAGGTTATCACCAAGCAGAGAGAGAAAGAAAGATTGGGGAATTGTCTTACCACTGACATAATGCTTGTATTAAGTATTATGTAACTGGGAGAAGGAGTGCACACACAAACACACAAAGTACAGTCCACTGGGCAGAGATAAGAAGCAAAATAATCTACCCTCACTAGACGTCATATATCATACACACAGTATGGGATGGAAAATAACAGGACAGTACCCCACCCAGGGGAATTCCATACAAAAACACATCTACCTTTACAGTGTTTTATCCCATGCAGCTTCACACACATTTAGTCAGCAGGCATTGAGTTACATTACCAGTAGTGGAGACAATGGACCTGCATGGTTCTCTGAACACACACACCATGCCGAGTCACCAAAATGCACACAAACAAGCCAAAAACATCAAAACCAAATGATCAGCCATCTCAAGCTAGTTTCAGGTGGTCTGTAAATTATTCATCTTATTTAACAGTTGTTTCTTCTTCATTAGTATAGCGGACAGTGTGTCCACCTGTTTATTGGAAGATCCGAGTTTGATTCCTCCACAGGGAGATTTCCGTCTATCACAATTTCCAACAAGGAATCAATAAAATATCTGTCTATCTGGTCTTATCTTAATTGCCAAAGGTGGAACTTGTTAAAGTTGGACATTTTTTAAAAGTGAAGTGTGTATTTTCTGTGCCACAGGTTTTCCAAACACAATTTGCCTCAAACATATAATTGGTTAAGCCAATGTTAGTGCATTGGTTTGCTCAAACAGACAGACCAATGTTGAAAGCGCCACAGAGTCACAGTGTTTACACTATATGGGCAAATCTACCTTTGAATGGCTTACTCACAGTTGTCTCTTAGGGTGGAGCTTAAAATAATTAAAATTTTATTTTTTAAAGTCTTACCCCCCTAATCTGTTCCTTATAATATAGAAACACTGCATAAAAAGTTTGAGCAATAAATTCTATTTAGCTCAACTGCCTCAAAGATTAAGAAAATTATGAAAATGCAAAGAATTATGAGTATGTCGTAATTTATTTTAAACAATGCAGTATTTATTTTTAAACACACTGATAGTGAATTCTTTGTTCTATTTCTAATTCTAGAGTTCATAGTCTCAGTCTGACAATGTCCAGCAAACTCTAAATTTATTGTTTTCATGGCAGCCCAGACAGAGTCTGTTTCCTGCTATCAGGGTAAATTCTACGATGGTCCTTGTCAGCTTGTTGCAGGAATTGCAGCTCTGTTTCATCACGGGTTAAAAATCCACTGTATTCCTGAATGAGTGTCACTCCACGTTCATTGTGGTCATTGACAACTTTTAGAGACTCGACTGTTTCTGCAGCCTGCAGAATTTCTGTCCTCCCACAAGTCCGGATCATCCGCGAGAAATCCATCTTGAAGTTCCATCATTCGGAACAGTGTCATTGACTTTGCTGTGACAAAATCTTCCAAGTTCTTGTCCTTGAATGAATCAAGAGCATCAGTGATTCTCTTGGAATGATCCTGATCTTGGTCTCCTTCATTCTGCATGGAACTCACCTTCAGTCTCTTGGTTGACGAACTGACCCGACTGTCAAATAAAGCCAAGCTATCAAGTTCCTTTGACAAGTACCACAAGTGATTGGAAAACTTGCGTGCTGTTGACTTTGAGATGGCTGAATGGATTGATGAGTATTCAAGTAGTGACTTCTGCAGCAGCAGGTCACTGTACGGAGCACCTGATGCTTCAGGTGCAGAGATCCAAGCTTTCAGATCACGTCACGTAATCCTCTCACTTCTGCAGGAGTCAGTTTAAATTGAGCCTTGAACAACCAGATGACTTTAAACATCCATCGGGTGTGGTGCATTGCTCCAGATGACATGAATTGCACTCCTCTGGCAGGAGCAGCATCAAGAAACACAATCACAAGTTCCAAGAATTCTTTATATTCATCTCTCAGCTGACTCTTTTCAAGATGCTTGTTGGCATAATCGATGGTGCCTTGCTTTATGTCTTCAACTAGTCTTGCAACATCATCAGCTGCAATCCCTGGTTCATAATTGGCCATGTCTATTATCCCGAGTATTCCTGGAAGCGTTTGAAGAGTGGAACTTCGGGAGAAGATGTGGCTCCCATACACACTTGGAACACTGCACTAATTATCAATTCCATAATGTGAAGCCTGCAAGACAGTGACAAGAGCTCCTTCTCAAGCTTCTGCTCTAGGAGTACACAGGCACCAGCGATCCGAACAGTGTTTGAGCTGGTTGTGTCAAAACACATAGCTCGGATGCTGCCGGCTATGCCCCAGTTTTCAATGGCTCCAAAGAGAGCAGCAGCCTGGGCCTCGCCTGTTCAGGGTGGAAGTTTTGCAACTGTGAGTAGCTGAGAAACTCCTTTCACTGAATTTACGATCAGGGATCAGTTTGCCGTCCCAGTGTACAACAAGGGGAATGTTACCCTGAAACTCTGACTTTACGTTTGCTGATCTCTGGACTCGGTGTTCACCAGCGTAGAATTGAGTCGGTGTTTAGAGCAAGTTCATCAATGTTCATCAATGTTCTGTCCCAAGCTCTTGGCAGTTTCTGCTATAACAAAAACGACTTTGCGGTCTGACACTTTTGTTCGATCTAGAGCTGCTGTGAGTTTTGGAATCATGGATTTTAATAAATGTTATTTTGAAGTATTTTATTACAAAATTCCCATTTATTTATTTATTTGTTTAATTATAGATTTATTTATTTAACTATTTACACTTAAAAACATTTAAAATAGCAGTCATTTAACTCACCAATAGATAAGAATCAAGAAAGTTCAAATCAATCGCCAATCACCAAAAAAAATGTCAATCTACTTTGAATTTGGAAATCAAGACAATTAATTCAAACACTTTTAGTCAACAGTTAAGTAATTAAACACACATACGGCTGCAACAGTGTTGATTAGTCAGCATAGTCAGTCCAAACAAGTCTAAACATGTCTGGAATATGAATTCATGGAATTTTGCACCGGCAGCAAAACCATGGAATCTAGATATGAACCACAATGGATATGGATGGTCAGATATGAACCACAGTGACTGAATGTTGTGTGTATGATGATTGGAGAAAGTGTCAATTTACATAAATTTGGGTTCTTAATTTATTAAGAGAATTAATCTATTATAAGTATTATGTGAAATAACAGGGCGGCCGCAGCTTTGGAGTATCAGAAACTTCACCATCACTGAGCTAATATTTCTGATATTTTGCTTGAATTTTTATTTCATATTTAGGAACAAAATGAGAGGGTAAGAAGATCATATTTCAAAAGTTAAAAAATAAGCTCCACCCTGTTGTCTCTGTATATTAAACTGGGATAGAAGAAAGTTATTTTTTGAAATCGAAAAAAGTCACACTTCACATTTAAGCTGGTAGGTGTGAGGCAGAGTGAGTTAGGGCAGACATTCCTGTGAGATCCTGAAAGCTAAAAGCCTCAGTGAGACTGCTGTGCCGAGGGCCTCTTGGTCTCTGCCCTGCTCCGTTATAAACCCTAATCCCCTAAAACAACAATCACACACTGTTATGCAGGCAAGCCCTGAGATGCCCTATGCTGCCTCTGAATGTGTGTGTGAGAGAGAGAGACTGAGAAACTGAGAGAATAATATAGTGCATCTCTTCAAATCTGGCCCACATGCGTGTGAGCATTGCATAATCAGCCAAACCATGTCTGAGGCTAAATATGGCACAATTAAAACAATTATGAGGCAAGCACTTTAGCCAGAGATCACACACACACACACACACACACACACACACACACACACACATGTTGGTGCAGCTATCATTATGAGGATTCTCCATAGATATAATGATTTTTATACTGTACAAACTATATATTCTATCCCCTAACCCTACCCATACCCCTAAATCTAACCCTCACAAAAAACTTTCTGCATTTTTACATTCTCAAAAAAACATTTAGCATGTTTTTTAAGCGATTTGAATTATAGGGACACTAGAAATGTCCTCATAAACCACATTTATAGCATTATACCCTTGTAATTACCAGTTTGTAACCTAAAAAATGTCCTCGTAAACCACCCAAACCCACCCATACATACACACAAGAAGCTTAAAGCTGATGTCATATTCGGCCCAAAATATCAACACCATGCAGACCCACAGAAATAAGAGAATGAGAAATCAAGAAAGGAAGGGATGCTTTAAAAGAATGTGCAAAACTAGATTTTTTCCAAATCGAGTAGATGCTAAATTGCTTGAATGAATAGTCAACTAATAGTTCGACTAATAAACCCAAATAATAAAGCTAGTTTCGGGTTCACCTGACCCTGACCAAACTAGTTTCTTTTTGGGGCATTCACAATGAATGATCTTGTGATCACACAGCCGGATAGAGTGGAATAGAACAACGCAGGGGTCTTTAGATGCACTTTTAAAAGTTTAAAAAACAGATTTTAACTTGACACACCATCTTAAAAACACAACTCTCAAGGTGCAAAAATTATTTTTTTTCACACCGCAATGGCCAAAGATGTATGTCCGCATGTATATGGCTGTAGCTGCAGTGCTTTAGAGAGGGTAGTCTTCGCCCCATTATACACTGCAACAAAATACTTTTTTTATTTGTTTTTGTTTTGGCTTGTTTTCCAATATAAATATCTAAAACTCCTTTAAAACAACATTCATTTACTTTAGCAGCTATACTGCAGAAGAATTTTTTTTTTTTATCTGAGAATGTTGAATATTATATTAAAAATACAAATATTTTAAAATATCTAAAAATCCTTTAAAAAGATGTATTCACCAGAGAAGCAGCATATAAGATATTTAGACATTCTTTTAGAGAATAGATCTTGAATATTAGTATATTTTGTCTTTACTGCACTAGCAGAAGTATAACCAAGTGAAAAAATACACTTATACAAAATTCACTTATATTTAAGATACATTCTTTAAAGCAAGTCTAAATATCTTTTATGTTACTTCTCAAATAAATGTATCTTGTTTTAAGGATTTTTAGACAATTTTAAATGGGAAAAAGACAAATACACTTGATTACAATAGGATTTTTTTGTAGTGGAATTTTTACTGAATTAAACATAATAAAAAAGTATTTTTCCCCTTTAATTCAGTGAATCTCATTTAGAGGTATTTTTAAAAGATGATTTTGTCCTCTTTAATGTTAGTAAGCACATTTAATACAACCTTTTAAGTCAGGGCACAAGCTGAATAGTCGGTTTAGAGCTAATGATTAATCGTTGCAATAATCGCCCGAATAGTCGAATAATCGTTCTAATAACCATTAGATTAGTCGATTATCAAAATAATCATTAGTTGCAGCCCTACTCACCGACCACTTTATTAGGAACACCTGTACACCTACTTATTCATGCGATTATCTAATCAGCCAATCGTGTGGCAGTAGTGAAATGCCTAAAATCATGCAGATATGGGTCAAGAGCTTCAGTGTTCACATCAACTATCAGAATGGGGAAAAAATTTGATCTCGGTGATTTCGACCGTGGCATGATTGTCAGGGCCTGACAGGCTGGTTTGAGTATTTCTGTAACTGCTGATCTCCTAGGATTTTCACCCACAACAGTCTCTAGAATTTACTCAGAATGGTGGCAAAAACAAAAAAACATCCAGTGAGTAGCAGTTCTGCGGACGGAAACATCTTGTACAGAGAATGGCCAGACTGTTTTGAGCTGACAGAAAGGCTACGGTAACTCAGATAACCACTCTGTACAACTGTAGTGAGCAGAATAGCATCTCAGAATGCACAACACATCAAACCCTTAGGCGGATGGGCTACAACAGCAGAAGACCACATCTGAAACTTTATTAGGAACATTGTGTTCCTAATAAAGTGCTCAGTGTGTGTAGTATCGGCACTAAAAAATAATAATAATAAAAACTTAAAGGAATAAATTACCCAAAAAATGAAAATTCGATCATTATTTACTCTCATTGTTTCAAAGCCATTTGACTTTTTGTTTTTAATGAAACTTTTGAACAATATTTCCTGGCCACTCTTTCCATATAATCAAAAAAAATGAGGACTGGGGCTTTGAAGCATCATAAAAGTGGTCCATATTACTTGTTTATTGTATTCCAAGTCTTCTGAAGTCATACGATAGCACTTCCCTTAATAAAAAGAGTGACAAGGATAATTTCACCATCAGTGTTTTACGGAAACAAGGAAGTAATGTGTTTGGAATGAAATGAGGGTGAGTAAATGATGACAGAATGTACTTTTAGGTGAACTATTCCTTAAAAAAAATAAAGAAGAATAAAACTGTAACTAGTCGACCTCACTAATCAACTAATCAGTTGTTGGATGAGAGCTCGTTGATCATCGGGACCCATACCTACTCGCCCCAGAGGTAAATAGAGAAAATAAGAACAAAATAAAAATGAACAGACTAATAATAGAACTAATGGATGACTGACTTCTTTACAGTGAAGACACGCTGCGTATGTCGGCCAAACATGCCATTAACATTTGATGCAGAGTGTCTCCTAAATACAGCAGCTCTCTGTCCAATCAGGTATGTATTATTCAAGACCAAAGACATTACACTGCCATATACATTGAAAGAGAAGGGAGAAGGGCATTAGGAGCATGAATGGTTTGTTTGCTTGTGTACACGGAGAGGTCACGCCGTCAAGAGCGGAAACGGCAAGAGATGCGGCTAGTGGGAGTTTATGGATGGAGTTTTTTTTTTTTACATTGAAGCCTTTAGCTCAGTGATGATGACACAGCACAAACTCCACCGGCCCTAAAAGACACTCAAATAAACACAAGCAAGTGCAACTGACACCAGGCCTAAAAACGAGAAGGATGGACGGAAAAGACAGAGAGAAAGAGAGAGTGATGGAAGATGAGATGCCACAGGGGTATTCTAGCATGGATTAGTGACACAGAGGTTATATATGTGTATGTAAGAAGAGTGGAGAGATGGAGGTGTAATCGATGGTTTAAAAGGTTTTGCTTCACCGAAACACACACACACACACACACACACACACACACACGTACTATTCTGTCATGGCTCACTATGGAACAAAAAAAACATCTGAACACACAGAGTTCACGTGGAACACTAACATCTCTTCTGGTGTGTGTCATGTGAGGATAGACACAGGCCTCTTTAAAAGGTACAGTTTGTCAATTCCATGCCACTACCACCACTAAATGTAATTGCAAAATGAACTACTGTTTTCAAACAGGTTTCCTGTTTGAACATTCTCCTGTCTGCCATGAGTTGGTAAAAGAGATAGTTCCATCACAAACTCACACCATTGGTTGAGTCAGTGTTGCTTTGGGCTGGTCGGATGCTCAAAAAACAGAGGGATGTTTTGATAGTTCCACAGAGTCACAGTGGAACTTTTTGGAGAATCATCCTACAAATGGCTTTTTTATATTTGTCGCAGCATATTAAGTTGAGATAGAAGTTATTTTTTATCATTGAAAAACATACACATCACCTTTAGTAAACCGCCGAAAGTTTGCAATGCTTCAGATTTAAACCGAAAGGCAACTTGCATCCGATTCTGCATGATTGCAAGGTTTAATATCAGTATACAGAAGGTATAATGGATTGAAATCCAGTCAGCAGTGTGAACAGAGCCTCCCATGAATGTGTTACATTACAATATTGCAACTCAAACGCTGTTTCTACACAGCAAGTGAGCAGCTGACAACATTTTCCATCCGTTTTCCAACCAGGCCTTTAAATGATTAACAGTACTTAACACAAAGGTGCACGTGCATACATTCGCCTGTTCACATCTAATTTGTTACACACACACAGACCATCCCTTGACTAAAACATACACACCCGAACTGATGAATTACCAGAAGTGAGTGCCGTAAATGCCGGTGACAAACTGGTTCAAAGTTCAGAACAAACTCCAGTAAGCTCTTGAACAGGTTTAAACACATATATAGGGAGAGAGAGAAGAGAGAGAGAGAGAGATAGAGAGGGAGAGAGAGAGAGAGAGAAGAGAGAGAGAGAGAACATGATCTTGCATTCCTCAGAAGAGAAGAAGAAAGAGAACAGGGGTACATTGGAGGGGGGTGGGGTGTTAAAGTGGCGCCAGGCAGCATTTGAATTCCCGGCAGTTGACCACACAAACACACTCTCTTGCACACACACAGTTTTTTACATGCGTGTATCATGAATTACAGTCAGTGAATAGAAGTGTTTGTGATGACTTTCACTTTTTAATTATTTGATTAGCATTATCACAGGATCATATATACACTCATTTGACCTTCTATTGTTTTTAAATTAAGCTCAACTAGTCTAAGGGTATGTTTACACGACAACGATGTACTAAAAACGGAAAAGTTTTTCCTTTGCATTTTTGAAAAGTTTTGTGTACAGATGACAACGTTGTCAAAATGATCCCTGTTCACATGGATCCGCGAAAACGAGTAAAAACGCTGTATTATGCATGCCAGGCCAGTAGTTGGCGATGTCACTTTGTAAAGAAACACTACGCGCCTGCGCACATAAGCATTCTTCCACTGAGCAGTGAATACAAACAATTAAGATGCCAATCACTGGTCGTAGTAGTGATGTAGTAAATCTACACTTTGCTGGAGAAGCATCAATAAACTCAATCTTGAGCAGCACAAACACAGTCCTGTAGTCCGCCATTGTAGTTTTGAATGTCTCACGTGTTGTTTTGAAGTACTCGCGCGCATGCCTATAGACTGAACACGTAATACACGTGCGTATGATGTCATCGTTTTCACAAATTTGCGTTTTTGTATGTTTACACAGAGACGATAACGGCTTTCTTTTTAAAAAACTTGCACTTTGAAACCCATTTTCAAAAGTTTGCGTTTTCAGGCCCCAAAACGCCGTTGTCGTGTATACGAACAGCCAAAACGCATAAAAAGTTTTCCGTTTTTAGTTGAAAACGTTGTCGTGTAAACGGCTCCTCATTTTGCTTATACTCTTAGCAATTTTGTCCCCAAAATATAACTAATTTAAAAATGCCTAAACTAACCCTAAACTTTTATAGGTTTTTCAGAAAATATTTTAAATAAGAAAAACAGTAGGCCATTTCCTTTATTAGTAATCAATTAGGGCTGCACAATTACTCAAAAACAATTATCAAGATTACAATTACTGCTGGTGCAATTATCTAATTGTGAAAAGGATCAATTATAGAATTCCATTTAGATCTATAACTGTTGTGTCAAAATTATGAGTACATATTTTTTTTCTAACCACTAAAAACAAAAAGGTATCTCATCCGTTCACTTCAAATGTCAATTTAGTTAAAGCCGAAGTATGTAATTTCTGCGACACAAGCTCCACCGAACAGAATTGCAAAATAAACAATGTTTTTAAAACAGCTTTCCGAATATGCCCCTCGTCTTCTGTTGTTCAAACAGTCAGATAGTCCTGCTCACAACTCAGGCCATTGGTTGAGTACTGTTACTGGGGCTTGCCTTAGCAGGTCGTTAAAAAAAAAAAAAAAAAAAAAAACAGGAATTTTTATAGCACCACAAAGACACAAGTGTTTACAGTTTTTGAGAAAATCAACCTACGAATGGCTTACTTTAGTTTTCTCTGCAAATTAAAAGGTACATTCATTAATTTGGGGCTAATTTAAAAAGTTTTACACATTAGCGAATGCATTGTGTTTTTGTGAAGAGTGATTTGAATGGTGTACACTCAGATGAGATGAAGACTGTACTCATAATAGTTTTCTATAAAAAGTGTTTTATTATACATGGTGCGGATCACCCCTTTAATGTGTTTCGCCATGTTGAAATGACATGGTCCGCTGTGTTTCACTAAACGTTGAAGAAGAGAATCCTCGCGCTCATTGGCTGCCACCTGTGTAGATACTCTTGGCTTTGCTTAGCACAGTGTTGTTTGGTGATGTGAAGAGTGAAAAGAACACAATGGAATACACTTATTTGTCCTACTTTAGCAACGGAGACAACAGGAGATCCAGTAGCTGTACCACCGAAGAAGCGAACAAGGTCAGAAGCAAGAAGATAGAAAGACCAGCAAAGGCAAAAAAACTGGAGTAAACATCGGTACAGCATACAGGCGGAAAGATTTGATGATGGAGAAAAACCTGAGTAGTGGTGCCGATGTTGCTCCTTTTTTGTTGAACAATTTAGACCACTCTCTAAACTAGTATCAGTGGAATTTAGAGAAAACTCATACAAGTTTCCCTCAAACTTTTTAAAATGACGCGTGTTGTCAACATATGTTAGTAATGGACAGTTTTCAGCGGTGTTTACAAATGCAACCGGAAAGCAACGTGTAATTTTATTTTCTTTGTTATCACAGCTATAGTAAGAGGGACCCATATATCTCCACCTCTATGAAATGGCACATGTCTTCATTCGTTTCGTAGCTTGGCACAGCGATTGTTGTGAATTTTGTGTAAACCATGACATTGGTTTGCTTGGAAACAAGACGAGTTCTTCAAATACAGTATTCATGGACATGCTAAATTTCATCATCAAAAACAATTCTAATCTTTCCTTTACCATAACATTCTGTATCGCTAGATAATTGAGGTTGATTTTATGCTAAGCAGTTCTCTAATAAAGGTAATAACTGTCTTTAGAAATAACTTGAATTGTAGATAGTCTCCAAAGATTATTGATATGAGGGAGAATAATAATCTGTCCTTAACTGTAGAAGTCTGTTCGTTTGAATTCTGACGTTTGTTTTTAGGCAAAGCAATTATATAATAGGAGTAATTAATAACTTTAGAAATTACCTCAAACTCCGACATTTTCCAGATGCAAATGATATTCCAAAGCTGGTGGGGCAGCAGAGACGATCATGCTGATCCACATCAATAGATGGCAGTACTGCGTGTAACATCACATATCCGTAATTAAATACATGAAGAAGAGCAATGCTAACACTAGCTAGAGAACTACTGAATGCCCCTTTAAGCTGGGATAGGAGAAAGTATTTTAACACCAAAAAAGTTACATAATTCAGCTTTAATTCATAAAAAAAAAAAAATACTCTTTGTTTTCAAAACAGCTTTCTGAATATGCCCCCTATCTGCTGTTGGTCAAACAAAGAGATAGTCCCGCCCCCAACTCACAAATCAATGTTGAGTCAATGTTATTGTGTTTGTATAGATAGGTCACTCAAAACAAAGAGGAATTTTCATAGCACTATAGAAACACAGTGCTTACAGTTCTCAAGAAGATTCAAAAACTGAAAAAGTTACATCAGCTTTGATAGCAAATGAGAATGTATAACTTATTACCTTAAAATCAACGTACATTTTTGGCAGCATTTTTGCCCTAAGCCCTCCTTAATTTCTGACTCTGGTGCAAGTGCAAGAATGCAATGACGAATCAGAAACGTTTAAGTTAAATTAGTCTATTGGCATATCAGTCACGACAACATAGTATTCAACAATGGTTGCGTAAAGCTTACTTTCTATGTATTATTTATTAGAAATTTGAATAGCAAATTAAGTAATTCAGGAACACAGTTCTCAGCTTGTTTTGGACATTTGTAGTCTACATAAAGAACATGGCATGTGGTTGCCCGACACAAAATAAGCATTTTAATGTAAATTCTATTAATTTAAATAATCGCAATTAAATTATCAAAGGAAATAATCAACAATTATGCTTTTTCACATATAACATGCATGACTGTCCCCAAATTTTTTTTTTTTTTTTTTTATTTACCTCACTTTTGGGGGAAATTTTCTCCATAAACTAAGTACATACACACCTTGCAGTATTCAAACAAACAA
This sequence comes from Myxocyprinus asiaticus, assembly GCF_019703515.2. Lineage (NCBI taxonomy): Eukaryota > Metazoa > Chordata > Actinopteri > Cypriniformes > Catostomidae > Myxocyprinus > Myxocyprinus asiaticus. The sequence continues at coordinate 27,878,919 of NC_059359.1, read as the reverse complement.
AAAAAATTAAACCTGATAATTTTGCCATCAATAAGGGATTGATGGTGAGAAAGCTGAACGTGAAGGCCACATAAAAAGGAAGGGGTCTCACACATGAGCTCAGTGTGAGCTTAAGTGATCTTATCTGAAGTGCTTATGACCAGGTTTACTTCTGTTAGCGTCAGTTTGTGTGTGCATTATTTTCAGATACTACCCAGAATAACGCATGCACTCACGCACACATACACACACAATGCAGGTGTTACACTGAGTCATGCTCATGACAATGCAGGCTTTGTAAACTACCTGTATTACATTTCCCTCTCTACACAAACACACACACACACACACACATACACACACACACAGAGAGAGAGAGAGAGAGAGAGAGAGAGAGAGAGAGAGAGAGAGAGAGAGATAGAGCAATGTGCAGTACAGGCATTCTTCCATGGCAGCCTGAATTTAATTACGTTCAAAAACAGAAAGTCCTGATGACAGTGTGAACTCAGAATACAGTCAAACAGCAGCTGAGATCTAATGAGCAGCCAGATCAGCACAAAAGGTCCTACGAAAACAACTAAATACAGTGGACATGACAGAGGTTGGAGAGAGTCCACAAATGCCGCTAAAGCTAGACAGCTTTTTTTTTCTCCCTTTTTCTCCCCAATTTGGCATGCCCAATTACCAATGCGTGCTAAGTCCTCGTGGTGGTGTAGTGATCCGCCTCAATCCGGGTGGCAGAGGACGAATCTCAATTGCCTCCGCGTCTGAGACTGTCAATCTGCACATCTTATCAGGTGGCTTGTTCAGCATGTTACCGCGGAGACGTAGCACGTGTGGAGGCTCACGCTATTCTCCAAGGCATCCACGCACAACTCACCACGCACCCCACCGAGAGCAAGAACCACATTATAGCGACCACAAGAAGGTTAACCCAACGTGACTCTACCCACCCTAGCAACCGGGTCAACTGGTTGCTTAGGAAGCCTGACTGGAGTCACTCAGCACGCCCTGGATTCGAACTTGCTATTCCAGGTGTGGTAGTCAGTGTCTTTACTTGCTGAGCTACCCAGGCCCCCAAAGCTAGATGGCTTTAATCTCACTGGCATTTAGATTTCAAATCATGTGGAGACAATAAAAATGTCCTAAAAGCTGAATATGTGTGTGTGTGTGTGTGTGTGTGTGTGTGTGTGTGTACACATGTTTATACTATATTGTGGAGACCAAATGTCCCCACAAGGATAGTAAAACCAGTGGTCCACTCGAGGGAAATGGCTTATTAAACATACTAAACGATGTTATTTTTGAAAATGTAAAAATGCAAAAAGGTTTCTGTTAGGGTTAGGTTTAGGGGTAGGGGATAGAAATTATCGTTAGATCTGTATAAAATTCATAAAATGCATGGAACTCTATGGAAAGTCCCCATAATGATATAAAAACAAGTTTGTGTGTGTGTGTGTCTGTGTGTGTAGCATCTTTTAGTTGAATGCTATCTGTATTCGAAAGTGCAAGGTCTAATGTGTCTGTGTTGAGGAATGCCTGACACAGACCAAACATATGGACTACTTTTATGATGCTTGAACATATGGGTGAACTGTATCTTTAATAAGTAAGCTTTTCCAAGAATGTGATTCTTTTTTGAGTGTGAGAGTTTGTGTTCAAATAACTGAGCGTGCATGTGTGTTTGGCAGAATGCTTTTCCTGGAATGAGTAATGCCACACAGGCTGCAGTGATTTAAGCTTCAAGCAGGAATGTGGGAGGTCCACGTTTTTTCTGCAAAACAAACTAGTGTGAGAGCGTTAAGAGAGGGAGTGTGTTGTCAACCATGAGAAGATTGCCCTATTATCGGTTGTCAATGCCTCGTCCATCAATATTTACACTTTGTCCATTATTCAAAATCAATATATATAGTCTACAGGGATATATATAGTCTGCATTACTTCTGCATCTTGTCTTAAATAAGTGAAAACAGATGTCCGAACTCTCTTACGCACAGTGCAATTATGTGTAAGTCTAATAACGGGCTAATGGAGTTTCTCTGAAAGTGTAATGGAGAGCCACAGTATAAAGTGTAAACAATGGACAGAGAAAGTGGTTTAAAAATAAGTAGCAAAGGTCACTTAACCTTTGGTATCTCATTAAAACACACATTAACATTCACAGACATGAAATCCTGAAAAAGACTGAATCTCTTAAAGTCTTTTATCCCTAGTTGGAGTTTGTGAATGATTTGTACTTCTCTGACTAACAAATGCTAGCTAGTTTATTCAACTGTGTGATGAAAACATAGTCTGTGGAATTTTCTTTTCTGTTGTATCTCATATATTTAGCTTAAGCAGCGACAGACAGTTTGTTTAGATGTAGAATACAGTAGGGTACATCAGCTGAAAAATTAAATGACAGTTTACCCCACAGAAATTGATGCATTGATAAAATAACCAGCGATACAATATCATCGATGCAACGCATAAAAATCGATGTACTGTATATTTTTTTAAAGATGCATCTTTATTTTGACACTTTAATGGCAGCCATGTCCATACACATTTCTTTCAGGCAATGCAGCAATCTTATGATATTCATCTTTATAAGCACTAAATATGCTTCTCATGTTGGACACGGATGTACACGGAGTGATTGAAGACTGAAGTTGCACTCTGTTCTATCCGTGCGCGCCCGTCAACCGGGCTTGCATCGAAATGCGACCTCCGGTGACAGGATAGTGCAGAGTGGCTAACATGCGCAATTAAATCAGGCTTCCCTTGATCTTGTGGCGCATTCGACCCATTTGAATTCTACATAAGAATTTCCTATTTTAATGCGCTATGGAGCAATTCAACTATGTCAAACGGCTAAACAGCTGTGATATTCTAAACACCTGCCCTGCCCCAACATCAATTACATGACTTTTCACATCTTCAGTTCAACAGCCTTACTAACAGTTATCACAGAAAACTGTAACAGAATTTTTCAATACAACTGTGAAAAAAAAAAAAAAGGAATAGCACATACTCTGCTGTTGAAAACAAGTCGTGGGTATAAATTTAACATCAAACCCATTTTTTTTTTCTTCCTCAAGACATTTTCTTAAAAATCTAATAATAATACCCAGCAATTCTCAATTCAATCTTTTTTGGTTAGAATGAAGGAATCTTTGTAATATATACGCCTGGTGTCATTACACTAACGCACACTCCACAAACACACACAACAGCCGTGTCAGTGAACAAATGAAGAAGAAGCTCTTGAGGCTATTTGTTGAACAAAACGAGCCAAAATGGGACTTTTTTTTTCTTTTCAAAATGGGGCATTTTAATTACCACAACAGAAGCACGACAAGTCTTAACTATCACCAAAATGCAAAATAAAACTTTTTTGTCTGCAAGCGCTTTTCTTGTGTAGTTCAAAAAGGTGCTGACGCCCTGACACAAATCATGAACGTGGGTTCATGATTGTAGTAACAAAGCGGATAGCCACAGTCTACCGGCAGATTAATATCATGGTGGATGAGAGTTTAAGAGATTTAATGCCTATTGCAATGAAAATACAACCTATGGGGAGACTAGTTAATTCAATTAATCAAACTTCCACTTAGACTTTGGGAAACGTTTAATATTACTTGAATTGGTGCTATTTTAGTGCATTTCTATCGTTATACTGTGGAAGGCTTTTTTGGAAAATGTCAATAATGCGTTATATTGTTTCATATTGTTTTGTTTTCTTTCTTGAGAAGGAAATAAATGCATTTTAACAGGAAAAGAAGTATATTTAGTCCAATTTCATTACTTTCAAAATCTGTGATTAATAGTGATTCAATAAGAAAAATTATACGATGAATCACGATTGAAAGAATTTATTGACTGACAGTACTAGTTTATAATATGCACATATGTTGACTATGTTGTATGTTTTTCATTCTAGCAGATGAGAAAATAATGGAGAAATAGAGGAAAGAAAGAAAGAGAAAGGGTAAGAGAAAGGGAGGACATTGGACCTTTGTAACTTGAGCAAACCGGAACCTTAGGAGCCGTTTACACGACAATGTTTTCAACTAAAAACTGAAAACTTTTTATGCGTTTTGGCTGTTCGTTTACACAACAACGCCGTTTTGGGGCCTGAAAACGCAAACTTTTGAAAACGCGTTTCAAAGTGCAAGTTTTTGAAAATGATGACATCATGCGCACGCGTTTTACGTGTTCAGTCTATAGGCATGAACTTCGTCCTTACCTCCAGGGCGAACAGACAAACATGAGATCACCAGTTGGAGTCCTTAAAAAGGTGGCGTGCTTTATAGTCCAGGATCACTTGTAGTAATAAAGTAACCTCATCGTCCGTCCAGACAAAATTGCTCGATGCTTTCGCCATCTTCATTGTTTGTATTCAGCGCTCTGTGGAAGAATGCTTATGTGCGCAGGTGCGTAGTGTTTCTTTACAAAGTGACATCACCAACTACTGGTCTGGCATGCGTAATACAGCGTTTTTAGTCATTTTCGAGGATCCGTGTGAACGGGGATCGTTTTGACAACGTTGTCGTCTGTACGTGAAACTTTTCAAAAATGCAAAGGAAAAACTTTTCAGTTTTTAGTACATCGTTGTCGTGTAAACGTACCCTTAATCAAATATTGTAAATCTGTAGTAGTACACAGAAGAATTTAGGAAATTAGATAAGGAAATTAAACCAGGCTGACGTGGTTCATACGCTCTCTAGAGTATCAATATGTGCTCATGGTAGAGGAGATGGCATCAGGTCACTGGCTTCGTGGCATGTGACCGGCGGGGGCAGGGGCTTGTGCTGGAATGCAAGGCTAGGGGTGCAGCTATGGAAGGTCATGGGGTCAGGGTCATACACACACATGTTCACCCTCCCTCCCCCCTACATACACAGGGGTCTCTGTGCAGCTGACAGTCCATAAATGACTCCAACACATGGCCACTCTCGCTCATATTCTACGCAGCCCCCATAACCCACTGACATGGCAAACACACACAAACCACTGTGCTCCCCGTCAGAGTGGACACACACCATTATTGTTCTCATGGGGTAAAAACAAACAAAATACTATTCAACCCCAGAAGACCTCATCCATCCCTAGAAATACACCATCCGTACACTTCCAGTGAACCAATTATTCCCAATGCTCCCAATTTAAGGGACAATTTCTCCCAAGGTGAGAGGTATAAAAAAAAGAAAGTTTACACCTCTTAACATCCACAACACATGCAGTATCACTGCAGTTTTTAAAGGGACAGTTCACCCAAAAATCTAAATTCTGATATAATTTACTCGCCTTTACGATGTTCCAAAACTGTATGACTTTGGTGCGCAAAGGCCTTAACACACGGGTTGTATGGATGACTTTTATGACACTTTTATAATACTTTATTGGTGCTTTACTCTACTTTTTTAAGCTTGAAAGCTCCGGCTACCATTCTTTGTAAACACAACCAGAAGCCTATATTCTTCAAAATTGCTCTATTTGTGTTCCACAAAAAAAGAAAGTCAAACACGTTTGGAACAACATGATGGTGAGTAAATGATAACAGAATTATTGGATGAACTATCCTTTTAATACAGTTTCACACTTTAATGTCAACTAAAAACGCTGCCACCATGTGTGACATTTCCAGGAGCGTTCTGGAGTTCCATTTGTGTTCACAGAAATAGCATGACGGAGCGGCCTGATGGGAAACAAGGCAATGGGGAAAATACAAAACACACTTACTCACTGTCTCACACAAACACACACACACACTGCTGAACAGGATACATAAGCATGTAAATACACAGAGAGGTGCCTGGTAATGTTGAACTGGTTCCACAGAGACCTGAACAACTGAGCCGGCTGCATAACACCAAATAAAATGAAGCACACGGTCTCCTGTGTGACAATGTGAACAAGCGATAAAAAGCTGCTAATTATTCCAAATGAACAAACAACTTTGCTTACAGTGTGGGAGTCAATAGCATACACAAACACGCTGGCTTACACATTAAATAGGATAAACCAAAACACATTTTACATGAAAACTGCTATATCGTCCTTTCTATGCATGCTTGTCTGCATGCACATAATGTGTAAACAGCTAACTTACACCTATGACTTCCCTACAAAGCAAAAACACAGTAACTACACCATTAGTGAAACTAAGAAAAATGGTTTTAAAGTTTTTAGATCATCCATTACAAAATTTCCACACTGCTTTCTCTGAATCAGAGTATAGTTGTGAAACCCATTTGGCACAGGACAAATCATAACAAAATTTTGACAAAATGTGCAGTTACTGTGTTTTGGTTTTGTTGGGCATTATGTGAGAAATAAACAGCCAAAATTGCTAATTAAATCTGCAACCTTAACCACTGACTCTTCACTACCATCTCACGAGATATTGCACAAATAACAGGGTTAGCCATTCAGGATGCTGCCCTGCTAAATACACACTGAGGCCTGCTGGGTAGACCATAGTTAAACCACAGACACATTCGGATATTACAGATGAAACAAGATCATCCAGAGTCAGATGAGGCCTATTGTGCAGAAACACTCCATACGGTAAAGAGGAGAGTCTGGAGAGTTACAAATCATTCTCTGAATTCATGGAAAATGGCAGTCAGAGACAGTGAGGAACTGATAAGAGCATTGTCTCTTATCTAATGTGATTCATGTGGTCAAAGCTTTTCGATGAAGGTGATAGTGTCAGTGTTACGAGGACTGACAGTTCAAACGACTTGATCAGGATGCACACCATACCGACACTTCTGTCGCCTCCCGTTCACATAAACCATGGCTATCAGAGAAAATGCTATCTCACCGTAATGCACTACATATTTATACCGCTGTGGGTGTTTGCAGGTAAGAACACAGACTAGAGAGATCCTGGAATCTGATAAAGAATGAAGCACTCAGAAACCACATCCTATACTCAGTACTGTATCTTTATCTCACTCACATGCTCGCTTGCTTGCATACTCAGCAGCTGAGCTCACCTCCTAACTATCGAGGTCAGAATGTGGCCCGCACAGCCGTAGACTGATAAAACCGCAAGGCATTTATAGTAGTTATTGGCACCTGAATAAAAGCAGCAGTTTCCCTGCATCACATTCCTTATGTCCAGCTTCACAAAGTCAACATACTTTAAAATAGCACTTTTCCCAAGTCTGCAGAATAAAGATGTGAAATTTGTGAAGTGAAAGTTTTAGTTCATACTAAATGTACTAATGCAGGACATTCTGAGAAAAGATTAAAGCTTCTAGAGCAGGTCAAGAGGTCAGCTATTAAACTTTTTTCATTCTGTGTAACTTTGTTAAAGGGAAAGTTCACAGAAATATGAAAATTATCTCATCATTTACTCACGCTCATGCCATCCCAGATGCTGAACACAAACAAAGATTTTTAGAAGAATATCTCAGCGCTGTATGTCCATACAATGCAAGTGAATAGTGGCCAAAACTTTGAAGGTCCAAAAAGTATATAAAGGCAGCATAAACGTAATCCATACGACTCCAGTAGTTTAATCCATGTCTTTAGAAGTGATATGATAGGTGTGGGTGAGAAACAATATTTAATATTTTATATAAATATTTAAGTTCTTTTTTACTATAAATCTTCACTTTCACATTCTTCTTTTGTTTATGGCAATTTTAATTATTTGTGCATATCACCACCTACTGGGCACAGAGGAGAATTTATAGTAAAACATGATTTAAATATTTATCTGTTTCTCACCCACACCTATCATATCACTTCTAAAGACATGTATTAAACCACTGGAGTCATATGGATTACTTATATGCTGGCTTTATACGCTGTTGGACCTTCAAAATTCTGGCCACCATTGCATTGTATGGACATACAGCGCTGAGATATTCTTATAAAAATCTTCTTTTGTGTTCAGCAGAAGAAAGTCATACACATCTAGGATGACATGAGGGTGAGTAAATGATGAGCACATTTTCATATTTGGGTGAACTATCCCATTAAAATGCATTCTAAAGAAAAGTTCTGATATCATCATCTAAAAGGCTTTCCTGTGAACTTTTTGAGAGAAATTTGATTTTCAAATATGTTTTGATATAACCTTTGTTAATTTGCCAAATGTCTGACACAAACAAGATATTACTGGGATCCTTTAAATAAAAACAAAAACAAATGAAAGGGCATTTAAAGACACAGAACTCTCTAGTCTAGACAGCCAAAATGTGGGGTTCCGTTAAAAAATAAAAGCTTTACTTGTGAGGGAGGGGAGGACAGGGTTTATAAAAGTGAAAGTGACCATGACGTGCTCAGGGTTCATTTAGAGCAGGACACACTCCATAAACCCCAGTGGCAAAACTAAAACGCAGAGCGCGTGTTTGCACAAAGAAGAGTGGATGGAATGTAGAATTCAAGCTCGTTAAACTTCCAGTAACGTGAGCGGAACCGTTAAGAAAATCGTGACAGTGAAAAAAGAGAAAACTTAGAGAAAAAATAAAGTAAGAGAAATGAGGAAAGATAAAATCATCCCAATATGGATTCCCAAACAGGCCTCCTTAACACGGCTACTGAAACTCCCTAGAGTTGGCGGGACATAAACAATTGAACAAGTGGATACATGTTACGAAACGAATTCTCGGGGCAAGTATAATAGTACTATAACAGTGATCGTGAATTAAAACGTCCAGGCAACTGGGAAGCATTTATAACAAAAGTAAGCGATCTTTTTACCCTCTCTTTGAAGGGAAATCGGTGCGCCGCTCTGTATTATTAGTCTTGACTTGATTTTATTAGCATAATTGCCTATTGTAAAGTTTATTTAAACACAGGATAACGAAAACATGTATCAAATTCAGTGGTTAGACAGCGGGCCTTCCATTTTGAATGTGCCGTGCTACTCGTTAAAAGCTCGCGCTTGAACTGCACACAACTGGCACGCGCATGGCGCGAGAATCATTTTGGGTGAGAAAAGTGTTTTACATTTAGTCAATAATCAAAACTGAGCCTATATTTCTATGTTTACCCATACATAACAAAGCCACAAGCGCTTTGAAAGTTGTAGCCATTCAACAGGTTTAATGTGTTTTGCGCTGGCAGGACTGGAAGAAACTGGAATGAAGCAGACATTAAGTTTGAATGTAACTGTTAAAGCAAAACGGCAAACTTAACGTGTTAGCACAAGAGCTACCCGGACAAACTGCGGTGGACTGAGATTTAAAGACTTAACAGACTAGACCGCAGCACTTCAGGTCATTTAAAGGAATCTGAATGGGCAATACAACACATTCATTCGTTGTAAGGATGTAAAATACGATTAAAGTCAGTAAAAATCCTTAAATCTCTTTAGAATGCGGCAGGTTATCAAAGTAAACTGGATATCCGAGTTGAAAATGAGTTGGTATATCAGAGTAATAAATCCTGTGAAAATACCTCGATCCACTGTCAACTCTTTTGTTCGTAAGTAAATGTCAGTTGTCAGGAGATTTTGACATTGGTTGCTGACTACTATTGTCAAATCCTGGTTCAATGACTCAACAAGCTGAAGAAGTTGTGGCATCACTGATAATGAATGCTTGGGTAACTTACCCGAGTCCCCCTGGGTTTTCATGGTGAAAGTTATCTGCTCCTAACAGAGCGAGCTGGTTAAAGTTGTCAGTTCAAAAGTGGCGAGACTCGGCCTCTCCCTCACCCCCCTCTCCAAAAGGTTATCTTTTTTGTCAAATGTTCAGCGCTCTTGTTGCTCCCTACTGTCCGATCACCGGCTGGATTGAGTTCTCTCTTTCCACGATCACTCCAAATGCTCCGACAGCGCTGAGTTTGGAGAGTTGCTCACTTCTTCCACTAGCGACACGGGACGGGGTGCAGCTGAGTTCCGAAACAGCGCTTTCCTGTCTATCCCAGGAGCGAACGATACAATCCTAAACACGGCAGAGAAACAGCACTCTGCGTCTCTCTGTTACATACGCACTATCTTCTGCCGAGTTGATGATTTTGGCAACGTTTTATCCTTCTGTTAGTGTGTCATCTGGTCTCCCGAGGATCGCCATTCGCAGTATATCAGTCAGTTTCCCATTTTCTCTTTCACACCGACTTTTTTTTTTTTTCCTTCCTCCACTCTCCCTAGTCTGAAACAACTCGCTGTCTCCTCCCCCCATTTCTCTCTCTCTCTCTCTCTCTCTCTCTCTCTCTCTCTCTCTCTCGGGTGTCGTGTTTCGCTTGCTGCTGCCGCACGGGGCCGCCCACACGGACGGGTGAAGGAGGGGAATGGGGGCTCGGGCATTGGCTGAGTCACGCCCCCTCACCACGAGCCGAGGCTGGCGTCACTGGAGCACGAGGCGTCGTTATGGAGACCGACATAGCCACTGTCCGTGATGACATCATATCCGCGTCCTACGAGCTGCAGACGAGGCCGAACCTGAGAGATACAGCGTCATCGCGTCCGTTAACGTCAGCAACAAGTGTTTTTCGATCTAACTGTCCCGTCAAGAGGTAGGCTAATATTGCAATGAATAACAATTAACCAGAATTTATCCCGCAAGAACTAAACAGATTTAACAGGCTGATAAAGGGAACTGGTTCTTCAGGCCACTTAAAGATTCAAATTCAATATCAAATAGTAACTGTTTTTTATCTTAAAGGGAAAGTTCACCCAAAAATGAAAATTCAGCCATTGTTTACTCACCCCTGTGTTGTTATATAGCCCTATATGTCTTTCTTTCTTTTTCTTAACACAAATGGAGAAATATTTTCACAACTGTGATGACACGTTTCAGCCTTATTTAGCAGTGTAAATCTAGCAGACTTTTTTAGATGATAATTTTTTTTTTTAAATATTGGTGTAAATTTATAAAATTATGCTTATTATTATATTACCCTGGAATTAGTTTTAAAAAAATGAATTACCACAGCTGTGAGGGGGTTTCTATTACAGCTGCTGAAAGAGTGACAGTAAATTTGGCATCTTCTCTCATCTGACTGTCTTAATCCACTGCTCTGATTCTTTTTTCCTCTTCTGGAAAGTCATTCAAATGTAATAGTGGATTTTTTTTCTTTTGGTCTTGGAACAAATGTGTAAGTGAAAATAATATTTGCTGTGATCTCCCATTCACCGCTGTTGAAGTTTACCCTGCAATCGTTTACCTCCGCGTTCCAAAACCCAGAGTGTTAAAAAGGTCTATTGTGAAAAAACCTTGTGCTCAGTGATGACATACAATGGCAGTTTATGGTGACCACCTCTTCAAGCTTCAAAAAGACACACAAGTATAATTCAGAAGTCTAAAAATTATTCCATGAGACTCAAGTATAAGATAAGGTTTGGTGCGAAACAAACCGAAATCGAATGTATTATTTAGTAAAAATGTTTACTGACCGTCATTCTCCTGTGCGCGTTCATGAGTCTGCAGCTCTTTGCCTGAGAGCAACAGTAGTTACGCAGCATGCGCGAGATGCGCCGTTCAAGCAAAAACTAGTTTTGTTTTGCTTCAACAGGACCACCAGCGATATTAACAACAGAAAACACAACATAGCTGCACACAAACCAGAGAACAGAACTTACAAAGCATGTCTGAAGAGTTTGTAGTGTAAGAATAGATGCATTTCAATGGAGTCCTCCATCAAACAGAGACATGGGACTGAAGATAGCTACAGTCACACTGTGTCCTACTCAGACGGCAAACGACACACAATAAAAGTTATCTTTTCTATGTTAATCAGTTTTTTTTTTTTTTTTTTTTGTCCTGAGCAGCTGCGACGAGCAACGGGACATTCTGTCCATCCCTTGGTTTCTATATTTGGCAGTGTGCCCGGTAACCACGTCCGCTATGAATTGGCACTGGTCCATAATGCGTTGCGTGGTGCGAGGTGATCGTCTGTGTTCCGCGACTGCTTTCAGGTCCTTGAATAAGGTATTATGTGCAAGTTAAGGCAGCTGGGGGAGTTTGTTGTGTCCCCCTCGGTTAAGTTGGTGCCCCCCTAGTGAGTCGGTGCCCTACGCAGACTGCGTAATATACGTATAGGGAGCGGTGGTACTGGTAGCTACCTTCAGCCTCCTCCATCACACTTTTTGATTGAGGACTGGACATTGAAATGCATCTATTCTTCCACTACAAACTCTTCAGACATGTTTGTAAGTTCTGTTCTCTGGTTTGTGTGCAGCTATATTGTGGTTTCTGTTGTTAATATCACTGGTGGTCCTAACTGTGACGAGGATGAGGGTGGGGCCAGGCTGTGAGTCCGCACGGCCGGCCCCCAGTTGGGCTAATCAGCCGAGGAGGGGATAAGGCCGAGCCGTATGTGGCAGTTTGAGAGAGAGAGAGCCACACGCAGCCGCCGTGTGTGTGTTTATGTTTGTGCTCTTATTAAAATATTACTCTGACTGTTCAGCCGGTTCCCGCAGCCTCCTTTCCCATCTTAACCTTGTGCCGAAACCTGGGAAATGAGGAGGCGGTAACCGGCTAAACAGTCAAAGTAATATTTTAATAAGAACTTAAAATGGGCTGATTAGCCCGATTTGGGGCTGGCCTTGCAGACTCACGGCCCGGCCCTGCCCTCCTCCTCGTCACACTAATCCTTTAAGGAAATATAGTATATGTCTAAACATTTTAAAAGAAGGCGTAGGGTACAGCAGGGCTAAAGGCCCCTGGGGTAAAAGGCACTTTTTTATTTTCTCCTAAAACACTAAACAACAACAAAAACTACCACAGTACTTTCCTAAACACCTGTTTGTCACTATAAACTGCAAAATATTCCTGATCCATGAGATTACTGCATGCAGTTTCTATTTTGAGGTAATTTGATTTATTTAATAATTATATATTAATATAATAATAATTAATATTAATATTTAATACTTTTTAAAATGTTGCAAATTTATGTAGCTAATGAGAATCCCTGAAATGATCACATTTATTTTGAGACAAAATACTTATTTGTCATTCTCAGTTTTGTTCAAGGTGATTAAATCAAAAGTTTTTGAATAACCGTCCAATAAGTGAAAGGATGTTATTTGGGGTAAAAAGCCCACCTGTTGCAGGGGCTAAAGGCCCCCATAAAACACACTGTTTTTCTTACGTAAGGCGAATAGATTTGTTATGAAAAATGTTTAAAGTGGGCTCACATTGACTGATCCAATCACAATGGAGATTAATTGGTTTATAGAATACTTGAGGTGTTATAAAATGCCAAATGTGATTGAAAATTTAATGGAATCTTAATTTGTTACTCAAAAAGCATCTTGCTGTCTCCAAATTATTTGCCTAAGTTGATCAATTTTACCCTATATTTACATGATATCACTATAACCCCCCAGGGGGCCTTTTACCCCAAATGTGTGGGGTAAAATGCTCTATCGCCACCTTTTTTTTTTACTGAATTTTAATCAAAGCAACCTTCCGTTATTATTTATTTTCATACAAATTATGTTGCTCCTTCAATATTCAATAAAAAGAAATACATTTTTTCAATCTTGATACAATTTGTGACCAGAAAAAAAGGAAATTTTCCTTAAGGTGTGCTTTTAGCTCTGTTGTACCCTAAACAAGATTTTAGTGTGATTAAATCGCTTACTAACCTTTTCTGTGTAAAGTTATATTCAATTCTACAACTTCGTTGCCATGACTACGTAAAACCGTAAACCCTGTAATTCTGCAAAAACAATGATTAAAACAACTTTACAGCTCAAATAACAAATTTTAACAGAAGAATTAATACAAGTGCTTTTATAAAATTCTAAGTTTCACGTTTCTGCCTTTTAAATTCTCCAAAATATTGGCTCCATTCTCTTCCATTGTAAGTGCCTAACTGTAACCTCAATTTGGTCTTTTAATGAAAAGGAGGGACGATTTGAAATGAATTTTTTGTGGTAATCAATATTATGCCGAATGAACTAAACTTGCATATCTGGCATTACTGAACAGATGTGACGTATTAAAGATTCATTTGTTTTCCTCAACCAATAACAGAGTTCGTTATACACTAGAGGAGTCAGATGAATTAGCAAAAATTCATGTATCTCACTTCCTCTCTTTTCTTTTCATTGATTACACAAAGATTACACAAAAATAAAAACGTGTGGGACCATAGTCTATTGTGTTCTATTGACGTGTGTGTGCACAAGAGGACAAGCATGTTGGCACTACCAGTGTGAGAAAGTGTATTTGTGTGGACATGTTTGTTTGTTTGTTTGTTTGTTTGTTTGTTTCCTGTATGATTTGAATGTGATCCATCTGCTCAACCATACACATCCTGTTTTAATGCTGAGCACCTGAACCATAAAAAGACCCCTCCCCTCCTTAAGTAAATGTGGTTTCACTCATGAGCAGTGTAGCATACCTCCTGCTGTAGATCAGTGCATCCTAGTGCCAGAAAACAGGGGACTGAGGAGAGCTGGACACAAGATATCTTTTAACACAAAGTTAAAATTCTGTCTGACAAACAATACAATGAGTTACTCATTCTCTCCTGACAGCCAGTTATAATGACAGCCATAAACCTGAAGTCTGCTGTGAGCATGAACCTGTGAGAGTGGAAACCGTTATTATTGTGCTTTGAGCTGTTATTTTTGATTCTCATAATTGTGCTTTTGTTGTTATTTGTGCTAGCTAGGGTTATAATGTGTCAGCAGTCATTTCTGGTCACAGGAAACAGACGTAGCTCAGATAAGCATCTCAGCTCCATAATGTTGCCTTTGCAGTCAGTGTGAACATGTGTGTGTATGTGTGTTTTGGAAATATCTAGTGCTTTCCCCTCTGTCCGAGAACCCCTCACCGCAAGGAAAGAAAACAGAGCTGTTATTGGAATGGGCAATTTCCTTTGACCACATGGACAATAAATGCAATCTACTATTCTATTTACGCAAATTCTCTTTTTCCATTTCCTTTCTCTCTCACACCTTATTCCACTTCTTCCTTGGCTCTTTATCTACCTCTATCTCTGTTTCCCTGTGTGTTGAAGTGTCTCTAACAAAGGAAGTGTGGCTGACAAACAGAAAGAGAGAGATGCTCACAAAGCTGATAAAATATTGAGGTAAAGAATAGAAAAGAAAAACAAAAAATTTGAAATGGAAATACGCAAGCCTTTCTCATTCTGTCTTCTTTAAGTCTGATTTCATGTTCCTTCTCTATATATACTGTATGAGGCTGCTCTGTGGTATTTCCATTCTACACACACACTATCACTCTCTTTTATAACACAATACATTCTGCTGACCGAAAACCTCTATTCATCCTCTGCCTTGTACTGTTTCCTTCACTTCTGTGTTATTCATCCACACCATTATATCATGCTAGCAACCTCCTCTTCCTCCACGTCCTCTCTTTTGCACTCCTGATACTCTACAACTCTGAGACTTGCTTTTGCAAAGTCTGTCAACACAATAAACTAAAGGTTATCGGTTTCTCTGAAAAGTTCCATATTGTTCACATTCTCCAAATCTAATTGTGGATATGTGTTGTTGACACACAACACTTTCAGCTCTGCAGTTCTGTTTATGTTCAGGCTTTACCAACACCATTCTTACCAAAGCAACCTCACAATCAGTACTCATTCTTTATTATTATTACTACTTGAAATAACAGAATGGAATGAGAGGTATTATATGAATGTAGTGACCTGTGTTAAACTAATCAAAACTATCTTAAAGGGATAGTTCACCCAAAAATGAAAATTCTTTCATCATTTACTCACTTTCATGCCATCCCAGATGTATATGACTTTCTTTCTTCTGCTGAACACAAAGGAAGGTTTTTAGAATGTGAAAGTGGAGATTTATAGTAAAAAAGAACTTAAATATTGATCTGTTTCTCACCCACACCTGTCATATCGCTTCAGAAGACATGGATTTAACCACTGGAGTCTTATGGATTACTTATATGCTGCCTTTATATTTTTGGAACTTGAAAGGTCTGGACACCATTCATTTGCATTGTATGGACCTACAGAGCTGAAATATTCTTCTAAAAATCTTCATTTGTGTTCAGCAGAAGAAAGAAAGTCATACACATCTGGGATGGCATGAGGGTGAGGAACTGATGAGAGAATTGTCATTCATGGGTGAACTATCCCTTTAAAATTGAGATACTTCAAAGTAGCAACCCTTTGCCTTGATAACAGCTTTGCACACTACAGGCATTCAACCAATTTCATGAGGTTGCTCAATCTCATCAAATACTTTTTCACTACTTTTTTTTATTTTTTATAAAGAAGTGGACATTATGCGGAGGTCTTGTTGGTTACTTTTCCTTCACTATCCACTCAACTTATTCATTTGAAACAAAAAAAGTTCATTAAAAAATGTACATTTTGCAAAGAAATACATGCATAAACTTTATAAATTCATACATAAACTTATTTTTGTCTACAAAACCAATTGTAAGCATTGCCCTTAGCCCCTAAGCCTTTAGATCAAAATGTCTTGAAGATCATGAGAAACATACATTCATGCATTTGTACAACTTGACTTGTACAAAAAGGAACAACATTTATTCCAATAGAAACCAACCAATCAACAAACAGTTTCAAATTCATATACAACAGGCATAACATTTGAACTTGCCTCCTATCCAACACTGTACACAAAAGTTATTTTCCTATCAAAATTATTTTTATGTTTAGGGTTGTGATTGGGATAAAATTCAGGAAAAACCTATGGTTCGTTTATTTTTCTCTATGGCAGTAAAAATAAGAAGTTTTTATACAAGCCAACTCAATCGATATTGCCATCTCATATTATTGCAACTTGCTCAGGAGACCAGGTTGGTCTAAACTTTTGACAAGTATTGCATTTCCTCAGCTCACATTCTTATTTCACCCATGTTCTGAGAAAGTGACCATGCCAGTGTGTTTTTATTGTTTTATGTGATGCTGGGATTTTCTCTCATGTGGTTTATTGTTGGTAATTACGTTTGAAATTGCAAGCATCAAAAGGTTTGTTGTGGCTCAGTTTTGTTGCAGCTCAATGGGATAAGCCCCCCTGTTTTATTTTCTCCCCCCAAACTTTTTCCTGTTCCTCTTTATGAGATGATCTGCATTTAAAATCAGAGTGACAGACAGATGCCGGGGTGATACAGTGCTTTAACACCCTTGCACAGTTTAGCATCTCTTCCTCCCTCCTCCTTTATTATGCTGTTAATTAGGGTGCACTCTCACAATACTCAGTGATGTCCTGAGTGACACTGGTGCTTCTCAGAAATTAGAGTACAGATGTGTTTAGATGCAACTTAAACAATGGAATTAAAAAAAAATATTCAGACAATCATAAGTGCTATGCTCTCTCACGTTAGAGGGCAAAAGAGAGAGAACCAGTGTTTAAGAGGGCCTCTTTGTACCTCTTTATCTGATGGCCTCCTGGTGGAGTGAAGCACACAAAATTAATGGATCTGTTAGATGGAGCAAAAGAGAAAGAGGGATTCTTTTGAAACAAGGAATGGAAGGAGAGGCCAATGCTTTTCCTAATTTTTTCCTAAAATTAGATTTGTAGGAATTGTAACAATGTATTTTGTATTTATTTATTTATTTGAGAAATTGTAACTCAAGATGGCTGGAAATGCTAGCAGCGCATTTAAAGTTGCAGTAGGAAAAATAACTTAAGAAATCTGAAGGGAAGCAGGACTTGAAAGTATTTGTTTGGTACCTTGGAGTAATATTACTGTTCTAAAGAGAGGAATTTCCCAGTTGCATGCATTATACTACACATAGCTGAATTTTAAGATTAGATTGAAGATAATAGAGTAGAGTAATAATGACCAAAGCTTTTTGAATTTTGAGAAATGAAGTTGAGTCACTTCATAAAAATCTTTTGTCAGATGTAATATCAGAATCAGCTTTATTGCTAGGTATGCTTACACATACAAGGAATTTGTCTTGGTGACAGAAGCTTCCAGTGCATAACAATACAATACAGAAACAAGACATAGATAATAATAAGAAAAATAAATAAATAGAAATAGAATAAGAATAAAAATTGGATAGAAAATAAAGTATATTTAGAATGCACAATAAGACAAATATATATAACCGTATATCTATATATCTTATCTATCAATCAATCAATCAATCAATCTATATATATATATATATATATATATATATATATATATATATATATATATATATATATATATATATACACACGTAGTGCAAATACAAATCTGTTATATACAGTGCAAGGGAATGTAATGGCAGAAGTTGGATGTGTTGGATAAATATAAAAAGACTAAACTGAATTGCACATAATGATTGCTCAATGGGGCAGTTTTAACTGTTCATGAGATGGATAGCCTGAGGGAAGAAAAAAAAAAAAAATGTTTCTCTCAAGTATCATTAGACAAGTGGAGACTTACTGTAACTGAATGTAAACTAATGATCATAGATTTAGATAGACCAAAAACTGTTTGAGATGGGTCTATCAGATCTGTCTATCTGTGTGTGTCCACGTAAGAGTGAAAGGATGAAATACCGTTTCAATGGGCTCTTTGTCATCAAAGAATATGTTTATTTTCAAGTTTGGAGCTCCAACTGTCAGGAATCTCATCATCTCCCTTGAATGCCCCCTCCTCTCTCTTCTCTGTATTCTTTCCCTAGTCTTTAGGGTCATGTTCCATAGTTTAAACTGCTTTTGTCTGCTCACCAGTATAACACAGAACTGACAATCTTTCTCTGCCTCCTCCTCTCCCGCTCTCCCTCTGTCTCAGCTGGTTTTCGCACAAGAGTAATAGGATTACCACACACTGCTCTGCCAAGGACAGAGACTGAAGGGGGAGACAGGAGGACAGGTTAGGAGGGGGAAGGAGAGAGGAGAGGGAAATCAGGGGGGGTTGTTTTGTGAGGAGGGAATGGATAGAAAAAAGTTTGCGAAATACGATGAGAGAGTAACAGCAGATTTGAAACAGCTCCCTTATGAAAATGAACTGTGGTTTTACTATAGTCAAATTAGTAGTAGGGTCAATGACAAATAAGGGTTGGCAAGTTTAGCAATTCAAAAATCTTTTAAAAACTTGTTTTAAAAGCATGCATAAGGTTTGTTCAAATGTACATTTTGTATTTGTGTTGGTTTCATGTAATTTGAAATGACATTTGCACCATTTTTTACAAAAGGTAACACTGAATGCACTTGAATATGTCAAGTGGTGTAACCACAAAAGAATGAGAAATATTACATATTATATCCACCGAGAGTGTATGTAAGTGTACTCATCAAAATAATTACATTATTTTAAAATATCATATGAAAATAGATTTTATTAGGATTATCTCTACATTTTAATTGTATGTGTTTTTGCAATATTGAGTGGGACATATGTTGAAAGCACCTCTGTTTTCTAAATAATCTTTGACAAATTATGTAAAAATAAAAAAGAAACATATTATTACACTGCAATAGAAGAGTACATTTTATTCCACATTCATTTTCCTGTATATTATCATATTTTTATTAAAAATACTGGTTACGCCAATTGACACAAACCAGTTACACCACCTGACCATATTGCTTCTACAGTCAAAGGCCATTGTTTGTTGAAGAAATTGACACTGAAAATCAAGCATGACAATCAACAAGGTGAAGTAAACTTGGTGTTTTATTTTATTTCAATGAAGGAAAAACATCTGACAACAGCAAATCTGAGTAAAAACACATTTTCAAAAATTGTGTGTGTGTGTGTGTGTGTGTTTGTGAGAGAGAGAGAGAGAGAGAGAGAGGGAGAATCATGTGTGATTAGGCCATTTGAAAAACGTTTCTGCATGGGTGCACACCTTGTATATGATGTAAAAAGAGTGCAACTGTCTATAAATTTCGATCAGAGTGGTTACAACAAAATAGTGACCCAAATGAACAGTTCTATTTGTGTGCGCAAAACTTATTTTTTCCATGGTAAGGGTGACCTTTGCATGGAATTGCCCTCTATTACGAGAGAACGAGAATTGCAGAAATTCAATGAATTGAATTTTATAGATGTACATTTTTATCTTTGAGTAACGTTTCTCCTATCACTGAATTGGTGGAGTTTGAGGTATTTTAAAACTGCTGTTCATGTTCAACAGGAGGTGTCAGAGTAGTATTTACTTAATGTAATATTTATGTAAATGTTGTGTAATATTGTGTAATATTTAATTTAACTTTAATCAGCATCATAAACTTCCTGGTTACTTTCGTAACCTCCATTCCCTGATGGAGGGAACGAGAATTTGTGTCGATGTATTGACACTAGGGGTCACTCTTGGGAGCCCGAAACACCTCTGGTCTTTGAAAAAAGGCCAATGAAAATTGGCGAGTGGTATTTGCATACCACTCCCCCGAACATACGGGTATAAAAGGAGCTGGTATGCAACCACTCATTCAGGTTTTGTGCTGAGGAGACAAGGTCTCGGCCATTTCAGCGGGTAGTCCAGCATTGTGGCAGGAGGGACACAATGTCTCATTCCCTCCATCAGGGAAGGAGGTTATGAAAGTAACCAGGACGTTACCTATCTGTCACTCACTCGACGTTGTGTCGATGTAGTGACACTAGGGGTCCCTATACAAAATGCCACAACTAGCTGAACTGTGTTATATGAACTGGCAGTGCGAGACGGGCAGACCACTGTGTGCCTCGTAGCCAGCGCACCAGGCCGACACGTAACCTCCACCAACAATGTTATGAGCGTCGAATGGCCCTTCGGGGACAAGTCGACTGCCCAAAAGATAGGGACAGGCTAGCCCAGTCGTGGCCTCTTATCCTCTTTTTTTTCTCTCCCCAAAAAAAGAGTGAAATTTGTTAACCGACTGGGGCCACCAGTGTCTACGTTGGGGGGGTGTCACTCCCAAGGGGAACACACCGCGGAGACCACACCCTGCCCGGGGGGGGGTATTTTGAGTGGAAATACGTCACATGGTCTTGCTGAGCCTTGTCGGAAGTATTTCATGTGGAGAAGTCGATGGTAGGTCCTACCCAATGGGGGAGGAGTTTCTACAAACATGGTGACTAGGGCAGAGGGGCCTGTGCTCAAGGAAGATGCAGTTTACCAACAGGGAAACGAATTAGCGGAAGGTATACGTCGCATGGGGTCACCTATGGGGACATGCGGAGCACCTACCCCAGTATAGGGCTTAGTTAGCACATGTACTGAGCCAGCAGAGAGTTTCTCCACAAACTCATCTGCCACAGGGCTCGGAGGAATTCATCCAGGGAACACACTTTGTGAACAATACTGGGAGTCAACAGCGCACGTCTTCAGCTCAGGGGAGGTGAAAGGCGCTATGCGCAAGTAATACACCCAGCCAGCTGTCCCAGACTTACCTGCTTGTGCCTGCCACTACAAGGGATGAAACCGGCTCCACCCCTGGAGATTGTAGAACCTTGCAAAGGTGTTGCCCAACCCGCTGCTCTGCAAATGTCTGTTAGAGAGGCGCCACTGGTCAAGGCCCAGGAGGCCACCACACTCCTGGTAGAATGGGCTCATAGCCCTGTAGGGTGCGGCATGTCCTGAGCGTGATATGCCACTGCTATGGCTTCAATGACCCAGTGGGCAATCCTACGCTTGGAGACAGCGCTTCCTTTCCACTGTCCACCACAGCAGACAAATAGCTGCTCAGAGACTCTAAAGCTCTGCGTGCAATCCAAATAGATGCGTAAAGCATGCACCGGACACAGCAACGTCAGGGCTGGGTCTGCCTTCTCCTGGGGCAGCGCTTGCAGGTTCACCACCTGATCCCTAAATGGGGTCATGGGAACCTTGGGCACATAGCCCGGTCGGGGTCTCAGGATCACGTGAGTGTAGCCCGGACCGAACTCCAGGCACGTTTCGCTGACAGAGAACGCTTGCAGGTCTCCTACCCTCTTGATGGAAGTGAGCGCAGTCAGGAGGGCAGTCTTTAAAGAGAGGTCCTTAAGCTCAGCTGACTGCAGGGGCTCAAAGGGGGCTCCCCGTAGACCCTGAAGGACTACAGAGAGGTCCCATGAGGGAATGAGGCATGGTCTGGAGGGATTCAACCTCCTGGTGCCTCTCAGGAACCTGAGGATCAGGTCATGCTTCCTTAAGGACTTACCATCCACTGTGTCGTGGTGTGCCGCTGTAGCGGCTACATACACCTTCAAGGTGGAGGGGGACAGCCGCCCTTCCAACCTCTCCTGCTGGAAGGAAAGCACCGACCCGACTGCGCATCTCTGGGGGTCTTCGCTTCGGGAAGAACACCACTTAGCGAACAGATGCCACTTAGACTGAGTGATCGTGTCTACCACCATGGGTGGTAGGCCACTTAATTCTTCCATGTCCCATCCAGGGGCCAGACATGGATATTCCAGAGGTCTGGTCGCGGGTGCTAGATGGTGCCCTGTCCCTGGGAAAGAAGGTCCTTCTTCAGGGGAATTCGCCAGGGGGGGCTGTCGCGAGGAGCGTGAGGTCTGTGCAAGTAGGCTCACTGGGGGAAACGCATATTTGCGTAGTCCAGGGAGCCAGCTGTGTGCCAGCACGTCTATACTGAGAGGTGCCTCGGTCAGGGTGACCAGAGCGGGCAGTGGGAGGATTCTCGGGAAGCAAATAGGTCTACCTGTGCCTGCCCGAATCGACTCCAAATCAGCTGGACCACCTGAGGGTGGAGTCTCCACTCTTCCCTGAGGGTAACCTGTCATGACAGCGCGTCCGCTGCAGTGTTGAGGTCACCCAGGATGTGAGTGGCTCGCAGCGACTTGAGGTGCTGCTGACTCCAGAGGAGGAGACGGCGGGCGAGTTGTGACATACAACGGGAGCGTAAACCGCCTTGACGGTTGATGTATGCCACCATTGCCGTGTTGTTTGTCCGAACTAACACATGCTTGCCCTGGATCAAAGGCCAAAACCTCCGCAAGGGGAGCAGAATTGCCAACAACTCGAGGCAGTTGATGTGCCAACGCAACCGCGGGCTCATCCAGGAGCCGGCGGCTGCGTGCCCATTACATACAGCGCCCCAGCTCGTTTTGGAGGCATATGTCGTAACCACGACACACCTGGAGACCTGCTCTAGGGGAACGCCTGCCCGTAGAAATGTGAGGTCGGTCCAAGGGCTGAAGAGGTGGCAACAGACCGGTGTGATGGCCACGCGATGTGTCCCGTGGCGCCATGCCCATCTCGGGACTCGAGTCTGGAGCCAGTGCTGAAGCGGTCTCATATGCATCAACCCGAGCGGAGTGGCCACCACTGAGGATGCCATTTGCCCCAGGAGTCTTCTGTCTGAATGCCTTCAAACAGGTCAGCACCGACTGTGCACGCTCATTCGTGAGACGCGCCGTCATCGAGACTGAGTCCAGCTCCAAGCCGAGAAAAGAGATGCTCTGAACCGGGAGGAGCTTGCTCTTTTCCCAGTTGACTCGAAGCCCTAGTCAGCTGAGGTGCGAGAGCACCAGGTCCCTGTGCGCACACAACACATCCTGAGAGTGAGCTAGGATTAGCCAGTCGTCGAGATAGTTGAGGATGCGAATGCCAACTTCCCTTAACGGGGCAAGGGCTGCCTCTTCAACCTTTGTGAAGATGCGAGGGGACAAGGACAGGCCGAAAGGGAGGACCTTGTACTGATACGCCCGACCCTCGAATGCAAACCGCAGGAAGGGTCTGTGTCGAGGTAGAATCAAGACATGGAAGTACACGTCCTTCAGGTCTACCGCCACGAACCAATCTTAATGCCGGAAGCTCGCTAGAATGCATTTTTGCATCAGCATCTTGAACGGGAGTCTGTGTAAAGCCCGGTTCAGTTCTCGCAGGTCCAAGATTGGCCGCAACCCACCGCCTTTCTTCGGTACAATGAAGTAGGGGCTGAAAAACCCCTTCTTCATCTCGGCCAGAGCGACAGACTCTATTGCACCCTTCCGTAGGAGGGTAGCGATTTCCGCGCGCAAGGTAGCGGTGTTCTCGCCCTTCACTGAGGTGAAGTAGACGGCGCTAAACCTGGGCGGACGCCTGGTGAACTGAATCGCGTATCCGAGTCGAACGGTCCGGACCAGCCATCGCGACAGGTTGGAAAGTGCAAGCCACGCATCCAAGCTCCGGGCGAGGGGGACCAAGGGGACAATCTCGTCGGACGTACCGGCGGGTGGGGCCTCGCGGGGCAGAGCCTGAGGTGCCACGTCATGCCGTAGCCGTGCTGAGTTCAGGGACATTGGAGCACTTACCTGGCTCCTTGTGACCACCCCCGGAACAGCCTGGGACGGGGGAGGAAGAGGCTTGTCCTCGTGACCCGTGGAGACCGTCACATCGGGGGCGGATTTGTGCCACAGCTGGGCATGCAGGGGCGGGGAAATTCCAACCTGCCGAAATGGAATGGTGGACGGTGGTCGTGATGACGGCCGTGCGCACCGGGTATGTGACTCAGGGAACAAGGAAACAGCTCTTTTGCTGAACTCTTGGGTACCACAGCCACTTGGGCATGCAGTGAAATTAAATGAAAAGGTAACAAAAGATTCTCCTCCCGGCCCTCCACCAGGGGATGGAGTAGTCAGCTTACCAGCTCCAGAGCAGTGGGTTTTCTCGTCCCAGGGTCACCCATCTCAGGGGCGCTTCGAAGCCTTTCTCGTTTTCTTGGCGGCCGGCCGTGAGACGGGTGGCGTCTGCTTCCTGCGGTGGGCTCCACGCTGGGGCCGGGCCGCGGGTCGGGCTGCAGCAGAGTCGGTGCAGTCACCACAGGAGGATGCCCTTGGTGACGAGCAGACGGGGTGCGGGATCTTGAGCAGCGCCGAGGCAGGAAGTGTTGGATAGCTTTCGTCTGCTGCTTCACCGCCGAGAACTGCTGGGCAAAGTCCTCGACGGTGTCGCCGAACAGGCCAACCTGGGAAATGGGGGTGCCAAGAAACCGTGCCTTGTCAGCCTCTCCCATCTTGACCAGGTTGAGCCAAAGGTGGCACTCCTGGACCACCAAGGTGGACATCGCCCGCCCGTGACCTTTGTGGCCCGGAGGGTGAGGTTGGTTGCCGGGCACAGTTCCTGAATCAATCCCGGGGCGGAACTACTCTCGTGCAGTTCCTTTAGCGCCTTGGCTTGGTGGACTTGCAGGAGAGCCATGGCGTGCAGGGCAGAGGCGGCTTATCCAGCGGCACCATAGGCCTTGGCCGTCAGGGATGACGTAAACCTACTGTCCTTGGACGGGAGCTTCGAGCGCTTGTGCCAGGTGGCGGCGCTCTGCGGGCATAGGTGCACCACAAGCGCCTTATCCACCGGGGGGATCGCTGAATACCCCTTGGCCGCCCCACCATCGAGGGTAGTGAGGGCGGGGGAGCTGAAAGATCGGGACCGGGCAGTAAAAGTTGCCTCCCACGACCTTGTCAGCTCCTCCTGCACTCCCGGGAAGAAAGGAACTGGGGCGGTGCGTGGCTGTGAGTGGCGCCGCGAGCCCAGGAACCAATCATCGAGCCACGAGGGTTCAGGGGAGAGCGGAGGGTTCCACTCTAGCCCGACGCTCGTGGCTGCCCGGGAAAGCATGTCCATCATCTCCGCGTCAGCCTGTGACTGGGCAACTGTACCCGAGGGGGGGAGCCCAGATGAGGCTCCCGCATCCGACTGGACGAGCCCGCTCTCCGATGCTGCGCTCGAGAGCTCATCACCTTTGCGGTCTCCGAACAAGAGGTCGAACTCACGGTGAGACGAGCCGGCGGACTCATCTGGAAGCCCGATCGGGGCAGACGAGCGTGCTGGGGAATGGGAGGTCTGTGGGGGATACCCGGCGGAGGTGGTCCCATTGAGGTCCCCAAATCGCTCCCAGTGCTAGCCGCGCTGGCCTCATACCCGTAGGTAGAATGCAAGCCGCGACCGCAACGTTGCCATGGTCACGTTCTCGCAATGAGTACATGACCCATCCACGAACGCTGTATCCGCGTGGGTAGCGCTCAGACACGAATGACAGTGATCGTGACCATCAGAAGGTGAGAGATAACGACCGCAACCAGGAATAACACACAAACGGAAAGGCATCTTTAAAAAGACGTTCCATGTGTGCCGCTCTTTTAGAGAAATATACTCTTTTTTTCAGAATATACTCTTTTATTTCTGCCGAAGTGCCCAGGGGTGTTCTCTGCAGTGCACCAGTGCAGAGGGGGAGAAGCCGCTGAAATGCACCGTCAGATCCAGCAGAGGTGAATGAACAGCCGTGAGAATTCAGCTCAGTAAGCATCGACCGTTCGGCTCCGAAGAGAAAATCTGAATGAGTGGTTGCATACCAGCTCCTTTTATACCCGTATGTTTGGGGGAGTGGTATGCAAATACCACTCGCCAATTTTCATTGGCCTTTTTTCAAAGACCAGAGGTGTTTTGGGCTCCCGAGAGTGACCCCTAGCGTCACTACATCGACACAATGTCGAGTGAGTGACAGATAGGGAAATACTGATATTTATCAAAATTGGCCTCTAACAGACAGGCTTATAATAGGAGTCAAATGGTGTAACCGGTTACACCATTTGATGTTTCAATTTAAAATCTAATTTGACAGACATTGTCATGGACACAAGCACATGGCCTTGGTGTGAATATTTCAAACATAATTTTTTAAGTAAATAGCCTTCTACGATGAATTATGATGAATGATCAATGTTTTACTTGGGTCATACCATTTGACATTTGACACAAGCATACCTGACCATACCCTAAACATATAAAATTCTCTAATATTTTAAAGAGAGTTGCTAATCTTTTTATGCAGCAGTTAGGGTCATCAGGGGTCTTTCTCTGTGATATCATTTCCTGTCACATGGTCTTCTTGCACATAACAAAATGGCTCCTTGAATGGTGGTTACACCAACTTGACGCTTCAGGAAATTGACTTGACTGACAGGATCCCCCAAATTAATTGTAATTTTCAGAACAATGGTGTTCCATTACTTTTATTTACAATTAAATAGTTCTAATGTAAGATTATGTCAAACTAGTTGATAGGGTGTTTTATTGAGAATGTCAATAAGCAAGTTTAATTATCTGGTACAAAGTTTTTATGGTTATACCACATTGACATTTTTGCCATCATCCCACAGATATTCTCTCAAAGTTTATTAAAACCAGAACTTTTAGACTAGGTCCTCAGTTAAAGAAGGTATGCAAGTAATTTGTACATTTATTTTCAAATTTTAACCCTTTTAAATTTAACTAAACCATATGGACACAAAAAAAACTTCCATCACGTCACTGACCCAGTAACCATGACTGCAGTAACCATGTTTGTTGTTGTTGTTGTTGTTGTTGTTTTAAAGTATGGTACATATACAAAAAATTAACAATAGCGTTACTTTAGTAAAACCGTAGGAACCATTTTTTCGGCAGAATGTTTGTCTAATCATTCAATAAATTATGTTTTTTGTTTTGTTTTTTTACCACGGTTCAGGTTTTTATTTTTATGTTTTTAGTACAAATATCATGGTTAAACTATGGTTACTGTTATAAATCTCATAGTCAGTTTTATGATTTCTATGGTTTTCACTACAAAAATGAGTCAAACTATGGTTACCGAGGTAAAACCATGGTAATTTTGTGGTTACTATAGTTTTAATATAAATACCATAGTTTAACTATGGTTACTGTAGTAAAACCATGGTAATTTTGTGGCTACTATGGCTTAACTACAAATATCATAGTTCAACTATGGTTACTGTAGTAAAACCTGCTTAATTTTGTGGTTGCTACAGTTTTACACCAATATATAGTTTAAATATGGTTACTGTTTTACTACAAGGTTTTACTACAAAAACCATAGTTGAGTTACAGGTACTGTAGTAAAACCATCGTTCATTGTGTAGTTACTATGGTTTTGCTGCAAAAACATAGTTCAACTATGGTAACCATAGTAAAACAGTGGTTAATTTTTGTACACCCACCCTGCAGCCAACCCCTCAGAGTAACAGGTTTGTGATATTTGATGAAGGAGAGGCAGGATAAAGCAAGGGTGCAAGAGAGAGGTATGTCTTGCTCTGTGTCAGTTGCTATATTAAGAACACAGTGTGTGTTTATAGTGTCTCCAGTATCTTGTTTAGGAACAAACTCTTCCTATTGGCACAGTGCACTGTTTCCACTATTACTCCTGTCTCAATACCTCTCAATCACTCTCTCTGAACATGCTTCTACACCTTCATTTCAGTGCACTGGTCACAAACAGATCTGGATCCGGTACAGCTGTCATTTCAGAGGCGGGGAGCTAATCAGAGGTCCGATTTAGCAGTATGACAGGCTTGAACTGGGGTCACAGAAGGGCTGCTACTCACTGTTGATGATCATATGCCAGCTGCTGAACTTCATGTAGTGATTTGACATTCCATACTGGTACACAGGTACACAAAAATGGACCTCTGAACTTGTTTTTTTGGATATTTCAGATTCTTATCGAAAATTGTTTTTATGAAAGTGGCAATAGAAAATATATTGGAAAAATATGGGAAAATAACTATAGAAATCTAAACGGAGATGGTTCTTTGAAGTGGAATTGTCAGGAAAAAATGGAAAAGGAGCTGATCGTGAAACGCAACTTGTCATATTATGTTGTGTTTGGGCTCCTTTGAAACGGGATAGTCTGCTGTAAGTTACGATGTCATTGTCTATGTTAAATGTTTGTTTCAGGAAGAAATATGAAAAAAACATGATAAAAAGACACTCCTATTTATTATATTTATGTGTGTCAGTGGGAATTTCATGCACTAATAATCACTGCAGTTTGGTGTCTGAGTGAAACAAATTTGCTCATTGCATTTAACTAATCGAGACCTTTGCAATGGTATATAACACTTTTTACCAACTCTGAATATAATTTTTGTGATAAATTTGCAAATTATAAGAATAAAACAGTTCTAATTTGTCAGCAAATTAGAAAGCATTATTTAAGAATTGGTAGGATCAGCTATATGCATTGTAAAGTCCAGATTCTAAGCTTTAAAATTACACCTAATTTGTTTAGATCAAGCAAGTATTATTATTTAAAAAAATTTCTGCAGGGAGTTCCCCCTACTAGCCCGGCATAATCTCCATCTAATCAATCCTTCTATCAATAAAAACTGTATACTTTTTAAATACAGTATGTTCAAAAAAGAAGTACAAATACTCTGATAATTACTAAAAAAGAAATTGACAAAAAGATATATGCAATATGAGAGATTTATTAACAATCTTAATGGGCTGGTCATTTTTGACCAACAACACGAACAAACGTAAAAATTGCTTTAGCCTCCTTGTTAGCACACCCGCCTCCCATTCCGGAAACGCTGGTTTGAGTCCCATACAGAGCGGGTAGAACAGGAGCATTACATAGGCTCGCACTCAAATGAAGCGAAAAATAATTGGAACTGCTGTGAATTATAAGTCCATTGTATGTGGTAACATCTCCTCAGTTACAGTATTGTTTAGAGAGGAAAACCCAATAACAACGCCAAGTGGTACTGCTCGTATTTGTCTGGTTCTTTCTCCTGAATAAATTAAAGTTCCTACATAACCGCTGCAGTGTCCGGATACTAATAATTCTGTGCTGATGCGCCAAAAGACCAAGGATTTCTTTATCGCTAAATCCTATTCTAAATATGTTTACATCCTCCACATCCATCTCTTGCACGAATGAAGCTGCTGGCTCGGAATCCATCTATTGCTGTGATAATGAAGCTTTCCTTATATTGAGATTTGTTTTCTCTTATATTTCTACCTAATTCACAAAATATACTACTTTATTCTCACAATGCTAAGACTTTATTTTAATAATTTTTTACTTTATTCTCAAAATATTATGACTATAATCTCAAAATGCTGCAACTTTATCATGGTGTGCAGAGTTAAGTAAAATAAATTGACAAGTTCAATGTCTTGTGATTTTAAGCCATTTAAAAATCAAAACACCCCAAAGGCTATTTAAACGCAGTATTTTAACTCCACGCACATGGCATGGAAATGTGAACCAGCATGGGCAGAGTACATATGGCAGTCATATTTGTTTGACTTTAATGTGAGATTTTATTATTTTAAGACCTATGTATTGTGCTATTTAGGCTTATAGTTCACTGTGCTGCTATTTTGAGTTGCGTTTGAGGTCATTCCATAGCAATAAACATTCTTGCATGCGCATGCATTAAAATGTACTTGGTGCGTGGATTGTTAAAAACAAATGAAGATTAGAAATTAGGTTAATAGATTATATATTTAGAAATAAAGCTTGCATAATGAAACATCAGTGCCTCTGATACAGAAAAGATGCACCCCTGTGAGAGAAAATAGAAAGATCACACTCGAGGCATTCGGTAAAGTGTCAGATGAACTTGAGCAGGTTAAAGTCAAAGTGTGAACTGTCAGTTAATACAGGTGGGGCTCACTGATCAGAATTAATTTACATTTGAAGTCAGAATTGAAGCCTGCCTTGTTGCTTTTGTACCCTGATGTAATGAACCTTAAGCCTTACTTTTTTTTCTTTCTCTTTTTTTCTCATCACAAAAAAGCATTCGGGGCTATTAACAAAAGATCTGGGGCTTCAGCCCTATCAGCCAGGTCTAGCTATGGCACTGCGATTTTCTACTTTATTTCAGTTGTTTACCTCAAAAACAAATAGTTTACAAACTGAATTTATTGGTAGCAGTTGGGTACAAATCACTGAGCGGGGACCCCTGGTGGCATGGGAAGGCGGCCACTTATACCTAGAAACAGCCCTGCCCCTGATTCCCAAAATAGGGTCCCCCCATTGATTCTCGGCCATTTCCACCACTGATGGTCTATAAAGCTTAAGTGAAGTAGCTCAAAGAGACCTTAAAACATTTCTGCAGTAACATGCTATGACAGATGTATGTGATTGTAAATGTGTGGGCTAATCGCAGAGATGGGAAATCTGTGTAGGTAGTAAATTCATACTGTGGGCACTAGATGCTCCTAATGACTCACCAAGTCCATGTGTAAAGTGGGACACCCCCATATTTTCTCAGTTTAGTGTACGAGTTAAGTGTGTTTCATGCTTGGATATGTATTAGCATTAACTGAGAATGTGTTGTGGTGCATAAAGATCTAGGCTGGTAACCCAAAACTTCTGGGTTCAAACTATGGAAGGGATGGTGCAATAACTGTAGAGTTATCATCTTAACCCTTAGATTTCTACAGGGGGAGCGTCTCAAATGCAAAGAACTGTTCTAAGCGGTAAGTACACCCACTGAGCACTTTATTAGGAACTCCTGTACACCTACATATTAATGTGATTATCTATCAGCCAATCGTGTGGCAGCAGTGCAATGCATAATACCATGCATATACGGGTCAGGAGTTTCAGTTAATGTTCACATCAACCATCAGAATGGGGAAAAAATGTGATCTCAGTGATTTCGACTGTGGCATGATTGTTGGTGCCAGACTGGTTGGTTTGAGTATTTCTGTAACTGCTGATGTTCTGGGATTTTCACGCACAACAGTCTCTAGAATTTAGAATGGTGCCAAAAACAAAAAACATCCAGTGAGTGGCAGTTCTATGGATGGAAACGCCTTGTTGATGAGAGAGGTCAACAGAGAATGGCCAGACTGGTTCAAACTGACAGAAAGGCTACGGTAACTCAGATAACCACTCTGTACAATTGTAGTGAGCAGAATAGCATCTCAGAATGCACAACACATCGATATTTGAGGTGGATGGGCTACAACAGCAGAAGACCTCGTCAGGCACTTTATTAGGATCACAGTGTTTCAAATAAAGTGCACAGTGAGTGTATTTTATGGCTGTGGAGGTAAAAGGGTAACCAGGCACGTCTCAATCCAATGTTTGTGTAACCCACAATTTTGTGCATGTGTTTTGACGTTTGGTTGAAGGAATAAAATAGTGTCTAATGGAGCAGTCGAAAGGTGTATGTATATTTCTTTCTTTCTTTATGCTTTCTACAGAGAAATATGCATTGTAATCACTAAATATTTGCTTGGTTATCTTTAAAGCTCACTTTAATGTGATCTAGATCATCAGACATGGCGTTACGCTGTCTTTTGAATGCCGGTCTGAAACCAGTTTCCTTATGAGATATCTTCAAATACAAAACGCTGCCTGTGAAAACACTGACTACTTTAGGTTTCGGACATAGATCAAGTGTCTGCTAAATAAAATATCCAAGTCATTTGGGAAGTGTTGAATGCTCTGCTATGCAAAATGTCTACATCATTACTGAGCACACATTCCATGCACAGGTCAGGTATGATTAATTGTGTTGATCTCTGTCATTTGTGTTTAGACAGTGAATGACAATAGCTGTTTAAGAGTTTTGTCTTGTGTTGAATACTTTTTGAGCCTATGTTTTCTCAGTGCAGATGTGGCAGCTCAGGGCAGGGTGTGAAAACAGACAGGTAGAGAAGGGAATCTAATTGTTTGTGTGATAATATCCACCAAAACTAGCACAGGGTTCCCACAGTTGGGAAAACCTGGAAATATCAGGGAATTTTCAAATTGTGATTTCCAGGCATGGAAAAGTTATTGAAATGAATAAAATCTTACAAAGTCATGGAAAAGTCATGGACGTTTATCTAGTGAATAAAATTGTACTAGTTATGCTCAGGTCAAAAATATTTAATTATCTAGAAATTGCTATTTGTGAGTGCAATCTCCATTAAACGATCTTTTAAAATCCTAGTAATCGCAAAAGTCAAGGAAATGATTTGGTCAAAAGGAATGGGAACGTTATATTTCCTCAGGTTTACACTGACATCTTTATTTCTCTTCGGTTTGAATAATTTTAGCAGAATTTCATGACAAAGATACAATGTCATGTTTGATAATCTAACATAAACAAAAGAACATATGTTCTAGCTCCATGTTTGTGGAATTGACTGTGCTCCTGTTACACATCTGAAATACCATCATCATCTGTTCCATCTTGGTCACACAAACACACACCTGTGCCACTGAAGTGACAGATTGACCACCTGTCTTTGTGAGTGGGCGGGTGAAGTCTGAGGCAGATTGTAAGTGGGAGAAGAGATGACTGATGCATCCTGTGACCAATCTGTAAACATCTAACTACTTGTGGAACTAAAATCACCAGTCACATTAATTTTATTTGCTAATTGAACATAAGCTGGACAGAAAGAGTAGTGTCTTGAATTAAGCTAATGAAAACATCTTTGTCAGCTCCTGTGTCTATGGTGCCTGCATATTTACTTATGGCCTACCCTCAACTTTATAGCTGCATGACATCCAACCCACTCAGCTCAGGACAAATTTACTTAAAAGATTCTGTGACATTTACTTGTTCAATGCTATCAAGTATTCAGTGATACACAGGTTCTGCCAACCAGGCTTCTGCCAATTTGGGCATCCGCTAGTGGACAAAACAAGTTCAAAATTGCAAAAGAAATAGGTAGAGTAGGCAAGTGAAAACAGTTGATGTGAAAGTCTATACCAGCAGTCTTCAAGAACCCATTTGTGGATAGAGACAAGGAGCAGGGATTCTACATGTTGTTATGTATATTTAAATTTTACAGAAATAAAATACATTTTAACCCTTAAATGTATACTTCAGGTATTTAGAGACCTGGGACCTCATTCCACCCCCTGTACCTCATCCATTTTTTGGAGTTGTGCCCAAACCTCTTTAGTATTTCTCAATCTCTCTCTCATAAATAGTGTGATAAAAAACAAAACAAAAACAAAAAAGTCAAAATTGCAAAAAAATATTTTTTTTATAATGGTTTAAGCACCAAAAGGGTTTATGGAAACCTGAGGTATGTAAGAGTGTCTGTTTTTTTTTTTTTTTTTTGCACTTCCATAAATTATATTTTTTTGATTAATTCATATCTATTTAAGTTTACAATCACAGGATATGTAAGCACAGCGTAGTTCTAGCGGAAATACTTGAAGCTGTACATCATCACACCATTAGCTAGGAAACTCCTAGCCAATCACAAGCCATTTCTTTATAAGTCTGCTCACAATCTATCAGATCGCTGTTTCAGTGTGCTAACACGGCAACCTCCACCACCCCACCATCAGCAGTTGAGTCCCGTCCTGCATGGGGGTAGGCTCCTCGCCCCTGCCTCCTATCTCCGGCAGGATATGACGGTTCCGAGTACAACTTCTTCGGACCGCCAGATGGTCATTAAATTTCTGTTTTATATTCATCAAATAAATGTCATTTTAAATTTTACTCAAGTCTGTGAGTCTTCCTGATAGAAATCTATTTCTTTGTTTATTACATGTGAAATTTGTACTATATTCATACAAATAAACACTATATCACATTGATTTTCTGTACAACAATGAACTATCAACAATGGTGAATTATCAGTATCCCATATGCCTGTACACACATAATATATATGTTATTTCTTGAAGGTGGCACTGTTGTTTCAGTGATTGATTTAATTTACATTTGACATTGCTAGCTGACATAGAAACAACACTGAAGTAAACTATAGCAAGTGTAACACATGAATAGTATGATAATTGTCATTTGGGTGTACTACTGAAATAATTAATGTAAGTTGTTCATCTATTTAGACTCAATTTGTGCCTAAAAAAATACATATGTGTAATGTATGTGTAACTTAGGTGTAGCTGATGTGTGTCTTATATGTAGATTAATTGTTATGTGTAGCTCAATATGTGTTTAAAAGCCAGTTGCATCTCATGAAATTTCAGTGTTAAAATAATGAATCCTGTTCTAGATTTTTCCTGATTTGTTGCATTATCTCTCTGACAAATGAAAAATAAAACATCAAAATACAGGTGCATCTCAATAAATTAGAATGTCGTGGAAAAGTTCATTTATTTCAGTAATTCAACTCAAATTGTGAAACTCATGTATTAAATAAATTCAATGCACACAGACTGAAGTAGTTTAAGTCTTTGGTTCTTTTAATTGTGATGATTTTGGCTCACATTTAAAAAAAACCCACCAATTCACTATCTCAAAAAATTAGAATATGGTGACATGCCAATCAGCTAATCAACTCAAAACACCTGCAAAGGTGTCCTGAGCCTTCAAAATGGTCTCTCAGTTTGGTTCACTAGGCTACACAATCATGGGGAAGACTGCTGGTCTGACAATTGTCCAGAAGACAATCATTGACACCCTTCACAAGGAGGATAAGCCACAAACATCATTGCCAAAGAAGCTGGCTGTTCACAGAGTGCTGTATCCAAGCATGTTAACAGAAAGTTGAGTGGAAGGAAAAAGTGTGGAAGAAAAAGATGCACAACCAACCGAGAGAACCGCAGCCTTATGAGGATTGTCAAGCAAAATCGATTCAAGAATTTGGGTGAACTTCACAAGACTGAGGCTGGGGTCAAGGTATCAAGAGCCACCACACACAGACGTGTCAAGGAATTTGGCTACAGTTGTCGTATTCCTCTTGTTAAGCCACTCCTGAACCACAGACAACGTCAGAGGCGTCTTACCTGGGCTAAAGTGCTCTTTTCAGATGAGAGCAAGTTTTGTATTTCATTTGGAAACCAAGGTCCTAGAGTCTGGAGGAAGGGTGGAGAAGCTCATAGCCCAAGTTGCTTGAAGTCCAGTGTTAAGTTTCCACAGTCTGTGATGATTTGGGGTGCAATGTCATCTGCTGGTGTTGGTCCATTGTGTTTTTTGAAAACCAAAGTCACTGCACCCGTTTACCAAGACATTTTGGAGCACTTCATGCTTCCTTCTGCTGACCAGCTTTTTAAAGATGCTGATTTCATTTTCCAGCAGGATTTGGCACCTGCCCACACTGCCAAAAGCACCAAAAGTTGGTTAAATGACCATGGTGTTGGTGTGCTTGACTGGCCAGCAAACTCACCAGACCTGAACCCCATAGAGAATCTATGGGGTATTGTCAAGAGGAAAATGAGAAACAAGAGACCAAAAAATGCAGATGAGCTGAAGGCCACTGTCAAAGAAACCTGGGCTTCCATACCACCTCAGCAGTGCCACAAACTGATCACCTCCATGCCACGCCAAACTGAGGCAGTAATTAAAGCAAAAGGAGCCCCTACCAAGTATTGAGTAAATATTCAGTAAATGAACATACTTTCCAGAAGGCCAACAATTCACTAAAAATGTTTTTTTTATTGGTCTTATGATGTATTCTAATTTTTTGAGATAATGAATTGGTGGGTTTTTGTTAAATGTGAGCCAAAATCATCACAATTAAAAGAACCAAAGACTTAAACTACTGCAGTCTGTGTGCACTGAATTTATTTAATACACGAGTTTCACAATTTGAGTTGAATTACTGAAATAAATGAACTTTTCCATGACATTCTAATTTATTGAGATGCACCTGTATATTTTATTCAATTATTTTCTAATTGTCTTGAAAATATTTTGAAAATTTTACACTATCTGGGCATTTTGTACATCCATTTGTGATCGATATAAGTGGTCTCTAAAGACCTGAATATGTAAGAGTGGGAAAATTACCATGCATTTAAGGGTTTAAGTTGGAGGGACAATGAAACATGTGGCTATACTTCTTAAAGGAATATTTGGGGGTTCAATACAGGTTAAGCTCAATCGACAGCATTTGTGGAATAATATTGATTATCGCAAAAATTTATTTTGACTCGACCTCGA
This sequence comes from Myxocyprinus asiaticus, assembly GCF_019703515.2. Taxonomy (NCBI): domain Eukaryota; kingdom Metazoa; phylum Chordata; class Actinopteri; order Cypriniformes; family Catostomidae; genus Myxocyprinus; species Myxocyprinus asiaticus. The sequence goes on along the minus strand of NC_059359.1, from coordinate 27,842,512 downwards.
AAAAGTCTGGGTGACAGTGAGGCATTTATAATGGTCAGTGGGGCCAATCAGTAAATGTTAAAATACTCACTATTTCAAAAGTATTACCACAATACATAAAAAATATGTGTGTTAACATGATTTTAGCGTGATAAATTGCTTACTAACCTTTTTTGTGGAAAGTTATAGCCAATTTTACAACTTCATTGCCATGATGATGTAATGTCAACAAGCCATAAATTACTGTAAAAATGACAATTTAAACAACTTTACAGCTCAAATAATACATGAGAAGAATAATGTAAGTGCTTTTATAAAATTATAAGCTTCACATTTCTGCCTTTAAACCCTCCAAAAATTGGCCTCATTCACTTCCATTTTAAGTGCCTAAATGTAACCTCGACTTTTTTTTTTTGTTGTTTTTTTTTTTTTTTTTTAAAGGAGTGGCAAGTCAAAATTATTTTATGTAGTAATCAACATTATGTCACAAATGCTGTCGATTGAACTTAACTTGTATTGAACCCGGAATATTCATTTAACTTTAGCTTTTCCGATGAAGATAACTTTGTGTTGTGTTTTTAACTCACTCTACATTACCACTGCAGTACTATGGGTCAAAGACTGCCTGTTGAAGACCCCTGATCTACACAATTTATCAGTAGCGAAAGGAAGACATAAACATGCTATCTTCTAAAGATTTTATTAGTCCAGAGTGAAGAGGAGTAGAACATGAGTAAAGGACATGCTGTCTGGCAAAGACCAGATGTCCCATGAGTCAGATGAGCAAATGAGAGCAGTGAAAAGTGGAAAAGAGGGTGAAAAAAGAGAAACACAGAGAGAGAGAGAGAGAGAGAGAGAGAGAGAGTGAAGAAAGGAGGAGAGAAGGTGACTAAAGTGATGCACCATGTGGAGGCAGAACAACTTATGCATAGGCGGAGGGTGAACGAACTGCTGAACAAACTAAAATCTAAAATTATAATAATAATAATTATTATTATTAATAATAATACATTTAAATACAGTTATTGCCATCTGGAGCCATACATTCAGCCAGGGATTCAATTGCCCTGCAACAGTCCAGCACCGTTGCAGGTCGTTGTTTGTCAATCTCTTCTATTTCTTTTATGCTCCTAAAAAGAATTTGTTTGACACTTTCAACATATTCCAGCTCCATTTCATGAGTATTCTTTCAAGTTCATTATGCTCTTCTCTCTAGTCAGTTCTGCATGCTAGTAGAGGCAGCTATTAAACAGAGTCCCTGCATACAGACGCACGTTCCGCTTCTCTATTGTTCTGTGGTCTGATCACTAATTCATAGAAATCGTGAAATAGCCTACTGTATGTAATCACCTGCTCACCCATTTCTGAGATCAATATGCAGTAGCAATTTTGCTCAGTTTATTTCAAAGCTGTATACCCTTAAGAATGTGCATTTTCTTTTAAATTGTAAAATAAGTGGATAGTTTAGCATGTTCAAAGACAAGATGATACCTTACATCGGGCAAGAAGATACACTTTTCCCAGCTGTCACCCGATTTTTATAAAATGCGTAAAATACATCTTACATCATTATTAATGATGTAAGATGTATTTTCTTTTTCATTTAATGTAAAATACTAAATCAAATAACTTTTTGTAACAATTAAGTTAAATTATGACGGACAAATTATATAACAGAATCCCAGTCAAAAAGATTCATCTGAGAGAGAAATGAAATACCATACAGGCCTATGAATATATAGATTTTTAATTGAATGGATGTTATATCAGCAATCACCTGATTTTAAGGTTCCCCACCTCTGAAATCTCAATTTAACCACTGCATTCAAGAGAAAATATTTTATTAAATTCCATCTACAACAAACTGTTAACGTTCACACTCCATACAAAAACTTCCAGATGAATAAATGGTTATTATTGTTGTTTACATAGATGCCAGTAGGATACTCATATTAATAATTATTTTAGAAGACTCAATATTAGGCTACAGCAAGCAAATATGCACAATTTTTTTTATCGGCATAACAGGAAATTCAATATTATGTAGTAAGCACTCTTTGCTAAAGCAGCAAAATAAAAAATAAATACAAAATGAAACCATTTGGACCTGCATATGCCGTTAAAAGTGGTCCTGCATAGGCTTATGTCATGCAGTTGAATTAAAGTTTTGGAAATGAAAATAAAATCCAGTGGAGAGAGTCTTCTTCACAAACTCAAGGAAAGATGATAAATTTATTTTCAGTCATCTCCATGCTGGATCGTTTAGAGTTTTATTGGATGCTTATTGATTTAAATGTGAATGGATGCAAGGAATGGCATGTTACAAATGCAGATAAACTCGTTTCAATGCTACCGTAATCTGATAAATATGTATTAATGTAAGAATTGCAGTACAAATTTTTTTAATTTTTTTTAAATGTTAAATTCTTTCAGAAATAAAGACAACCCACACAGTGACTCAAGCGATTTATGTTTTAAGATGAATGTGGCCACGGCCACTGATCTAGAGTCAGCTTTCCCTTCCCGTTTGTAATTAAAGTTTGTAGGCTATATGAGGTGGGGGAACTGAGACAGTTTACTAGCCAAGGGAAGGCCTTGCCCAGCCTTACACATGCTCCGCCTATGAACTTATTCGTCTGTGTGAATGAGAACAAAATTTATCTGATGCTGTCACCCAGTGGTCAAAAAAGTGAAAAACTCCATCACACAGTACTGCAAAATGGGTCGAAGTCTGTACTGATACAGTCGCGGAAAGGGGAAAAAAACAATGCTAAATGCAAATAATAAAATCTAAATAAACATACAGTGGTGCATAGTTAGGACAGCGAAATAGAGAAGTTAATCAACTTTTAAAACTAAAGAGATGTCGCTTATTGAGGTCAAAGGCCGAGAGTCCAATCACTACAATATTTTGGCGCGAATTTATCTGTCTCCTGGTAAAAGCTAGTCAAATTAGGTATATACCAACATTGACAGGTTTGGTGACATGCCCTCATTCTCGAAAACCATGAATATGTCTAGAAGATTAGAAAAAGACACGACCAGACAACATTAAATACGGTGTCACTTGAAGCGAGAATAAACAAGTTTTGTGGCGACCACAATTTGTTTTGTGCAGTGAATTAGCTAGACTAGCTATTTAGCATGAACAAAAAGAAAGAGAGATGAATCAATATTCCTGTTCAGCCTATGTCACGTTAATTGATCATGATGAATTTTTAAGGTAATTTTTGTTTTACTTATTGTGCCACTTAATTTCCCATGTAAAGTTGGGTTCTGAGGCAAAACCGGTTAAAAACCACTGCAGTACTGAATCATTTTCAGACATGGTTAATCAGTTACCTAACATTGAAAAGACAACATTTTAATGCACTGTGCTTTTTCTCTCTACTATTTTTATTCAGATGAGTGAAACACTTTCAGTTACAAAAATGGCTTTAAATGAACAACACTGTACAATGAACAAGCGAGTTATTTGTCAACTATTTTTTGGTTTCAGAGATAATTACACCAAAAGGTTAACCTGTCACCATAGGGAGGAAAAGAGAGACACAGAGGATAGAGAGAAGGAATAAAGGACTGCTCAACTCAGGGAGAACCAAAAACAGAGTAAGGTAAAGAAACAATGAAAAGGGTTAAAACATGACAACAAACATCAACAGGAACACACACATTCACACATATCCACACTCCTAAAATAACTGCATTTGTCAACTACAAGTCCAATTTTAGAGTGTGCAACATGGATTCACGCACACATAAACATATGTACGCACAGACAACGACGCACCCACACTCACTCATTTACGCACTTACGAGTGAGCAGTGAACAAGAAATCAGGGAAAAGATTTAGGGGACAGATCACCATCACAAACCAGAAAAAGATAAACAAGGAAAATAAATACAAATAAATCATCACAGACATACCAAGTCTTGTCTTTAAGATCATCATCATCATGAAGATTTTCCCCCAAATAATGAATAATTCAAAATATACATTTTATCATCATTGTATGTCACTTTGGATAGCTGAGGTTTTACCTTCAGAAACTGGGTTGCTAGGTGAGCAGGGAAGGAGACAGAAAAAAAAAAAAAAAAAAAAAAGCAGCTAAAGATGTTAGTGTAGTTCTTTGGTTTAACTAGAAGTGTTTAAGTTCTTTGCTATAAAAAAAAAAAATAAAAAACAAAAAAAAAAAAAAAACATTTTAAACACCTTTGGACTGAAGCTGTTCTTTTTTTTACATTTACAACACACACACACACAAAGAGAGAGAGAGAGAGAGAGAGAGAGAGAGAGAGTCAGACAGTGAAATGAGAAAGGTAGAGTTCTCTTGGTCAGGCAGTGTCCGATCATTTTTTTTTTCACATTTTTTTTTTCATTGTTTATTTACTTTAATACCAAATCAGATTACTGTCATTAAAGTAAAAAAAGAAGAAGATACAATTAGAAAATTCTGTGAGGTTTGAGCAAAGCAAACACAAGGTATCCATTTAGTCTTTTACCCAGCAAAACCAAAATTAAAGAGGAAAATCTGAACAGGTTTTCAGGGAGTCTGTGTTGTGTTTGATCTCACAATGGGGTGTTGCTTTGGTATCATGCTCTGGAGATTCACACCACTGAGAGACCCTACACTGTGAACACAGTCCCTTACACTGTGCTTATTACTTGCATATTAATGGAAAGAAGTTTTAAAGATGTCCAATACTCTGCCTGACTAGTCAAGAGGAAAGATAAAGTAAGATTAAGAGGAATCCACTTATCCACTCTGCTCCCTTCATTTTTAGACTTAAAATTTGTCACCTAGCAACAACAGTCACCGCTCCCTCTCAGTCGCCTTTCTGACAGGCGCACACACGTATATATATATATTTATAAAGGGCCGTAGCAAGGTAATCTGGGCCCCCTGACTGTACATTGCTCTGGGCCACTTTTCTATTAAAAATTACAGTTTAGAATTTATTGTGGGGCCCCTAGAATCGTTACCACCTCTCACACCACTAGCCCTGTGTGTTTGGTGACTGGAAAAGTGGCCCGGGGCTGGTGCAGGACAGAGGAAGTGAACAGGCCAGAGCTTAAATAAAATAAGTCTGATTCTTACAGGCTAAACACAAACAGTTTGTTTTTTTCAATCAGAATGGCATTAAAACAATTCGAGTGCTTTCATCTTCTTCCTTGATCTTTCATCTAAACCTTCCAGTTTAAACATTTACCTTCATGATCACTCAGCCCTGGCCAATCAGAACGCTTCTCTCTGTCCCCTACCGGCGGATGCAGCCCGCTTCTCTCTGTCTCTTACCGGTGGATGCAGCCCGCTTCTCTGTTTAAAGCATTCATCTATTTGGTTTGTTGTTAAAGAGAGTGAGGTATTTGAGAAACTATCTCTCTTTTACAACCCCTACCCAAGAGACAAAACAACAAGCAAGCTAAAAAAAATCATAATAATAAAGAAAGAAAACAGGAATAGAAATAGGACAAAGAGGAGTGAGGCACAGAGCAACAGAAAGGAAGATGGAGATATCACTGATACATTCCCACTATCATACAATTACATACATTTAGCTGTATTCTCTCCTCCATCACTTATGGAACCCCATATGCATCTTCCACCCAAATCCCTCCATCTTTCCTCTCCTAAAGTTTTTGGTTTTGTAGCTGTTTAAAGCTTTCAGTTCAAGGCTAACGGCAGCACTGCGCTCAACATTGTCACACATGTATGGTAGCCATCACAACAGGAACCATAACGACACAATCGCTAATACCAGCTGTGGTGAGACAGGTACGTAGAGACACAATGTAGGTGAACAGTCAAGAGACAGTACAGGAACTACAATTGATCTTGTCAAGATTGTAATCTCACCCCTTCCTCAATTTTCTATCAAAACCATGGCAGTGCATACTTTTACTCTGGAAGGTTACTTCAACATTGTGAGTTTATGCTACCAAAACATTTTAGCAGATGAAACACAGTGCTGCTTTTTCCCCTGATAGGTTACCCCTTAGGCTTTGTCTAGTTAAAAAACAGCTAAGAGGTTGAGAAGACAAGTGTCCACACCTACGTCGTCACGCTTGGTCAATTAGGACCAATGGTTGCATTTGTCAATGGATTTGGATTGAAAGGTTGCCTTGGCAAAGGAAGTTTACATTTTAATACAATCTGGTGCCTCAAACACACCCACTACAAAACAGCATATATTAAATAAATAAATAAAAATCAAAAATTAAGAAAATTCTCAAAAAAGCAAGAGAAGAATAAATAAAGAAATACATTTGTTTCAGTTGGGGAGGAAGAAGACACAAAAACCCAAAAGATAGATGGTGTGAATTTTTGGTCTAAGTAAATATCAACATTTTTAAAAATCTTTTCACAACGGTTTTCTCCCATACATTAGCAATAAGTAAGCATTATAACATAGATCATTTACTACAAAATCTATAGAAGCACTAACTGACCCATTCTGACTATACGGTAACATAGAGAACTGAGATCATGTATTCCATCCTTAGATTTCAGCACGCTGTAAATACAACTGTAAGGTGGTGACCTTTGGGTGGATGAGAGTAGAGTATATGATATTTGGTTCTTTTAAAAGGTTTAAAGCTTGTATTGACTTTGGTTCTTTGGATGTACTTGAGTGAGTGTGTGTGGTGTGCGTGTGTGTGTGTGTTTATCCTGGTTTTTTCATCTGTTATACTGAATTTTCACAGTATTGTTTCAACCACCTGATTAGGAGTCTCTAACACAACTAGTAAGGAACGTAACAAAATTAGATTTCTGCAATACGCGAATACCTTATTCCCAAATGATAGTACACAAATGAAGAAGTACAGTATCTACACACACAGCAGAGAAAACCCCCACAAAACAGACAGACAGAACAAAAAAAAATAAAAATAAAACATAAATAAATAAATAAATATCAACCCTCCCAACCCCCCAAACATCTTTTTCAGATGATTTTAGTGAGGTCATCAAAGATCCCACCTCCCAGGACCAGGATGAGTTTGAATGACAGGAGGCAGAGGCAGGTGGCTACAAGGTTCTGGGTGACCTTGTTCCAGATATGCCTGAAGGGAATGATGTTTGTCTGTACAGCAACTCGTTTTCTCCTTTGTCCCTCTCCGTCCATATTTGGCTTGGTTTGTTTTTGGTTTTCCTTTCTAGGTTAGTGGAAGTTTGGCTGGCTGTGAAGTTTTGTTTCATTTTTTGGCTTGTAGAAAAAGCAGAGAGGATGGGAGCGCCTTCACCATGACAGATCCCAGAAATTTCCCATGTGTGTTTTTGAGTGGGGTTTTGATCTCTTTCTGCATCACATGAATAATGACCTGATAATGTGTATGAATTAATCGCTTTGGTATTCAAAAGGGAGTGAGGGAGACATGTGATAAATGAATGAAGAAATGGAAATGATATTATTTAGAGAGAAATTAGAATATTTACTCTTACTTGAACTAGAGGCATGAATAGAGGGTTTGGTCTCACTTTTACAGCACTATACAACATTCATGTCTTGGGATATACAAGTAGATGCTGCATCAATCTATGAAAACTCTTGCAGTGCTAATATGATGAACAACAAAGACCAAACACTCTCTATATGCTCAATAAGGCATGAAATGAAGATGATGATGACCAAATGTACTGAAACATTCAATAAAGACTTGAATGATTGTTGATGGAAAACCTGCTACTTTCTGTAAAACAATTAAGTAACAACGAGGAAGAACCACAGAAAGTTTAGACTAGAGCATTTGAGCCTGGCTAACTCAAATGTAATCGTTAATGCACAATTTACAATGAAACAATCATTAAATCGTAAAAACATAATGGAAAACAGGAATGACGGATAAACAGTATGATTGCATGGCAAATGTGATGATGGCTGGATTGTTTCACTGGATCTGGTCCTGGACGGTCGGCTATTTACAGGTCCTTTGGATAAAGCTTTTCCATCCATATTTTTGGTGTTTGTTTTTGGTATTTGAGATTTTGGTATGCTTGTATCTTTTGTCATAATGAGTCTCTTAAAGTTCCATTATACTTTTTGGTATTCAGTACTTCACCTTTGCATCAAAGAGTTGAAATCCAAGACCCTTTGACACTGTTCTTCAACACACAGTAAAGTTATTTCTTCTGTTGTTTTTGGTGCACACAGAATCTAAGAATCTCCTTTTGTCCTTACTGTACTTTTTGTTCAAAAAGTTATTTGTTTTCTTTTTATTAATGTATTTGGCTGCGTCCTGCTAATGCGTGCGTGGTGTTTTTCTTTTTTTGGTTTTGTATTCCCTTCTCTCCTCTTCCTTCCTCCTCCCATTCTGTCTCTCCATCTCTCTCCTCTTCTACTTTGTATATTTTTGGCATCAGTGAGCGAGAGAAAGGAAGAGAGTGACTGTGAAAGAGAGGAAATTAAAGGGAGGGAGGGGATCTAGGGATGCTTTGGTTGACAGGTGTGGCTTCACCTCCTCCTCCTCTTCCTATTCATGTGATTGGCCAATGGATAATGTCACTCAATTTTAGCCCCTCCCATTGAGTGTGGGCTGTGTACCAATTCACCGGAAGAGCAGGACAAGGCGGGGCTTGAGCAAGGAGAGGGACTCATGCCGCCTGTGACAGGAAATGATGTTTTGGCAGAATGGGCAACAGCCGAACTGCCTAATCCCATGCTGGTCAACAAAGAGGAGTGGTTAAGGAAGAGGGAAGTGGGGAGACCTGCTCCTTGGCCCCCAGAACCACCGATTAACACCTTGCTTCTGCCCTCAAGACTGGAACCGGGCAGCTGGCCACCACTGGCTGCCAGTGCTGTGGAAGACAGATAAGGAAAAAGAGTATACTATTACAACATTCACAGTAATATTCTCAAATATTGATATCAATGAATATACATATTGATATCAATGAAACTAAAGCCGGGGGCACACTGCAATTTTTCACAGTGCTTTGTGATTGTAGCTTGTTAGACTGTACGATATGACCCTGGTGACATCATGCGTGAAAGCCATGGCAGACTGTGGGACATCAACGGTCTTTTATGTCTGATTGTACGTTGCATTGACAGAGCCATCGATCATGTCACGTTCACGTTCAAAATGTAAATGGTACTGCGTAAATCCACTCTAACACTTAAGGCCTCAATATAGTTCTGGGGAAATTCTTATTCGTTCTTCATTCAGATGTAAAAAGAAGTTCTAAACAGCCGAGCAATGGTATACTGTTTGCGGACATTCAGACACCTGCCACAACGCTGTGGTAGGTGTTTAGAGGAGCATTTAAATATGAGGGCGCTCAGTAATACCTTAACTAATGTGATATTAAAATGTGTTATAAATGACTTTATGACACATGAGAGCTGTTTTAACCACTCAATGATGATTTAAAGTAATATACAGTATATACCATAGAAAATGTTTAATTTGTCTTGTTGTCTTGCTAACATGCTATACGCGGCCATAATATGCGCAGGTTACACACTGTTATTGTAATTTATGCTGACACCGATACTCCTGCAAAGATCAGTGTATAAAAGTGTTATGTGCAGAAAAAAGACAAAAGAATGATGATAAGGGACGCCGCATATCTTACTTTGGGCAGATGTGTAAATGGCTTTCACTGCAGATGGCACATGAGTGAATGGGCACTTGAGAGAATTTGAGTAGATTTGATTCCTTTTGTAGACTAATTAAACAAAACAAAAAAAAAGATTGCATGACATGGTCTTGGTAAATTTCTCTACATGAACGATCGTACAGATGTAGGTACATTTGCACCAGCTCGCTAACAACTCTACACACCGGTGTGTTCTTGTTGACTGATTTTGACTGACTAACCAACATAAATAGAAAGTAAGAAGGTGTTTAGCAGTTGGTTAGAAGTTTTCTTAAAAGTTTGCATAGGAGAGCTGTTATGAACCACCGAAATGAGTGTAAAAACACCGTCTTGTTGACCAGATTTTGTTCTAAATGACGTCACACCCATTCATTCTTCAATTTTGTATGAAGCATATTTGGGTTTTTACTCTAATGTTGCCAATATTTTGCCTGGAAAAGATAAAAATGAAGCCCGAATATTTGAAGTCTGCTGTGGCTGAGAGAAAAGAGAATTGCTCATTCTTTGGAGTGAACTCAAGTTATTTTCATAGTATGAATATTTATGTCATATATCATATACGTCATCCATTGCTTTGCTCTTACTAGGTCTTCATAAACCATAATTTATGCAATGGAAGAAGCCAAAGTCATCAATCATGAATTCATAATCAATCATAACTTAGCATACTATGAGTACCCAGATGATGCACTTCTTTATCTGTTAAAACAGTGTGTGGAATATTGGACACTTCATGCACTCAGCACTTGCGGCTTGCCGTACGTAGCGAAAGAAGAGTTGTTACTGGGCTACGTTGCTGGTCTGACAAAATTTGTAATAATGGAAAATGTAGCAACTATTGAAACTTCTGCAAGGACAGCACCTTACAAATGTAAGTTGAATGTTTTATCATCACCCCATGCTGTATGAATATTTACATTGTTTAAAATACAAATGTTGAACTGAGGTTGAACTAAATCTAGCAGCAACACATTTCGTGCATTTGAAATGTCACTTCCGTCAGCTGTTAACGATGAATGCTTCTGTGCAGTAAAAAAAAAAAAATTAAGTGTTCCATTTGGGACAGTACTACACTTTGAAAATTCATACACTACATGGCTGAGTGCATAGTGTATATTGTAAGTACATGTGCATCAGTGTATAGTGCATCATTTGGGATGCAGCTCATGATTCATAGTAAATTAAATAATTTGTCTGTCGCTGAGCATGCCACAGTAACTCACGATGTTTGTTTCAGATGGCAAAATTGTGGCCAAAATTGTACAGTATGCACCGGGCTTAACATGTATCATGATAGGGTTAAGGTGCCCCAAGGCATTAAGGTACCCCGGGGCCCACTGTTCTGCAGAGCCCCTCTGACAGTCATCCAACATGTGCTTCACAGACAGCTTTCACTGTTGTGCACCGTCTCCGTGTTTATATCACCGTCTTCGCTGAACAAGTTTAGATGCGCTCCTCACACGAATGTCGCCGGGGGCGAATGAGGTGGCGGATAACGCGAATGGGGCCCCCCTGAGATTTGGGGGCCCCTGGGCTTCAGCCCGTGTAAGCCCGTGCATTAATGCACCGCTGACCAGGATGTAGTATTAGTGTGAAATAATGAACAGATGCAAGAAAAAGGAGAACAGGAGTGGTAGCCAAAGAGAGGACAACATTAACAAACACTCCAACAGAACTGACATAGTAACACATGACTGATGTGAGGTGGCAAAATAAATGTTTTAAGGAGAAGCCCTGCTAAAAAGACCAGCATGCAATTTCCATGCTCGTCTGGGCTGGTTATGCTGGTTAGTGCTGGTTTGTTGCTGGTGGACCAGCAGAGTCATGGTTTTCACCCACAAACCCTAGCTGGTGAAGCTGGTTGACCAGCATGGTCTTTCTTTTATTCCATCATCAGTTATTTTATTAAATAAATGAATTGGGTATTGTAATACTTTTTTTTTCTCCTTTTCTGATGATGTGCAATGGTTACCAACTTATCAGTACTGATGTATTTGATTTTATTGTAATAATTCACGAAAGGTACATAGTATGTTTGTCTTTTCTTGTGTACTTGTCTTTGTGTGTTATTCTTGCCAGTTTGGGACCAAAGAAACATTTCCATGAAAATGGACAATAAAGTTAAATTCAAATAGTTTAAAAGCCTGGTGGAGACACCAGCACACTAGCACCACATGCTGGGGGACCAGCACTTAAAACACATCATAAGCTGATGACTAGCAATGCTGGTCTTTTCAGCAGGGAGTAGCTTTGCTAATCTTTAAAATAATCCATCTCTCCTTCCTTCCCTTTCTTACAAACCTTGGATAGTAGCAAGTGGGTTGTTGCCAAGAAGAGCTTGGTTCATTCCTGTGTTAACTCTCCTCATCGTATTCCTGAGTCACACCAACAAATAACCACCCCCCAAAACACACAGACATCAAGGGAAAGGAGAAAGGAAGACAGGGAATAGAAAGGGAAAAAGAAAAAGCGTTTAGCATTTAGATTTAGTTAAGGGCTAAATAAGCAGTGCTAAAAGAACAAATCCTTTCAGAAGAAACATAAGCGAAGAAAAGCTTTTAGAATTTGCTTTTTAAAACAATAAAGTCTGCATACCTGCAGAAAAACACATCAGTCTCTCTATTTCTGTCTTAACATTATAAAACTACTCGGACCTTGGACATGAACATGAATAAATATGTGCCTTTTGTGTATCTTGAGTTGGATTGGACTATCCATATCTTCTTACATGGTAAATTTGGTTAAATTGGCCACTTTTTGACAGTATTTTAAAAAAGTGACCAGATTTACCCGAATTCAACTCTCAACACTTGACAATGACTGATTTTTTTTTTTTTACTGATTTTTTTTTGTCTTTGTGTGTGTGTGTAAGTGTATATTTGTGTGTAAGCACATAGACTCCGCCGGTTGTATTCACCTCAAACTTGCAGCAAAATCGGTGATGTAGTTAGAAACGTCACCGTTCTTTTTATGCCATGAACTGCAGATGACAAAACCAGACACACAAAAATACATTTGCGCACACACATACACTGCAATTAGCTACTGTTGCTGAGCCACAAAGAGTAAAAGGAGAGTTTTTCCAGTATTGTCTAAGTACTGAGTGTATTTGTGAATGTTGAAAAACTCACCCTGTGTTCAAGCTTAGTGTGCTGTGACTCGGTGGGGCAGGGCTGGTGTCATTACGGGGAGGTGGGGTCACAGGAGAAGGGGTGGAGCTTAAGGAGGGCCCACTTGGGGTCAAAGGGCCAACTGATGACATGGTTGTTACTGACAGAAAGAAGGAAAAAGAAACAGCATTCATCAATTATAATGTGCAACTCTCTACAAACTCTGTCCATACTTTTCAGAATTTAGCAATCTTTCTGTGATGAGCAAGTGTCCATGTGTGCATTCTACCTGCTGTACTGAGACTCGTCATTGTCTGGGACAGCCCTTGACTGGGCATCTGTAAAGAGGATGTGGGGTAAGATAGGAATATGACAGGTCAAAGCAGAAGAATGATGGATAGAGAATAATGGAGGGTTAGGGGGAAAAGAGGACAAGGAGAAGGCAGGAGTCAAACACTGCAAGGGATATGCTCTATTGTCCATGTCAAACTATTTAAAGTTGCTCAGTTATGCAAAACCTTGATTACAGAGAAAACTACTGACCTCACAAGTTAGTGAATACAGTACATGCCTCCAAGAAACAAGTAACAGAGGTTGAACCCCCCAATAGTATTATGACCTAGTTCTATGAATTGGCTACATAGGTAAGATTTAAAGGGAGAGTTCACCCAAAAATGAAAATTATGACATAATTGACTCATCTTCATGATGTTCCAAACAACATGAGGGTGAGTAAGCAATGACAGAATTTTAATTTTTGTGAGAACTATCCCATTAAGTATATTCCACATTAATATGGAAAGCAATGCAAGATGGGTGGAACCACATTTAGGAGTGAATGGGAAATGCATCATTATGGGAATGACTATTAATGTCTGCTCATGCAGGGTAAACCAGTAGTGTTATGGCACAGGGTTGTTTGAGATTGGGATATGGGCCAAGGGAGCAAGCCGGGTCATACCATGTGCGGGCTGTAGCAGGGGGGTTTGTGTGAGGTGGGCTGGGGTTGGCTTGGCATAGGAGGGGTGGTACTGGAGGGGTTAATACGTTTCTCTTTCTGTCGGCGGTTGCAGAACCAGACACGGATCACCTCCTTCTCCATGCTGAGCTTCTCGGCAATAAGCAGGATCTCCTCTGAGGTAGGCTTCTGGTTCTGAATGGAGAAAACACAACAAACTTCATCACATGTTTAGGATAGGATTGCTTAAAGCTGAAGTGTGTAAAAGTGGAAGTGGTATTAGGGAGGCCAGCAGGGGGTGCTCACCCTGCGGTCCTCATGCCCCAGTATAGTGACGGGGACACTATAATGTAAAAAAGCACCGTCTTTCGGATGACATGTTAAATCGAGGTCCTGACTCTGTGGTCATTAAAAATTCCAGGGCACTTTTCGTAAAGAGTAGGGGTATAACCCCGGTGTCCTTGCCAAATTCCCCCCATTGGCTCTTATCTATCATGGCCTCTTAATAATATCCATCCCTGAATTGGCTACATCACTCTACTCTATCCTCTGCACCAATAGCTAGTGTGTGGTGGGCGTTCTGGCGCACTATGGCTGCCGTCGCATCAATCCAGGTGGATGCAGCACACTGGTGGTGGTTGAGGAGATTCTATACTATGTAAAGCATTTTGAGTGCCTAGAAAAGCACTATATAAATGTAAAGAATTATTATTATTATTATTATTATTATTATAAATACTAAGACACAAGCGTCATCAAACAAAACTGCAAAAAGAAAAAATAATTATTGTATTCAAACAGAATTCCTGAACAATCTGGCATTGGTAGGACAATCAGATAGTCCCACATCAAAATGGCATGTCAGGCTGGTCGGAATGCTCAGACAAACAGAGCAGTGTTTTAGTGCTAGATAGATGGCTCTGCAATTTAAGCTGGGACACAAGAAAGAATTTTAATATTAAAAATAAAACTTCAGCATTAAGGGATAAATCACCCCAAAATTTTAATTCTCTCATAATTTAATCACCCTCATGTCATCCCAGATGTCTATGACTTTATTTCTTCTTATGAACACAAATAAAGACTTTTAGAAGAACATCTCAGCTCTGTAGCTCCTCACTATGCAAGGGAATGGGTACCAAAATTTTGAAGCTCCAAAAATCACATACAGGCAGCATAAAAGTAATCCATAAGGCTCCAGTGATTAAATCGATATCTTCAGAAGCGATATGATAGGTGTGGGTGAGAAACAGATCAATATTTAAGTCCTTTTTTACTATTCTCCTACCTGCCCAGTAGGTGGCAATATGCACAAAGAATGCAAATAGCCAAAAACAAAATAAGAAGAATTTGAAAGTGGAGATGTTTCTCACCGACACATATCATATCGCTTCTGAAGACATGAATTTAACCACTGGAGTCTTATGGATTTTATGCTGCCTTTATGCGATTTTTTGTAGCTTCAAAATTTTGTTACCCATTTACTTGCCTTGTATGGACCTACAGACCCTGAAATATTCTTCTAGAAATTTTTGTTTGTGTTCAACAGAAGAAAGAAAGTCATACGCATCTGTAATGGGATGAGGGTAAGTAAATGATGAGAGAATTTTCATTTTTGGGTGAACTATCCTTTTGGGGTAGCAGCAAGCACATATGAAAATATGTTTTGCAGTGGAAATGTAAAAATTGAGTCATGCTTTCTGACCGTGATGAAGCTGCGTTCCAGAGCAACACGGACGTTAGTCTCGATGCTGGTGCGTTTCTTCCTGCGGCGACCAGGCAAGCCATCGAACCCCATTGAAGGAGAGGAGAGAGCGCTGGGACTTGGCAATGTGCTGTCCATCGACATTGTCTCTGTGCAAACCAGTAACAAAAGCCTTAGTTACCACCTTAAAATGAGCATCTTTCTGTTTCTATCCAGTCCATGACATTTTGACAAAGTGAAATTCCTGTGCACTGAAACTTAATCTACAGCCAATTACTTTAATTAAATGACATTTCACCCTGTTTCGTAATGTTTCACAGTTGTTTATTGAAAAGGAATTTCACCTATGTTATTCATAAAGTTCACAATTCCTGTTTATGATTATATTCATATGCACAAATTATGAGTGTGAGAGGAATACTCTCTGTTTGACTGAAGGCTGTAAAACTGATTCTACCTGCGTCATTGAGCCACTTCTCCAACAAAGGTTTGAGTTTGCACATGTTCTTGAAGCTGAGATTGAGCGCCTCAAATCGAGAGATGGTGGTCTGACTGAAGTCATTCCCATAGAGCTTGCCCATGGCCAATCCCACATCACCCTGTGCAGAAAGTAATTCATGTTAATTTACAGGGACATAGACCTCTTTCGAGTGTGTTTGTGTGTATGTTTGTATGTGTGTGTACCTGTGTGAAGCCCAGCTTGATTCTTCTCTGTTTGAATGTGCGAGCAAACTGCTCCAGTTCCTCCAGGTCACTGGGCTCCTCTGGGTGAGAGGCCACCGGAGTCACTGTGTTCACACTGCTTTCCACAACCTTCTCTCTCTGCCAAAAATCAGACAGGCAAATACAAGACTCAAATATGCGCCCAATTTACAACATGTTTTGAGTGTGCTAGAAGACAGACTCCCAAATATCTGTGACTACCTGTGCTTGAAGACCAAATCTGGGTGGAGCGGCCAGCGGGCTTCCTTGGTTTTGCTGAGGTAGTGGAATTATATTTGGCGTTGATAGCAGCCCTGAAATGTACATTACCATAAAATTATAATAATTACCACTAAATCAAATCAGTCTGATATAAAATCTATATTGTCTAATCACAATTTCTTGGAAAGATAAAGCAACAAGTGGTACATTTGTGGTACAAATGAACACAAAGTAGTGGTGTGATACAAACTGTGAACAAACAGTTATAAATATAAGCACTCTCTGTACACAGCTTGGCCAGTCAGATTAGAAGACAGGAACAAACTGTTGTATAAACATCAATATGTATGTTCTGACTGGATGTGATTTTATTGCTTTCTGTGCAGAGAGACAAAATAAAACAAATGAAACTTGGAAACACACCTAGTTAGGACACAATTGCCGCTTTTCCACTATCGGGCCAGTGCGAGCCAGGGCTATCAACTGTTCAGCCAGGGCCAATATAGACTCGGATCTCAAGCTGTGAGACCAAAATCTATCTGCATGCCCACCATCGGGCCAAAGCATTGCCCTAAAACCCATCCTTTATACACCGCCCTGGTGCCAACATCACACACCCTGTCCATTTCACAAGCAGGAGGGAAACTCAAGCTGAGATATCAGACTCTGGAGACTAGCTAGCTATCGAAATGAACATGGATTTGTACTGTGCTCGCAATTTAAAATCCCCCCTCGAATCTGTACCGATGTGCACTGGAAACTGGCATGCACTGGCAAGTTCGGCGATAATATGCTTAATCCCGTTTTCGTTCGGCAGATGCCTCGTCGATCTGATGTTGCACATTTTCATTAGCTCAAATATTCAGAAGAGCCCTGATTTTGTCTACTGAGCAGTACCGACGATTCTCCATTGATTTGTTGAGGTAAGCTTGTAGTTAGATATGAAAGATTTGGAAACGAATATCTTGGTACTGAAACCTCTTACCTAACTCCGCCTTTGATATTGACCCCGCCTTAATCCTAGTTGGCCTTATTTGCCCCAAGGGTTATTGGCGGGCCAAAGGCTATTGGCCATTGGCCCTGAGGAAACCCCGAGGAGGCAGATGAAGTCCCGGAAGTGAAAGTGGGAAGACAAATGCCCTTGGCACGCACTAGCACGCCGTCATTTGGCCTGATAGTGTAAACGTGGCTAATGTAAGAACAAGAAGAGTAAATGCTAAAAATACTATAATTCGATGATTCATAAAGTTTATCATGTGTCAGTAGAAAGTCACCTTGCTGCCCTTGCTGTGGTAAAAGAAACTGTGCGGGTGAAGGCAGAGTGTGTCCTGGAACAAGGACTAACTGCTGCAGCTGCAACAACTGCTGAATGTCCTGAAAGAGAGAAGAGAGACAGAGAGACAGAGAGAGAGAGAGAGAGTGTGGCTGAAAGGATATTATGGTATCACTGTAAGAGTAAAAGCAAAATTTCTTGAACACTATGACTTGTGGATGTGTCATATCAGTTTCATGGACTCTTTTCACAGACTGTTAAGACATGTCTGCCTTATTTACTGTAGATCTATCAAACTTTTTATATTTTACATTTTTTAATTTTAGTGTAATTTAGTTTACATTTTTTAACATTACTTTTTGTGTTATATTACCCTAGCATAATTTTTTTTTTAAAGTCACCACTATTGCGATGGGATTTCTAATATAGCTGCAGAGGCAGTGACAGTAAATTTGGCATCTTTCTTTCTTTTGAAAGCTGCATCTACCACTCTCTATTTTTTATCTCTTTTGTAAAGTTGTGGAAAGGTAATAGTGGATTGTTTCTTTTGCTCTTGGAGCAAATGGGAATGCAAAAATAATATTTGCAAATAAAATAATGATATGGTCTCCCATTCACTGCTATAGAGGTTTACCTCACTAAAGTTTACTTCCGCCTTCCAAACCCGGAAATGTGACAAGGGTCCCTTCACATTAGATGTGTTTGACTTGAACTGCGTCTTGCTTTACTGATCGGCGAGATTTGCCGGTTGCAGTCAGGGGGGAGTTCAAAGAGAGCCGTCAAGCACTTTACACTTGTTCTAAACCTACATCAGTCACGAAATTGCATCGGATCGTGCGATGTTCGCTTTCTTTATTGCAAACGAAGTGGAATTCAGATAGACAGAGGTTTTATTTTACATATAATAACCAGAAACATCATTTATTTGCAAAGGTTATTTGCGGCTTAATACAGTGCCTGCTGTGTGTACAAGAAGAAAGTAAAAAAAAGCCTATAATTTTAATACCAATCAAAAAGTCAGTATTTTTATTCATTTTGAATTGTTTTTATGAATAAACATGATATTACTATGACAAACATAATATAACATGATATAAACTTGAGGTTCTGTTATAAGAACACAGATTTGTGAGAGTTTTATGCAACAGAAAGTGTCAGAATAAACACCTTTTTACTATTCCTACCATAGATTGACATAGCAGAAGTAGTACGAGTAGTATGTGTAGTATGCCATTGCGAACTCAGCCCATGAAACACACGTCACCATTTTCATCGGTGAGTCTGACCAATCATGTATAATCGATGTCGTAATCAGTGCACCTGCTCTGGAGAAACTGCACCGGCTGAGCCAGACGGCTGGTCTCGAATCGTTCTCCTGGTACTTTGATGGCATATGTCACGGTAGCGCGGCGGTGTCTAAAGTCAGTCAAAATTTCTAACCGACATGCACTGCTTGATCGGTCTGCGCAGCGCTGCATGAAGTCAGAAACACCTATTGCCTTCCTATGACTACCTTACACAGGTGTGCTGCTCGGTGATATGATTGACTGTACCTGGGCAGTGAGCTGGATTGGCTGAGAAAGAGGGAGTTGGTGATGAGGAGGCGGGACAGGGGTGGCAGTTTGTTCTTGTGTGCTCTGGGATTGGCTCTGTGACTGTGACTGAGCTGCCTGCTGATTTGCATGCTGCTGTGCTTGCTGCTGATTGGCTGCATGGGCCACATGCGACTGCTGCACAGCTGCTGCAAGGAGCTGCGCATGCTGTAAGAGCAGCTGTTGCTGTGCAGGCAAGAGTGCAGTCAACTAGAGAGAGAGAGAGGGAGCAATAGAGATAGAGAAAAATGTAATAAAAGTAAAAGTTAGAGGGTTAGTTCTCTCAAAAATGAAAAGTATGTCATCATTTACACAGCCTCATGTTGTCTGCTTCAGTCATCTTTCACTTTCATTACATCTTTTCCCCCCCCATACAATAAAAGCAAATGGTGACTGAGACTATCATTATGCCTAACATCATCTTTTGTGTTCCATGGAAGAAAGAAAGTCATAAGAACAACATGAGGGTGAGTAAATGATGACAGAATTTCATTTTTGGGAACTTTAAAAACAAAGGAGTTGAAAGGAAGCACATTGAAGGCAAGCAAGCAAGATCATGTTGGGACTGTAGTATATACACATAAGCACTAAAGAGTAACTGCGAGAGAATAGCAAATGAATATATCTTTATTAGCGTAGTAGTCTCACCCCTGCCAGCTGGCCACCCGTTAGCATTAGCTGTGTGTGAGAAAGGGGCGTCTGAGCGTGTGTAGTTTGTACATGAGCAGGAGACATCTCACAACAATCCTCTACCTTCATCTGAAGCACAGAGACAAAGACAGGTTAATAATGAATTAATGGGCTATAAAAAGGCAGGACAAGGCATGTTGATTGAGGGTAATAAAAATGTATGTAATTTTTTCTGTTAAAATTCTTCTCGTATCCCAGCTTAATATGCAGAGCCAACTGAATGTAAGCCATATTTAGATCGAAAACATTGGTCTGTTTGTTTGACGGGACTATCTGTTTGTACATGCAAGGGAAGATGGTGGGAGTTACCGGGAATCTGCTTGGAAACGGATTATTTTTTCAATTCCATTTGGTAATGCTAGTGCTGCAGAAATTACACACTTCAGCTTTAAAATTGGAGTCATAAAGTGACCATGTTGAAAAGACTAACATCACTGGTCACCAGCGTGTATGTTAATCTTTAGATGCTGGTTCCCAGTATGAGATGTTGGGTGTGCTAGTATCTCCATCAGGCTTTTTAACTAGCGTAACCAGCAAGACTACCTAACCTAAATTTCATAAGAAAAACTATGTTGGTTGATTTTTTTAACTATGCGGTTCCACCAGCTAGACCACCAAACCATCATAAACCAGCCTGAAATTCATGCTGGTCTGAGTTGTTTTTCAGCAGGGTATGTTATAGTGCGTGTAATAGAATGCTAGCGGATGTTGATATTTTGCATGCCAAACTTTCTAACAAGCCTAGTTAGGAAAAAGGTAAGAACTATTAAACTCTTGTTCGAAAGGATTTCACTCTTTTTGGCACCAATCTGAGATAATTTCAAGATTCACTTGAGCCAATTGTTTTCCATGCCCAGGGATTTTAATAGGCATCACTCACAAAACTTGGAATTTGCAGATCTGTATGTAAATCACACAGAATAAGTAGCGCAGAATAGAAGCTAATACATTCACTCACCTTGGTGCTACTGCTCAGTGTGGGAGAAAGGGAGAAAGGGTTGATTTTCATTGGCTGAAACTGTAGAACAAAAGCACATTGACCACATGACTTATTTTTAATCATCCTGTGTCCAGATTAAAGGCAATGTTTCCTTTCACCTAATATCACTTACCTGGTTATTAGAATCTGAGCCATTTCTCTCTGAGTCTGAGAGACAGATAGATAAACAAAGAGAAAGAGGTTAATGTGAAGACAAGTATGTCTTAAGTCACATTGAGACATACTGTATGTGAGAAAACTGTTAATTACAGATTCAAAAATATAACAACGCTGCACCTGTGCTCTCCATCGGAGAGTCTGCTGCTGGATTCTCAACCTCTATTGGTTTTGACATCCTGATATCTGTAAAAAAAAACACACACAAAAAAAAAAAAAAAAGTGAGAGAGAAAGAGAGAGAGAGAGACATTGAGTCATTGAGTCATTGCTACAGGCCAATGCGTTTCTTTTGACGCACTTTATAAAGCACTGAATAGATGATAACCAGGGAGAAACTTTAGTGAGGAAAGAGTCTCTGAAACTGATCACAAACTGCAGGAATGTTCAAATAAATTACAATTATCATACTTTAACATTTGTCTTATTTTTTTCCATATCTGATACTATATCCCCTGCACCCTTATTTAAACACCTAAACCTATTTCAAATTTAAAGAGCAAGGCAGTTTTGATACTGTAAGGAGGCGGAACAAATATGTTATGTTTGGAATAAAAATGATGCACAAATGCACAGATTTTTAGATGATAAAAGTGTAGAGTAACTTTGGTTCTAGGTTTCATTCTCAAACAAGTGGAGTCTGGCATGATTAAACAAACAGCTAATAGTTATTATGTCATTACAGATGTGTCATTTCATGTTTAAATGTAAACGGGCCCATGGGACTGTCCCAGTAGGGTCTCTCAGCCAAAAGAGAGAGAGAGACAGAGCGTAAATTAATATGTTCATTTTATATATTATAGGAAACCTAATAAAATTATTAAGAATGAGTGTTTTTGCAGTGTTCTGGCCTACATTAAACTACAACCAAATAATATTATCACAACATGTTTTAAATATAATATAATATAATATAATATAATATAATATAAATTCTATACTAAGTCAGGAACACATATGTACACACACGTGTATGTTTCTGATAAGGATTAGGGATATAAACTCTGTATCAAAAAGAAACTCAAATAGACATGCATAAACACACACACACACACACACACACACACACAGAAACACACTCACTTCCCTTTTGTGCAAAAATGCAAATAAGACCAACGACTGACTAATAATATCACCCACCTGCATATGCCGCTATCTCTCCAGCTCATCTCTATCTGTCTCCCCCTCAACATTCACACTTCATCCATTTCTCACTCTTTCACCATTCATTTCATCAATATTTCATTCCTGCCTATTACATTAAACAACAAGGCCTTTACAAGTTACTGATAATTACTTTCAGACTCACCTAGGGGGCAGTAGAACATTTTGGTTCTCAGACTTTAACAATGTGTAAAAACGCTTGTATCTTGATTTATTCGCAATAATCATTAAAATCCCAGAGAAAGTTAGACAGGAAACCAGATTTCTACCAGATATCTATTGGGTAACGAATGTAAAAACCGCCAAAAAGCTGAAGAATTACCCACTTCCTCTGACAATTAAATCCAGAGTCCAACCACAGTGGCTGATGTAAGGAAGTAAAAGGAAAGGAAAGCCCCTCTCAAGTCCCTTCAGGGAGCTGGCCATATCTGCAGATTGAATAATGAGTTTTGGGTTTCCACAGAACTGTCTGCTGGGAATATGGTGCCCAAAAATTTTAAGATTTTGTCATACTCAAGTTCTGACTGTTTTGTGAGTTAATTTGGGTCCATTAAAACATATTAGAGCAGTGGTCTTCAAAAAGGCATGAGCATAATTTTTTACATTATTAAGTAAATGTGCAGTTCATAATTCATATGAAGTTAATATGAAAAGATGTCTGATGGTTTGGTGTGAATGTCTCACTTCCCTCTCTGTTTCCCGTAAGGCTGGGGCAAACACAATGTGTTAAACCAAACCTTTACTGTTGGGCCGGCTATTAATATTCACACACACAGACACACATGATTGAATGTTGAAAATGCTTATACAGTAGCTGACACACACAGTTCTATTTCTTACTCAAATTTAACAATACTCTGGACTTCTCCATTTTATAACTTCTGTATTGAAAGATTACAGTAAACTCAGACATCTATTCTTATTATAAATCCAAAATAATTATGCTTACACACTGCCTCCAAATACCTGAAATTATTTCCAAGTGAAATTACTGTCATGCACCGCAAATTGAGGATAATATCTCAATTCCGAGTTAGGACAGAGACACGAGTAAGTTTTCTCGAAATTTTGCCTTGTGTCTGTTACCCTGAGGAGGGACATTAAAGGCTCATTGCCAGTAGTCAATCACTTATTGTTAAAGCCACTTTACATTTTACATGATTCTTCAGTGCTTAAAGCTAAAATAAGATTGCCACTTTAACATGTCCTTATTACAAGAATCAGGGCAATCTCAAATTTCCATCACAGAATGAATGAGCCTCTCGCTCTCTCCATTCTTCCATCATTTGGCTCAGCAAAACTTGTTCTCATTTAGCGTCATATTAATGATATAAATGTGTCTTTACGTCTTCTGACGCCTGACTAATCAGTGTTCTGACTGCTGATCTCTCTCACAATTTACAATGTTTGAAAGGCCAAATAATCACTTATACACCGATCAACCACAACATTAAAACCACCTGCCTAATATTGTGTTGGTCCCCCTCATGCTGCAAAAAAAAGAATCACCAACCCACATCTCAGAATAGCATTCTGAGATCCTATTCTTCTCACCACAATTGTACAGAGTGGTTATCTGAGTTACCGTAGACTTTGGGTGCATCTCATTCAGCTCCCTATTTCAGTAGTCAGGGCACCGATCAGGGAGTCAGCCATTTTTAGGGCTGTCCCATTCTCAAAATCTTTCCAGTGCACTAAAATGTTTGCTCCCTAAAAAGTCCCACAATGCACTGTAAAAACCAGGGAGCATCGTTGCTCACTATGTTCCCTTACCGGAAAAAATGTCATATCATTAGATGATGAGCACAAAAATAAAACTATGAAGTCCAAGCCTTGTTTTCTGTTTAAAAGAGATATTGTTTGAAATGTATTTAATTCATAATTACCAAGTGAAACAATCTTTTTAATATTTCAGTTGTTAAAAGAAGGTTTAAAACATTCCTATATATTTTTATTTCTTTATTTATGCCATTTATCAGTTATAAAATACTGAACATTTGAATATCTTCAATGAAAATGAACGATAGTGTCATTTATACAGTGGTAGTGCTGATTAATAACAGCTGCGCTTGAATGCGCGAGCTCGTTAACTGCAGGTGACTGAGTCATAATTGTCCCAATGTTCAGTGGATGAACACCCTTGCCAGTGCCCAAATTCGTGTTCACAATACTGATTCGCAACATAGGGAGCTAGGGAGCTGATTGAGACACAGGGTTTGTCAGTTCAATCCAGTCTGGCCATTCTCTGTTGACCTCTCATCAACAAGGCGTTTACGTCCACAGAACTGCCGCTCACTGGACGTTTTTTGTGTTTGGCACCATTTGGAATAAAATCTAGAGACTGTTGTGTGTGAAAATCCCAGGAGATCAGCAGTTACAGAAATACTCAAACCAGCCCGTCTGGTACCAACAATCATGCTACGGTCCAAATCACTGAGATCAAATTTTTTCCCCATTCTGATGGTTGATGTGAACATTAACTGAAGCTCCTGACCCGTATCTGCATGATTTTATGGACTGCACTGCTGCCAAACGATTGGCTGATTAGATAATCACATGGATGATTGTTGGTACCAGACGGGCTGGTTTGAGTATTTCTGTAACTGCTGATCTCCTGGGATTTTCACGCACAACAGTTTCTATAATTTACTCAGAATGGTGCCAAAAACAAAAACATCCAGTGAGCGGCAGTTCTGTGGACGGAAATGCCTTGTTGATGAGAGAGGACAACAGAGAATGGCCAGACTGGTTTGAACTGACAAAATCTACAGTAACTCAGATAACCACTCTGTACAATTGTGGTGAGAAGAAATTGCACTGGGTTGGTGCAATTTTGGCAGCACGAGGGGGACCTACACAATATTAGGCAGGTAGTTTTAATGTTGTGGCTGATCGGTGTAAATATCAAGTTGAAGAAATGGCATAATTTTTTTTACCCCATATATACCCATAGCCCTTTTTATCAAACTCATTTTAGCAAGCACATCCATTTTACTCTCAGAGTATACCGGCACCCACTATTATAGCACAGTTCAGCACTCAAGCAAAGCAATTGTCCTATGAACTGTCTTTTGAATGTGCAGCTGCAGATAGTTTGGAGCTGGGGAAGGGGGCAAACCCCATGAAGTACTTCACATCAGGTTTCCCAGAGGTTCCCTCACACTTCCAAATCTATAATAATTCCTTTGGCTCAAGCGACCAGCTCATAACTAAATATACATAATGGTACATCCAGAAGGCCACAGTGTCATAACCTGAAGCTTTTATGTATGTGATACCACATATTTAAGTTGTTGTAATGCACATAAAAGCCAAAGAAGCTGAGCTCTCTATTTAGGAAGATACAATTTCAGTTTTGTGTATGTTTCCTGATATTAAAATGTTGTCATTGATTACTGTAGTATTGACCTTAATGCAGTATTAATTGAATGTCATTTTGAGGACTTTATAGCATAAGTTAGAAGACCAGCAATAATATAAAATGCTTTGCAAAAGTCATATTATTACCTTTTATTATTAATTCTCTCATTTTATGAATTACAAAACCTTCATTAAATGCAGTTCTCAAACTCAAAACTCTGTTTGGGAATGTGGAAATCTGGATTTTAGAAGAAGAAAAATGGATGCTTTAAAGTGCAGGGAAATACTGCAAGAGAATCTGTTACAGCCTTGTTAATAATTGCAGCCTGGGAGGAAGTTTGTCTTTTAATAGGTAATGATCTCAAATAATGTCCTATAATGACCTAGTTAAAGCCAAGATTTCAAGTCAAATTCAAATCTGTGGCAATATTTGAAAATTGCATTTCAAGCTCATTAACCTAAAAAGCCTCAAGCAAAATCACACTAAGTTAGCACACACTTGGTAAAAAAAAGATTTTGGACACTTAACCCTTGTGCAACCTTTGGGGCATTTTTGTCTTTTTCATTTTTGTTTCTTTCTATCATTTTGGCTGTGTTAATGTCAACGGCATACATTTTGCCAAAGGTGTGTATTTTTGGGGGAATTTTGATATTTCTACCTCAGTTCCTATAGCACATCTATAATACACTGTGTACACAAAATAGTTACACTCAGGACCTTAAGGACAAAAATGTCCCCATTGAAACCCATTAAAACGGCAATATTTGATCCCAAGGCCATTAAAGCATAAAATCATGAATTCTATGATATTATGCTTTTATTCTGGAGCCCTGGTTTCAAAATGTAAATTGTTTATATTTTCCACCAGATGGCGCCATTTTTCCTCATGTTTAGCCTATGGAGCAAATACATGATTTTTTTCTATTTTCTGTTTGCTGTATTATAGAGCACTGCAGGCCAGTTGAATAAATGATGCAGCTAAAATTGTGTGGGTGTGTTGGTATGGATGTCAAAGTGTGTTTTGTATGTGTGTATTGAGAAATTTGTGTGTGTGTGTGTAAAAAACAACAGTGGCTTTATGTAAACAAACTGGCATTTAAAGGGTTAAAATCCTGAAACTGAATGAATATTTGGTAGTTATAATCAGGACTGATGTTGGTTAAAAAAAAGGACCTCTGAGTAACTTTTTTAAATCGACGCGCAAGGGTTAAACCACACTTAATATGTGTCTAAATACTTTTTGGAGCTTCTGTATATGTAAGAATACTGCAAAATGTGTGGATTGAAAACTTATCCAAAGAGCATATTTTTTTTTTTTTTATAACAATTAAATTTTTTAACAAATGTAAAAAAAAATATTAAACAATTAAAATAAACTAATAAAATAATTGCATACAAAATAATTGCAGTAGATTAAAATACTTTTGAATTTCAGTGCTTTGAAATAAAAATATCAGAGAACCACATTTCAATATAACATGTGATTCAGTAAACTGAGAGGATTAAGGATCCGATTACTTCTGCAGGCACTGTATCATAAACTCCTCTCTCTCTAGCAATAACAGAGAAATAAACACTTAGAAGTTAATTACATATTGTCTATATTATCTTTATTTATTTTTTTGAAATTCCAGCAAAACTTTTGCAGAAACAGTTCTTTCTTTCGTATTCTCTCAGCAGACCTTCTTGGTTTGATGACCTTAAAATGCACCTGACACAATTCTCTGCATTTCTAATCAATCCATCTATTAAATTAAGAAAAGACAAACCTGACAACTGCATAGATGCTCTAAACACATACCTGGCAACCACAGATGGGAATAGTCCATAGATGCAACAGGACCGGTCTTTGTCATGTTGATTAATATGTGTGTACTTGTTCAGTGAGGTCCTTTCTGCGTGTCTTCCTCTCATACATGCACACACTTTTTCTTTCTCTCTCTCTCTTTTACTCTGTCAGTGTGTGGCTGAGAAGGAGGAACAAACTGATAACAAGTAGGGGGGAACTCTCCACTCCTCCTTCTCTCCTCCCTCCGTCACCTCCTCTCTACGCTATACCCACCCACACTTCCACCCCCTCCATGCCCACTTCCTGACCCTTGAGAGCAAGCAAGGACTGGGTCAGAGTAAACGCGCCACTTTTAGAAGAACACGATTTTGAAAACATTTTAGACTTGCGAGTGTGTTACGGGTAATTTCATCAGCCACATATCAGACAGGGTATGTAATGTGCGTGTTTGTGAAAAAGAGAAAACAGTGGTAAAGAGGAACAGCAGAGACAGAGGGCAAGAAAGTGTTCGGGACTGTGAGCGAGTAAAGGAGGAAGTACTGTACAATGGTGGGCTGAAGAGTGGGGTCACAAGAAGAGAGAGAGGTTGAGAGAGGTTTGGAGTGGGAAGACAGCGATGAGGAGTGAGAGATGAAAGAATAAACAGATCGAGTGATAGAGGTGAAAGGAGGGGGTAGAGTTGTGCCGCTGGAAAGTGCTGGGGTTGCAGGAAAGAGTCACTCATGAGCCCTTGTGGTGACATGCTGTCTCTCTCGCACAACCATTTTCACTCCGTATCTCTACTGTATATCGACACATCTGTACAACACAAGCCTCCATCAGAAAATACAAAATGAGGACACTTGCTCACACTGCTTTTTTCCAACCTCACACGTCCACACTGGTGAATGAATCACCCTGTAGGAACCCAAAACAAAGCCAAGAAAGCAAAACAACCTGTAAAGACTGCATACATGTTGTAATTTTAAAAAGTATTATCTCTGCAGCAGGAAGAAGGGATGGGTTAGAGGCTTTTTAGATGCTTTTTCAGACTCTGCATTGTCTGAAAATAGAAATGCCCAAACTACATGCACAGTACCAGACAAAAGTTTTTACATGCCTACTGTTTCTTTATCATTACAATTTTCCACATGTTGAAAAAAGTCATCAAAACTATGGATTAACACAAATGAATGTATGTGGATTATTTACTTAAATCAGAAATTGATTATATTTAAGCTTCTTCAAAGTAGCCATCTGTAGCCATTATAGCTTTGTACACTCTTGGTATTCTCTTAACAAACGTCATGAATAAGGAACCTGACATGCTTTTTAAATCACCATTTGCCTCTTTTTCCTTTCTCTAGCTGTTACATCAGTCCATCATCATTATTATTGGTCAAACACCCTAACACTATGAGCCTAAATAGATGATAATTCTATTCTGAACATGTATATTATGATCGTATTATTAGAAAGCATTTTTGCTATGGGCCTGTATCATATTAAGAAACAAAGCTATTTTTATAATTTATATTTACTCTTATTTAATGTAAGTATTATTGTAGCCACTTTTTCTTATTTAAATTTCTAGTGAACTAATACTGGCAAAAACTACATTATAGTGAACAAGTAATGGTCAAAAGAGTGGACACATTTGACTGAATGTATGTTTCTCATTATCCTTAAGATCTTTTATTCTAAAGACTCATAATTAAATGCTTAAAATTAGTTTTCTAAATTGCCATTGTATGATTGTCTTTATCGAAAACAAACTTTTTCAGATATACAGTGTGTGTGTGTGTGTGTGTGTGTGTGTGTGTGTGATTTGTTAACATTAGTTAACTACATTAGTTAACATGAACTAACAATGAATAGTTTTACAGCATTTATTAATTTAAACATATACTAATTGTTAAAATCAAAGTTTTATATGTTAACGTTAGTTAATGCACTATGAACTAACATGAACTAACAACAAATGTATTTTTGTAACCGTACATTCTAAATGATTAATAAATGCTGTAAAAAATATATTGTTCATTGTTAGTTCATGATACCTAATGCATTAATTAATGTTAGCTATGAAACCTTATTGTAAATTGTTAATGGATAATTTGGGATGAATAGTGAAGGAAAAGCAGTGAGATGCCCAGCATACTTCTTCAATACTGCTGAATTAGCATTTAATCAAAACATTAACATTTATTAGTTTTGTCAGATGCCGAAAGAATCATCAGTGTTAAAAGTGCTGTAAGACAAAGTTTTAAAGTTGGTCAGAAAATGTAAAGTCAACAGATTGTATTCCATATTGTAGAAAGTAGAAAAGAAAATATTTTTAGGAAAGATTCACAAAAAAAGATAAAAAATAAAATTACCATGAACAATATGTAATTGCTAATTACTTCTGTGGATTTTAGAGACAGCTGGCTAAAATGATTTACAGTCGAAGTCCAAGAAATATACCAGTAGGTAAGATCTTGCAATACTTCATGTCTAACACGAGGAGGCAGCATTGCCCCATTTACCATTGTGAAGACTTCATCAATCTCCTTATTGAAAAGTGATTCAGTTTCCGAACACTCCAATTTATCAGTAAAAATCATGTGAAATATGTATCTTCATGTTGGAAGTCAAGTTTAGATTGGTATAAGTGTAATATACAGGACAGATGCACACACTACCAAGCCCCTATGAGAGTTCTGCTTTTATTAATTGCTGCTCTCTATAGCCTGTATATGCTTCTTCTTTATTTGCTTTGGTAATATGTACTGAAATTAATATGTATTGAAGTATGTCATGCCAATAAAGCAATATGAATTACATTTTTATCTATTTTTCTTTATATATCTTATTAAATATATTCACTGTAACTATACATATATATATAGAGAGAGAGAGAGAGAGAGAGAGAGAGAGAGAGAGAGAGAGAGAGAGAGACGGTTGTTATACTTTGCAGATTTTAAGCACTAGTACGACTTGTAGTATTTTACAAAGAAGGCAACTTGTTAGGTTCACTGTCATTGACAGCCTGTATGTGTGTTGTGCATCTTACAGGGTGACAGTTTATGACCTCAAAGTTCAGACAGCACAGACACAGTATGTCACAGGGGTCCCAGGCCATTTGGCTGCCCCATCACCATACAACATGGTTTCCATAGAAACAGCACTGCTAAGGGCATCCTTGTAATAACTGCAAATGAGAGATGAGTAATAAAGGGACTGTCCACCCAAAAACAAAAATTCTGCCATTATTTCACATTCATCGCATCTTATTTCCATTCAATAACAGTGAATGGTGTCATTCTAACATTCTGCCTAATATCGTATACAGAAGAAAAAGTCATACGTGTTTAGAACAACATGAGGGTGAGTAAATGATGACAGAATTTTCATGTTTTTCAGTTTTCACTATCCTTTTGACTACATTTATGACATTAGTTTTAGTTTGTGTGAGCCCAACTAATGAGTGAATTGAACAGGAACATCTCATGATCCACCTACAAATATGCCTCCATAGTCTGAATGATCTAGTATGTTTTCATCTATGTTAAACTCTCTCTCCATGTTTATCTGATCAGCTGTCTGTTTAAGAGAGTGAGCCACAGGCCTCAAGAGAGTCATCAATCTTATATCTGTCACAGCTCAGAGCCTTATGTGCTTGTTTGTGTGTATGTGAGTGATTGGATACTAACTATTTCACACAGCAAATACTCTTTGCCCCGCTGACACAATCACGTTTACTTGAACACAATTACTTCTTAGTCTTTCATACTGATAAAGTTTTGTGTGTAGACACTTTATTGCTCTCCTTTCTTTTCTTCAAATAATTCAGGCCGACCTCCACTCCTCTATGAACAAATCACAAATGCCCATTCTCTTCACCTCCAATTTGCTCCTCCAGCTGTTAAACTATCAGCACTTCCATTAACATAATGACTGAAATACTGTCTTTAAACTGTTGTTAGTTGTTCGCTCTTTCTTTCAATCTTTCTCTCTTTTCTCCCTGCTGGTCAGCAGACACTGTGACATCACTGGACACTGTTCTGCACTGTGATTGGTCACTGGCCCACGTTGCCAGGCAACAGCAGTGAAAGGTCTCTGGTGTGTGTGTGTGTGTGTGTGTGCATGTGTTTGTCTGTGCTTATGTGTATGTTTTGCCTCTGTTACAGACAGTGAAATGCTAAACGGAGAGAGAAACACTATTCTGCTGATAAGTTTTCCTTTCTGAAGTGGTGCATTTTTTGTGGTAATGTGAGAATGTTTGGTAATTTTGTGTGTAATTTCCACTTAAATGAAGTTGTGCATATTTAATATTAAGTCTAATATTATTGTGTGAAGAGATATGTGTGTTTAAATGCATGTGTGTGTGTGAGAAAGAAATAAAGAGAGAGAGAGAGGGTGTGTGTGTGTGTGTGTGTGTGTGTGTGTGTGTTTGTGTGTGTGTCTGGGGAATTGGTGGTTATTGTTTTTGACACAGACCCTCATATTTCTGCATCGATCGATTCCTCTGACTCCCGACACAACAATAATCGCACACTCTCGCGCCTCTTTATATCAGCAGCATTATTACTGTGTAGAGAGGTAAAGAGGGAAATAAGGGGAACTGAGAAGAATTCATACGGCAAAACGAAAGAGAACGCGGATAGCAGGAGAGAGTTACTTGAGAAAGAAGCGCACAGTGGGAGAATTGATAGTAAAATCTCATGAGGAAAGAAAAGGACAGGAGGAGATGAAGAGAGAAGGGGAAATAAATAAAAAACTTGGAAGATAAGAATATAAAGTAGAAGGAAGCTAAAGAGTGTTTCCAAGCCGGCACTTTGTGTCACTACTAAAGGCTGGCCAAACTGAACTGAAGTATTTATTTGTATAATATTGCACCAAACTGACAACCTTCAGATGTTATGGAGGAGAGGGGGTCATCAGGAACAAGCCACTGCAGTATAATAAAAGAAGAGTATTACAAGACAGAAGATGAAGGATTCATCCCATCTTTTTCCAATAAAAGAAGAAATTAGGGGTTGAATTGGGGAAGACAGTGGGGAAGAGGGTACAACAAAGGAGATAACACACAGAAAGTGTTGTTTTAGAAGGATGAGGAATAGATGTTATTACGTTGACAGCAGCATAATGACAGAGTGACTCTAGAGTTGTCACATGTACAAGAACAAGTGCACATTGATGGAGGAGAAATACAAACACACGTTCACACTTACACTGTCAAAGTCAGTGTGAAATCAAATGGACCTTTTTTTACTTTAAAGGAATAGTCACATAAATTCACAAAAGAATATTTAGACATCCCTCGTTTATTAAAACAAAATGTGAATTGAAAGTGAATGTGTTCAGTCCATAAACTTTAAAATACACACAGTTTTCAAAGTATAGCCATAAGACATAAACAATATAATGCATGTGTTAACATGGTTATAGTGCAACACAATCAAGGATTTTACGGCGTTTACTAAAGGGTTTACCAGCCTTACATTGTCAAGATGTAATATTGGCTATAACTTTACACAGATAAGGTTAGTAAGATATTTTATCACACTCAAATCATGTTAACATGTATAATGTTTACGTCTTGTTGGAATACTTTTGAAACAGTGTGTATTTTGATATTTTTTAACTGGCTCCATTCACTTCCATTTTAAGTGCCTTCCTGTAACCTTGATTTTTGCTTTTTTTTTTTTTTTTTTAAATAAACAAGGTATGAGTCTAAATTATTTTTTGGGTAAACACAGATGCTGTCAATTGAGCTTAACTTGTATTGAACCCGGAATATTCCTTTAAGGTACGTTGCTGAGCTTATTGTTTATGTTTAATTTTGTTATTCCAAAGAAAAATTCTTTACTTGTTGTTCCTCTGAAATGATTTATTTGATGTCAATTGGGACTATTGGATAATTGTAACCAATCCTCATATGTATTTAGATATTCAGGCAGATTTAGAATGATTTCGCAAACTCGTATTCAGATTTGGCTCCATTTTGGTTTGTAACGGCCACCTGTCACAATCCAATCAATTCCCAATGACTAAAATAAAGTCCAGCCTGAAATTTCTCTCATTGAATATCCTGTTTCACTTGGAAATATGTCACATTACAGAAGTAAAACTGTTGCTCTACAAGCGCTCTCTGAATTGAATGGAAATTGAATTTATATCCGTTTCAATCTTTTCTGCTAGTATCAGTGTTGTGGCAGTCAGTAGAAATCCAGTCTAGATTAAAAGGGATTCATTTACAGTTTCAGGAATAATTTGACCTTTAACCTCCCTGTCACCCTTCGCCTCCTTTGTCCAGTGCGCCCTCCATTTCTTCCTTCACACTGCCTCCTGTCTGTCATTCTTACTCATCACTATTCTCACTCACCCTCCATCTTTATCACAACATCCATCTTTCTCTCTCCCATAATCCCCCTCTCCTTCCCTTCCCATTCCCCCTTCTTTCACTTCTCATCCCGTTTTGCTTCCTAAACTACATCTCTCTTTATTTCTCTCTCTCTCTTTGTCTATCCATCCATTTCCCTCTGCCTGTTCTTACCTCTTTTATTGTTTAATTTCATTTCCTTTTTATGCCCCACTTGGCCATCTCTCTCTGAATCCATCCTTGTCTGTGTGTTTGTGATAATAACTAAAATACATTTCTTACAAATTTCATTACAAAATTAGTTTCTTTCGCTATTATTTCTTTCACTCCTCCTGAGCACAGAGAGATATCAAAACCTACTTGGTGCCGGCACAGGGGACCCGTATCACATTTGGGGAAAGGAGAGGAGGACTATGAGATGAAGAGAGGGAACGAGAGAGGGATAGAGGGGGTAGGGGCTCTACTGCTGTTAGATGGGGATGGGAGGGTAGGAAATCAGTGGCTAGCGGAACAGCTTTTCACCTATCTTTCTCTCTCTCTCCCCCCCACTGCTTTGTATTCTGTGGAGATGACAGGGGAAAGCTTTATTGCTCTGAGTCGGTATCGATCGGGGCCCTAGGCAGGGAGGCAGTGTAGAGACGCCCATTAGAGGCACTTTCTCAACGACCTCTCCCTAAGAGCACAACCACACCCTACCCCTCTCTCTCTTCTTTGCCTCTGAAATTCAAATTCAAGATTTCTATCCTTGAGGCTTGACTAAGAAAGAGGGAGAAAAAGATAGAGGAGACATAATATAATAAAAAAAAAGAAAAAAAAAAGCAGCCAACAGAGACACAAAGCTATTTTCAATAGAACATGAAAAACAAATTTGTTTGTTTGTTGTTAGTTAAGAAAATCGACTCTGTGTGTTGTATATTATTATGACATTAGACTATATGAAAGGCAAACATAGTATACTATAAATATACATTTTCTATTATCTATCTGAAAAGGCCTGACCTGCAGAGAATGAACTTTGACCTTGCACATCTCCTCTGTACCCATGGGTTTAAAGTTACAATGGTCTGACCCTTTTGAACCAATCAAAAGTGGTAACCTACAATTACTTTAAAGTAATATTCTAGGTTCAATACAAGTTAAGCTCAGTCAGCATCATTTGTGGCACAATGTTGATTACCACAAAAATTTATTTTGACTTGCCCCTCCTTTTCTTTAAAAAAAAGCAAAAATCTGTGTTCCAGTGAGGCATTTACAATGGAAGTGAATGGAGCCAATCCGTAAACGTTAAAATACTCACTGTTTCAGAAGTATGACCACAAGATGTAAAAAATATGTGTGTTAACATTATTTTAGTGTGATACAATCACTTACTAACCTTTTCTGTGTAAAGTTATATACAACTTTACAACTTTGTTGCCATGAGAATATAATGTCAACAAACCCTAAAACGACTGTAAAAATGATGATTTACAGCTCAAATAATACATGAGTTTTTACAGAAGAATTAATACAAGTGCTTTTATAAAATTATAAGCTTCACATTTCTGCCTTTAAAACCTCCAAAACATTGGCCCCATTCACTTCCATTTTAAGTGCCTCACTATAACCTCGATTTGTTTTTGTTTTTTAAAAAGATGAGTCAAAATAAATGTTTTAGGTAATCAACATTATGCCACAAATGATGTCAATTTAAATTAACTTGTATTGAATCCGGAATTTTCCTTTAAAGAGCTATTAGAACTAACCCTTAAAATGTCTTTTGTTGCTGTAACCTAATGTATTCATGTTGATTCAGACATGTTAAATAATATTTTTGATTTGAATCAAACCAGTTAATTTAGATGTTACCACAAGAAGCATATTTTTAGCGTATTTGTTTTTTTTTTTTCAGGGCATACATATTGAGCCTTTGTGCTCATGTGGGAGATGCAGATTCGAATCTATCCTGCAACATTTCTCAATCCCATTCCTTTTCAGACTCCCCAATAATTTTCTGTGCCCTCTCCACTATCTCTAGGAATAAATGTGTAATTTCTGTTATGTATAATTTATTTATAATATTATACTCAAGTTTGAAATTTTATGTCTTTATATATATCTGTATGTTTAGAACAGGGCTGGTCTTTCTAGTCATAGAGTATTAGAAGGTAAGGTGTGACCCAGGGTCTGAAATGAATAAGGGCTTGTGACAAAAATGCCCCCACAATTTGAAAATATAGGAGTAAAGAAAAGCCCTCCTAATTAATTTCTTATTTGTAACATCGGATATATTTCTTAATATTCTATTCCGGTCCAAGTATACTAATTATCACATGAAATTATTTGATTTTCATTCAAATGTATAGGTAACTGCTAATCTGATTACTCAATTTGAACATGTATTTTAATGAATTGATTCAATTGAAGAATTTGACATAAAGCAATGACATCATATTATGGCCTATTTTGCCTGGCTTGAAAAAATATACCCTAAAGATGCCCCTGAAAAAAACAATTACGGGGGCAAATATTGCCCCTTAATGGAAAAGAAAATTTTTGACACTAGTGTGACCTGACAATATGGAAATATGAATCTGATTACGAGTTTTCAACCTGACAGTTCCCAAACACTGAAGACGTCTATGTCTATACCAACCACGTGGGAATAGTTGAAGAGACTTTTCTCAGCACAATTGTGCACCATGTTTACACATGTGAATCAATCGCTCCCACGCCAATCGATGGGGAGAGAGAGAGAAAGACAGAGAGAACCAGTTACATTTGGTCATTAAGACGGGGAATCCCAGACTTAGGGTGGTTAGGGGGTTCATTGATAGAGAGGGAGAGAGAGAGAGTATTTGACAAAGAGAGAGCAGACAATTATCTGTATTGATTAAAGTGAGGCAGCACAGTGAAGAACAGAGCTCACTATGTGTCAATCAATAGAGAGAGAGAGAGAAAGAGAGAGAGAACTGTTTGGGGATAGAGGGTCAATAGGGTGGGAATGAGACAAGGACAGAATCAAGTGTGAAAAAGAAAACAAATGAAAGGAAGTTAATGAAATGAGAGAGCATGAAATATAAAGTTTTATTAATCAGAAATATGTACAATCAAATTTACAAATCCAGATACTGATATCATCCTATTATTAGAGGGTTATTGAACCCAAAAAACAAAACAAAAAATATGTCATAATTTACTTGCCCTTATGTCATATGACTTTCTTCTGTGGAACACAAAAGGAGATATCATGTTGAATGTTAGGGACTGGCAGTCTAAGTCACCATTCACTTTCACTGTATGGAAAAAAAGATGCAATGAAAGCTAATGGTGACTGAGGCTAACATTCTGTCCAGCGTCTCCTTTTGTGTTTCACAGAAGAACGAAAGTCATGCAGGTTAGGAACAACACGAGGGAGGGAGAGTAAATGATGATAGAATTTAAATTTTTGGGTGAACTATCACTTTAACATACAGTATGTACAGTCGGTTCTGTTTATATAGACCAAAAGTGTCTGTGTGTGAGTGTGAATAAAGGCCTTTGCACACCAGAGGCGATGCGGTAATGTGAAATGAATCGCCGATGAATGGTCCTTTCACATTAAAAGCAAGGTTCGCCGTTAACACATTCACACCTTAACAATAGGTGGCACTACTCGACAAGCACTTTTACCCTGGTACAGTAGGTGGTCTGCCTTTCGCCCATCAGAGATGAGAAGAACTACTTGGAAAATTTTGGAAAACAACCATGAAATCGCAGTATAAGACAAGAAAGCAATTCCTTTAACGAGCAGATTGAAAAAAGAAAACAGATTTCTCTACCAATGGCAGCAGCAATGACAAGTTCGCTGTTGATTTGCTCAGCGAGAAAGAAAAGATTCGAGACACTTCACAAAGCATTTAATTTCAGCTGCTGGACAGTTTAACTGGCAGCATTATCATGTACACACTACCACTAATCCCTGGGGATGATTAGAAAGAGTGTTCAAAATAATATTAACGGTTAAAATATGTTATCAATAGGAAAAATACTGACTGTATGCAACTGTCTGTGACTGATATCAGGTCCTTGAATAACATATAACATGCAAGGAAGGGCAGCCAGTGGAGTTTCTGGTGTACCCCTAGGGTAAGATGGTGCCTCCCTAGGGAGTTGGTGCCCTACGCAGACTGTGTAATCTGCGTATAGGGAGCGGCGGTACTGATGTTACGAATTAAATGTGACAACATCTAAACAAAAACCCCATCTTCAGTCTGACCCACCATGTTTTTGGTATACTAAGGCAGAAAAAGTGCACTGCAAGTCACAGCAGTAGTATTAATATTATAAATATTTGGCAAAGGAAAACACTTAAAATCCGTTAAGTTGTTTATTTAAAAAAGTGGTAAAAAGGTAAAGATGCCGCAATACATATTACAAGGGAGCTCAAGTAAGATTAAATGCAAAAGCAAAAAATGCAGCAATATGGAATACATTATGAAGACAATCCACATAAGATCAGAGACTATTTTTAAGGGGATTCAAGGCAGTGATGCAGCAATATCATTTACATGTTAAGAGAACCCATATGAGAAAAAAAATGTTTACATTTTTAAGGCATTTGATAAAAATGAAATGCACATCCTCACTGCTGGTTCAGGATTTCTTCGTCAGTCTGACCCATTATTAAATACTTTAATACTGCTAACGGCAGCACAGCTGTTTAGGACTTAACGATAGCTCCGCAATAACAATTATATTATTTTGTGGAGAAAAAACACTTTTTTGGTATACAAAGGCACACATTGCACTGCAAGTCACAGCAATAGTATTAATATTATTAATTTCAGTCAGGACCACTTCTGTCAAATGAATATTTGATTCTTTGAATTAAGATACTTTATTCACTTATAGACAATTGAAGCAATCTGTTGGTGTTGGCAGTATGGTTCTGTTCTTGGCAATATCTCCGCCTATCCATGCAGCCATGCATGGACAGAGCAGGAAGTGCAGCGGATAAAACCCCCAGGGGTAACAGTACAGATCCAGCAGAATTACTGAGACAATGTACCTTTTTTTTTTTTAAACCTTCTGACAGTGCAACATGGTACAGTCCTTCATTGCATAATTAAATGGACACTTAATAGACCTTCAAATACTGTTTATCAAGTTGATAAATTAAGAAAAATGTGTAATAACACATTGAAGATAGGAATTCCAACTGGCAATCTATTGTAGTCTTAGAACAGACTACCAAAAAAAAAAAAACAGAACACTAAAAAACTAAAACGCAAAGCTACCATACAAGAAGTGGAGCTGGGGATGGAGGAGCGTGTTAAGTGCAGCCTGCATCCATGCAATGGAAAGACAGCTAAAGCAATGAATAAATGGAGGACTTAAATAGAACCGCTCTGATGAGCGTCTGAATTGTATTGGTAGACATCATGATCATCTGAGCATCAACTGATTGCAGCTTGACAAACGTGACCTGCCTGAACTGACACTGTGCTTGATATTTGGCGAAGAAAAACATTTACGATTTTTAAAGTTGTTTATTTAAAAAAGTGACACAAAGGTAAAGATGCCATGATATATTATATTAGAAGATTAAATGCAAAGGCAAAAAATGCAGCAATAAGGAATACATTACGAAGACAATCCACATAAAATCAGAGTTTTATTTAAAGGCGACTCAATGCAAGAATGCAGCTATATCATTTAAATGTTAAAAGAACCCATATGATAATTTTTTTATCAGGTTTTATGGCATTTGATATAAATGAAATATACATCCTCACTGCTGGTTCAGGATTTCTTCAGCATTTAATGTCAGAAATTTGTGTTTGGTGTGCAAAGGCCTTAAAGGCAGTTTAGTTATAATATATGTTGGGCATTACATGGGGCCGACACCACTTTTATTCCTCAGAAATGTGTGAAACACCACGACAAAAGCTTCAAAGAGGAGTAACAACAAATGAACTGTGTAGACACAAGCAGTGTAGACAGACCCATTCTCAAAATATTAATCTCCTTTCAGACAAACTTGACCCTCCAACACACACACACTCCCCTTTTTTGCTCCCTTTAAGAGCCAAATACATATCTCCAGACTGTACTGCGCATTGCCTA
This sequence comes from Myxocyprinus asiaticus, assembly GCF_019703515.2. Lineage (NCBI taxonomy): Eukaryota > Metazoa > Chordata > Actinopteri > Cypriniformes > Catostomidae > Myxocyprinus > Myxocyprinus asiaticus. Next base: position 27,802,777 of record NC_059359.1, on the reverse strand, counting down.
GTAACCGTGAGTCGTGACCCTCATCAGCTAACACCAGTAACAACAAAACATTCATTAAATCCTCTGACTCAGTTGTTGCTTAGTAATGTAACATTGTCTAAAAATCATGTATTAGTTCAATTTAATTGGAGTTTTAAACAAATGTTTAAACAATGAGAGCATTTTCAGTTTAAGCCATTAAAATCAAATATGAACACACTTTAAGAAGCTATTTTTTTTTTATTTCTATTTTTTAACCCTTAGAATAAGTTCTGTTTGTTTAACTTAATGTATTCAGGTTGATTCAGGGTTTTTTAAAAACCAGTTACGATAAGTTAAATGTTACATCATGATATTTTTTTCAGTTAAATATATATATATATATATATATATATATATATATTGTGGATCCAGGAACATGCAGCAAACATTTTACCACTGGTTATATGAATATATCTGAATGTGATGCGTTAGAATTCATTATGATACATTTACAAATTAATATAATGCTTGTAATCAGCTTTGTTCTGCTGTCACCAATGGAGGAGCTGAAGCACTAGACTCAACTTGAGCTGTAAGATTCCCCCTTCTGAATATAATTTATTAATATTAAGTTAATTAAAAATCGAAATTGAAATAATAGACAGCTGGGATAGAGGCCAGCACTACCCGCGACCCTACATAGGACAAGTGGCTATAGAAGATGGAACTAATTTTTCTAAATAATTTTTAAGTTCCTTAGATGTCTGCAATCGAAAAACATCTCGGTTACTATTGTAACCTCCGTTCCCTGATGGAGGGAATGAGAAGTTGTGTCGATGTAGTGACACTAGGGGTCGCTCCTGGGAGCCCCAAACACCTCCAATGTTAAAGAAAAGGCCACTCCCTGGACATACGGGTATAAAAAGAAGCTGGCTCGCAACTATCATTCAGGTTTTGTGCTGAAGAGCCAAGACAAGGTCCCGGCCATTTCAGTGGATAGTACCACGTTGTGGCAAGAGAGACACAATGTCTCGTTCCCTCCATCAGGGAACGGAGGTTACAACAGCAACTGAGACGTTCCCCTTCTGTCACTCACTCAACGTTGTGTTGATGTATTGACACTAGGGGTCCCTATAGAAAAATGCCACAACAGCTGGACCGTGTTACGTGAACTGCCAATGCAAGTGCAAGCAAGCTGCTGCGTGCGAAATAGCAGGTGCATCAGTCCGCACGTAACCTCCCCCAACGCCCCACATGACATCATGTAGTTCCCCACATTCCAGAGGGGTGGAAGCGACGTAACTAGTGTTCTCTCCATAGAGTATTAGATTCGGCTGGGGCCATCTAATGCTATTACACGCGCCGGGGAAGGTGTTCTTTTCCTTTCCTATTCTTTCAGGGGGTAAAGACCCCACAGAGACAACATCCTGCCCGGAGGAGAGGTAACATGTGGCAATACGTCACGTGGGTTCACTAGCCGCACATGGAAGAGGCGTGGTGGTAGGTCCTGCCTGGAAGGGGAGGAGCTCTACAAACACACTGACAGGGAGCAGAGAGGGCTCTGTCCAAGGGAGACGCGGGTCTGCCGACAGGGAGACCGTACCGCGGAAAATACATCACAGGGGGTTACCGGAGTAACCGGCACCTGTGGAGCACCTGTCCCAGTACAGGGCATATTAGTACCTGTAGTGGGTCCAGCTGCGAATTCCTCCGCCGAATTCGTGAGCCACAGGGCTAGGGAGGAAGGACATCCAGGGTTCACGGTTCGTGAACTCGTCTTTGCCTCACGGAGCGGAAAGGCGCTATATGCAAGCGATACACCCGGCCAGCTGTTCTGTATTACCAAACTTACCTGTTCGTACCTGACAAAACATGGGACAAAATCGGCTCAACCCGGAGATTGTAAAATCTTGCAAAGGTATTGGGTGTTGCCCAACCCGATGCTCTGCAGACGTCTGCTAGAGAGGCGCCATTGGCCAGTGCCCATGAGGATGCCAGACTCCTTGTAGAGTGTGCTCGTATTCCCAAAGGGGCGGGCACAGCCTGGGCTTGGTATGCCAGAGCTATGGCATCCACGATCCAGTGGGCAAGCCTCTGTTTGGAGACAGCGTTCCCTTTCCGCTGTCCGCCGAAGCAGACAAAGAGCTGCTCAGAGTGTCTAAAGCTCTGCGTGTGATCCAAGTAGATGCACAAAGCACGCACTGGACACAGCAATGACAGGGCTGGGTCTGCCTCCTCCTGGGGCAGCGCTTGCAGGCTCACCACCTGATCCCTGAAGCGGGTCGTGGGAACCTTGGCACATAGCCCAGCCGGGATCTCAGGACCACGTGAGAGTCTACCGGACCGAACTCCAGCCAGGTATCGCTGACAGAGAACGCCTGCAGGTCCCCAACCCTCTTGATGGAGGTGAGTACAAGGGGCACAAGGGGCAGTGGTGGCTCAGTGGTTAAGGCTCTGGGTTACTGATCAGAAGGTTGGGGGTTCAAGCCCCAGCCCTTGAGCAAGGCCCTTGACCCTAACTACTCTAGGGGCGCTGTATCATGGCTGACCCTGCACTCTGACCCCAGCTTAGCTGGGATATGTGAAAAAAAAAGAATTTCACTGTATATGTGCAAATGTATAATGTGTGATAAATAAAAATATAATTAAAATTACAATCAGGAGGGCCATCTTCAAAGAGAGGGCTTTCAGCTCGACTGACTCTAGTGGTTCTAACAGGGCTCTTCCCAGGAGGACCACAGAGAGATCCCATGAGGGAAAGAGGCGTGGCCTAGGAGGATTCAGCCTCCGGGCACCTCTCAGGAACCTGATGATCAGGTCGTGCTTCCCTAAGGACTTACCATCAACTGCGTCACATACACCTTCAGGGCGGAGGTGGACAGCCGCCCTCAGCCTCTCCTGCAGGAAGGAAAGCTCTGACCCGACTGCGCATCTCTGGGGGTCTTCACCAACACCAACTTGCGAACAAACGCCACTTCAGGGCATAAAGCTGCCTCATAGAGGGAGCCCTGGCCTGAGTGATCGTGTCTACCACTGCTGGTGGTAGGCCACTTAGGTGGGGCCCCCGGGGCCAGCTGTGTGTCAGCGCATCTGTCCCGAGGGGGGCTCCCATCAGGGAATACCAGATCCTGGGAGGACAAGAGCATAGGCCGCCTTGGCGATTTATATGCCACTGTCGCTGTGTTGTCCGACCAGACCAACACATGCTTGCCCTGGATCAACAGCAATAGCCTCCGCAGGGTGAGCAGTACAGCCAGAATCTCGAGGCAGTTGATGTGCCAACACAGCCGTGGTCCTGTCCAGGAGCCAGTGGCTGCGTGCCCATTGCACACGGCACCCCAGCCCAACTTGGAGGCATCTGTGGTGACCACGAGGTGTCTGGACACTTGCTGTAGGGGAACTGCCCATAGAAACGCAAGGTTTGTCCAAGGGCTGAACAAGTGGCGGCAGAGTGGCATGATAGCCACGCGATGTGTGCCGCGGCGCCATGCCCAGACTCGAGTCTGAAGCCAGTGCTGAAGTGGTCTCATATGCATCAACCCGAGTGGCGTAAGCGCCGCCGAGGATGCCCCATGCCCCAGGAGCCTCTGAATGTGTTTCAGTGGAACCGCTGTCTTCCGCCTGATTGACTTCAGGCAGTTCAGCACCAACTGCTATCATTGAGACTGAGTCTAACTCCATGCCGAGAAAAGAGATGCTCTGGACTAGATGGCTGAGGTGCCTGAGCACAAGGTCCGTGTGTGCGCACAGCAACTCTAGAGAGTGTGCTAGAATCAGCCAGTCATCGAGGTAGTTGAGTATGCGGATGCCCACTTCCCTTAACGGGGCAAGAGCTGCCTCTGCGACCTTCGTGAAGACGCGAGGGGACAGGGACAGGCGAAGGGGAGGACTGATATGCCCGGCCGTTGAAAGCAAACCTAGGAAGGGTCTGTGACGAGGTAAAACCGAGACAAGAAAGTACGCATCCTTCAGGTCTACCGCCACGAACCAATCTTGATGCCGGACGCACGCCAAAATGTGCTTCTGCGTCAGCAT